>NC_091491.1:10473105-10829355 GCF_947461875.1 Haliaeetus albicilla
TGTTGTTGAGCATTCACAAATTGTCACTGACATCAAGGGATGTTAGGTATCGCTAACGGGAAAACTCATTAACTTTAGTAACTTCAGAGATAGACCTTAGATCTGGGTAAGGGTTAACACATCTCTGGATATGAGCACAGGACCTGCTTATTACAGAATATTGCAAAATACTGATGCTGTCAGAGGTTTCCACACAGCTTGATTCTAGCTTTACCTCTGTTAGGAGAAGAGGCAACAAATACAGTGTTCAGGGCAGGAAATCACATTGATATAAGGGAAGAGGAATAAGGAAATATTTCCAGATATATAACCCTTTTGGAGATACCTTTCCAGATATAAAGAAAACAATTTCATTTTGAGAGTGATCACACATGAGCAGAGGACCAGAGAGATTATGGGATCTCTAGAGTGGAGATATTTAAAACAGACAAGGTCCTTGGCAATCTGATCTAGTTGGGATGGCTTTGAGTTGGAGGTTGGCCTAAAGACCTCCAAAGGTCCCTTCCAACCTAAATTATTCAGTGATTCGGGTTCCCACATCCATCCTGCAGACATCCAGTGATGAGAGAATGTATGACAGATAACTACCATTATAAGCATTTCCTGGTTGGTGGTGTGCATTTAACACTCTCCAGTGCTTGAAGATCATTCAGAATAAATAAGAATCCTCAGCGAAACAAGTCAGTGTCAACAGTAAGTAATTTGGTTTTCCTATGCATCAGATATCTCCAAGGGAGCAGAGGCAATGCAGTACTTCAAATTATTAAATCACAGGTTTGAACTGTGTATTTTTTTTCTCTGAAAACCCAATGTTGACTCAGTGTCTGGCAATAGCTGAGTGTCTTGGCACTACAAATAAAAGATGGAAATGTGAATTGCTGTGAAAGACCAGCTTCACTCTAAGCATCTACCAGTCACCTCATCAGCTGCATTGAACTCTGCCCAGTCTTAGAGATGAACTATGTACACTCAATAACAGAAAGTAGATTCTGGTCTCTTCTTTCACTAGTTTTGTTTCCTTCCTCCATTATTTCTCTTTTTTTCTTTCTTCTGGGGATATTTTTCAGAATTGCATGATACTTGATATGACACAAGTGAGCAATAAAGCAAAAATTGTTGCAGAGTCATTTTAGTTATGGAGTGCCATTAAAGTTGTCATTTATTTGCTGTCATTTAATTGACAGAGCTTGAATTAGGAGAAATTGTCAATGGATTTCTACTGCTGGGGATGGGGTATGGAATTTAACATCATACAGTGATAGGGAAAAGGAAGCACTTTAGCTTGTCTCCATTGCACAGGAAACATCATCTTGCCATAATGTTACACTGAGGCTGCAAGTACTCCTTGGCTGTACAAAGTGCCAAGACAGGGAAGAAAACAGTCTATTTGTTGGGTTAAATCAGGCACAGACTGTGCAAGTTAAGGTACTGGTCGAACAGCTGCAGGATAACTCTTCAGGAATCCTTTTAATGAAAAATCAGTTCAGAAGGGAAGGGTGGTTATGGAACAGAAGAACTACATTGTATTTCTTGTCCTCATTACAGCCTGAATAGTGATGGAGAAAGAGGAAAGGCAGAAGAGGATGAAACTCCACTTTCAATTGGTCAAGCAGCAGCAGTAATGAGAGATCTACCCATAGAAACACCTAGCACAGGTAAATGAGCAGCCTGACTGAAAAACAGAGAAGACAGCTCATCATGTAAGTAACCTGGTCAGACAGCAGGAGGAGTGGAATAAGTGGCAATTCAGAGAGGCTATTACACCTTTTATTTTCCCACATCTTCCATTTTGTTGTTGTATAAAGTAGTATTGACAGGACAGTGCAGTTCTCACACTAAAACTTATCACAGGTGATTTGTTCTGAGGTTCTTCAGGGCAGCACCACAAAAATCGCACAGAAGCCCCTCCTCCTTTGCCACCTTTATTTGTCGAGCTGTAGTGCAAACATTGTAATTACAAGTTGGTACAAGTTAAATTGATTGCCCACTGGTCTGTTTTTAATTAGAATCAGGCAAGCTTGGTAATCTTCTAACATGTCCAGGAAAGCTGGATGTGTGCGTAAATGCACCCATGCATTTTATTGATTTGAGTTAAAAATTCAACCAACTCCTGAAATGAAACCCATAAAAACCAAAGCACGTTCTGGGATCTGAGATTCACTTTCACGCATAGAGTACCAATGTTTCTAAACTTCTTGTCCTCTGTATACAGAAGAAAGACAAGAATGTTTAACAGTTAATACCCAGTATCTTACTGATTTTAGAGAAACAAATTATTTTAGAATAGAATAAGAGGCAAGGTTTTATAATTGCATATTTCATACCAGAGATGTAACAGTCACCACTACAAAAGCATCTCTGAGACACAGAGGGTGAAATCCATCCCTCCTCCAGCTCAGAACACAATCTGTCCCACTGCATTTGAAGCAGGCACAAGAATAAATGTCATCTAGTGGCTTCATTGGCTTTTGCAATCTCTCTTGTATTTTCTGTCATAGTCACTGGAAAATACCAAGGTATCTCAGCAATCCTGGCATAGTATTGATTGGAAAATGCTGGAGGAGGGTTGAGTTTAAATGTGAGCAGTGTATATCAAAGATGTTGCTGATGGTTATGGCACATGCTGATAGCATGGAAGGGACTTCCATGCAGGGCACTACCTCTGGGAAATAACTCCCAGCCCTCTCTTTGAGAGCTGAGACAGAACCAAAGAACTACATGTGCAGTGCAAGAGTTTCCATTAAGGCATGCTTTAAACCAGCCCCAATCAATCTGGGCTTGATTCTGACCTCTCTCTAGAGGATGCTGTGATGGACATCAGGCAAGGTTATGCCTGACTCGCATGCAGGTATATGAGATCACAGCTATCAGAAGTGTCAAGTCATATCTAGCTTGAAGTTCCTCAGAGTCAAGCTTTCCGCCGTCATGCCCGAAAATACTTCACTGAGACATGTAAGTACCTAAATATGGATTTAGATGCCTATCTTTTAAGCACCTAAGATAAAAAATCAGGCTGCAGGTTTGATCTCCTGTGACTTCTGTTTCCTCTCTGCTATGATGAGTAAAACGCTCTCTCTGTGGCTGCTGTGGCATCTCTAAAACTCAGTTCAGGTAGGACCAGACCTGGCCACCGGCACAGAGCCCAGGGTCTTGTGGGGTTAAACTTTATAGTGAGGGATAAGAAATAGGAAATTCAGGCTGGCACGGGCATCTCATTCAATTGGCTTTTCTAGGACCAAACAACCCTCAGGGTTGAGGACAGATTGCTGATGGCTTTGTGGTGTGATAGCATAAAGGAAGGCAGGAGAGAGCAGTTCTTAGAGGGTAAAATTTGGGGGACAGCGATGTTCTGCTGGTGGACCGTTGTCTTGGAGGGCCTTTTTGCAGTGTGCAGAGCCCACGATCAAGGCCCCTGGTCCACGATCCTGGCACTGTGCCTTCTCATGCCGGCATTGTAAGTCCACTCACAGCACCAGTGTCATTTTCTAAATAGGAAGTGACGCTCCATTTGCCATTACTTCTGCTCTCTCCTTCCCCAGCTCCTGGGGAAAGCTTAGCATGATCTCCCCTGTATCTCCTTCATGTTCCCAACTTCTCAGCAGAGGATTTCTTCTCTTTCTGTGTTGTATCTGCTTGGAGAAAGTGTTTTCTTGTGCTGCCTTATAAGTGCACTTCCCACTCTGCCATATCGCACCTGCTGGGTTGGCTTTCTTCTTCCCTTTTAACACTGGAAAAGTGTCTTACCCTCATTAACCTCCTGGTTCGTAAAATAAGAGCCACAGCACAGGGATGTTTATATGAAGCTGACTTACTATCTGAGACCGGAATAACGAGTGTTTCTATGGGATGAGACCACAGTAAGAAGCATGAGGGACAGGCGCTAATTGCCCTTTAAGCAACTCAAGCCTAATACTCTCCTGCTGTTATTTCTTCATTTTCCTGAGCATCACAGTCACGGTAGTAGTGTGGTTTGGGGAGGTTGGGGCTATATTGGCTTAAAAATGGTAAATGCTTTAATAAACCGATCTGTACAGCCGGTGTCAAAGTGCAACAAAGAAGAGACAGGCAAACGGTTGTGTTGGGACAAGGGGCTGCTGTTCGGTCGGGGAGGCAGCTCTGTTTCATCTGCAAGCGAAAGTCCCTGTTGCTCAGGTATCTCTTCTTGCCTAATTAAATTGTCTGTGTGCTTAGGTGGAGAGAGATGCAA
Organism: Haliaeetus albicilla; assembly: GCF_947461875.1. Lineage (NCBI taxonomy): Eukaryota > Metazoa > Chordata > Aves > Accipitriformes > Accipitridae > Haliaeetus > Haliaeetus albicilla. Next base: position 10,477,313 of record NC_091491.1, read on the forward strand.
AGTGCAGAAACACTGTACAGTGCTTACATAACCTAAGTGATTTCTGCAGCAATCATTGTAGGAGTTAGCTAATGGCAGGGTACGGGGGCCTCCCACTGAGTTTCCATTACCTTGTAATTTTCAGCTTGTTCACTGTTGCAAGAAAGCCCCTCTGTCTTGTAATTCCTCCAGCATTCATGTCTCATCTTCTCCAGGCTTGAAGTACATAAGATGCTTTCTGCTGGGGGATTTATTGAGATAAGTTATTGAAGTCAAGCAGTGAGGCAAGCATCCAATATTATGCTATTCATCTCTGAATTTATGTTCCCACTTTCTTTTGAAGGTCTAATGTAATCACAAACAATTTGTTTTGTATATGTTTAAAAATTCATAATTTTCTTGTACAATGGAAAAACCAGCACTTGTAACTCATTAGTGGTGGGATTCACAAAACATCTGGCTTTTCCTTTTGATGTAATTTCTGTGTGACTAAAATTCTGCCTTCATTTTGAGCAGTTCAAATGAGGAGGTACAATCACTCCGCCAGAAACCCATTAAATGTGCCCATGAGTCAGGCTGTGTAATCTTCCAAGTGCGTTTGAGAGAATTACAATCTTTTTTTTCCTCTAGCATATTCTGATCAGCTTCCTGGGGTGTGGGAGAACCCCCTTCTGCTGACCCTCTCATATGGAGGGTCTCTGCTCCTTGACTCTTTTTGCTTCTCTGTTAAACCCACTGGAGTGCTGTGTGCTTGGTGCTGCATAAGCGCTTCAGGGAAGAGTGCCTGTTAATGAGCTTCCAGCTTACAAAAAGTGAAAGAAAGGCAGTAGGATTGTCCCTACCCTACAGCTGTTGATGTTAGTGGAGACGTTAAGGGCCTGATTTACAAGTACACCAAGCACATAAAAACTCCACTAGGTAGCAACTCAGTTCAGGGGAGCTTAGTGCTTCTGGAATAAACCAGACCCTTAGCAATCTGACCAATCTCAGTTGGGATGTCTGTGGTCGAGCTGGGAATTAACCGAGCCTTCTTCCCATTCCTTAATCACAAGCCAGCCATTTATTTTTGAGGAGCTGACATTGGACTGTAAGCTGAAAGTTCGGAAAGAATAAAAAGACCCGAGGAGCCACAGCCAGATGAAGAGTCAAATGCTGATCACAAGCAACACTACTGGTGTAAAGCATGGGCAAGGTCTTTAGGGCTTACTCCAAAGCACACTGGAGTTGGAAAAAGTCTCTTCTAAATGTCAGGTCAGGAACTTGCTACTGCTGTGTCAGATGTTAGAACTGTTGCTGCTGTGTACTGCTAACATAATAGTGGTTTTCTTCCAGGGCAACAAATCACACAGCCCAGGTTGATAGGGAGGAAAACGTGACCAGACTGCAAAATTGCCAAATTTACAGAAATGGTGAAACATCCTGGGTCTGCAAAATCATACATGAAGCAGGATGTATTTTCCTTTCCGCAGTGTTAACAATATTCTTGAGCTATTCAGTTGCTCCTGAGAAGAAAGGTGAGAAAGCAGCCATAAGCTCAATGAAGCCACATGTAAAACTTCGGAGGAGGTTTGTCTGCCTAAGTGACTCAGCAGCAGCTGATAGGCCCTGATTCCACCTCCTGCCATGTCAGTTACCCTGTGCAGGTTTGTGCATTTATCGAGCTTAATCCACTTCTAGCCTAGTGGAAACATCAGAAATTCAGTGAGGATCTGCACCTGCCTAAGACGGCTGTTACAGGGCTCAAGCTACAACAGCTCTTTCCATAAAGGTTTCTGTTTTCAAATAGATGTGCAAAACATGGTCGGCACCATTCTGTCATTGGGAGATGCCCCCACTCTCCCTGAGATTAGCTTCATCCTACAACCTTTCTGCTTTGATTTGCATTACAGTTCATGTGTCTTTGGATGTGTAAATGTACTACCGCTGAGGCACAGCCATATACTGTTGGTGGTGGATCATCTCTGCCTCCAGTTCATACCTATTTCTCTCGTTACTTATTGGGCTCCTATATATATCCCGTTAGTCTTGCAGGTTGCAGTTTACATTCCTGAGGGAAAACCTCATTTCCAAGGTGCATCCACTGGTTACAGTATCCTGAAAACAGGTTTCACTGGCATGGCCTATCACTTGTGCAGTCTCCAGCTATTTGATCTCCCTCATGGCAATCATGTCAGACAGAAAAAATTACTTTCCCAGAGGACTCTGTCTTTGCTGTGGGGCAGAAGGGATTTACAGGCAGTAGAACATCAAGCTGAAATCAAGCTGAGCACAGGTTGCCAGTGGGGGCTGGCACAGGAGTCAAGTACCAGGACCCCAGAGCCATTCAGGTCAAGTACAATGTGGACACAGTTAATGAGATTTGGGGTTCTGGCTTCTATGGTCACTTTTTAATGTCTCCTTTGAAATATTCCAGCTAGTCAAGGGGCATCTCTTGCCATCCTATGTTTGGGCTGGCTGCCTGTCCATGCTCTGTATTACTTTCAAAATATGGCCAAGGGGTTGTGTTAGAAGTAAGCGCTGTAGAGAAGCCAAGGCTGTTTCTTCCAGCTGCCCACAGCTTCCCCTGCCAAGCCATTTGCCAGCCTCAGGAGAAGGTGAGTTCAGATGACCACACAGCAAGGCTGGTAAAAGCCACAGAGCTTGGTTGACTTCAGTCCAGCTGTGGTTGTAGACACAGCTGAGGATGGGTCTCCTCATCCCCCAGCCAGTTCCCACCATTTGGGAGGTTATGTTTTGCTGTATTTAGATGTGGTTGAAAGGGTACCAACTGCAAAGCTAAGAAACAACAACTTTAGCTGTGAACTTGGACCATAATTTGGGAGCTGAGTTTATTCTCTTGTCATTAAATATGTCTGGAGGAGGCTACTTGTTCTATTTACAAGATTTCTATGCACATATCACACTCGTGCTCTAGTAAATTATTCCTAATTTTTCTTTCCTTGCTGTTAGCCACCAGCTACTCATGCACTCAAACAAAATTTTTCCAAAAACTTTAAATAGCTGTATAATGTAGTGTTATCCAGCAATGGGTCCAGTCAGTTAAAACTCTGAGGCATTTGTGAGGCCAGAAGAAAATTCTCCCAACAGTGGAGCTTGCAGACACACACCAGAAACTACCATGCACCATAACATCACCTTTATAGAGACTACAAATAAAAGCGGATTCAATGGTGTACGATTAACCCATAGTTAATATTTGTGTATAAAAAAAAGGTCAGGAGGCATTGTAATCAGTTCACCAGTGAAAAATTAACTTTTATTAAAAACCCAGGCTCTATTGCATTTATAGTAACCTGGCAATTTAAAAACACCTCCTGCTTTAAAAAAAGCAACCCTGTGTTTTGGTCTCAAATTTGGCTTTTCATAATTTCTTTTTTGATGAGGCATGGTATTGTTGACTCTTTTGTTACTTAGGAAACCCTCTGAAGTAATGTCTCTCTGCTTACCCCTGGAATTTGTTCTCTGAGGAATTTCCTAAAGGTTCAGAAATGCAAAAGTTGTTCTATCAAAACAGGACTTCGAGAACACTAAAAATGTGCACACCAAGTTTCATCTTGATGTAAACAGACATCCCAGTTCTACTGAGGGCAACAGAGTTGCTTCACTCGTATTTACTCAAAGCTTTCTTTAGTAACTTTTTTCTTTGATCAAAAGTATTATTTCAAGAATATGATAAGACGTCTGATCTGAAAGTTCATCTAGTTATCTCTGGCTTGTTATGCATATTTTGGGATTCTCTGAATGCACTGGGGTTTTATTAGCCAAAATCTATCATGTTTTAAACAAAGTATAGCTTGGAAAACTTCTGCTTCTATGTCAAGGGCTTCTAGTATTGGCCAGACCATACTCTGAGATCATATAGAAAGTCCTCGTTTGTGACTTGACACGGAGGAGGTCATGTGCACTCCTAAGTCCTTTGATTTGAATGTAGCCAGGACGTCCTTCAGCCTGTTTGTATTTTTCACACTGGAGTCCTAGTCAGTCTTTGCTGCAAAAGCTTGCGGAGTTTGAAACCCAAACCCATTTCCCCCCTAAGTCTGGGTCTTATCCGATAAGCAAGACCTCAGCACTCTTCTGCTTCCTCTGTCAACAGCAAAAAGTGCTTCCTTGAAATGGCTGGCACAGCTACAGGCACAGGAAAAGTCACACACGCGCAGGCATGCAAAATCTCGTGTTCATCTTCTCCTGGAAAGTGGAGTGCCTCCATGCGGCAGATGGTGAGGACATTGCGTTGTGTATCACCAGGGAGAGCAAACGACAGCTAGCTGTGGAATTTAAAAACACTAAAAAGCAGAAAAATAAGAAAACTACTAGCACATGACACTCTCCGTGTGTGATATACTTAAGATATCATTGTTTAACATTGAGGTCTTCGTTATTTTGCTCCAACATGTAATAAACATTTGTATGTCCTCTCATAGGCAGCGGACTCCCAGGATACACAGAGCTGTTAGGTTCAAGCCTCCAGAAGTCCTGTGCAGTATATTATACATCTGTGAAATGTTTACAGCATATGGTGTGTGTGGAGTCAGACTGGATGATCACCATAGTCTCTTCTGGCCCTAAGGCCTATCAATCCCTGTCCACTCACGGCATGGTAGCCAGTCTGTGCCTTGGCACAGCTCTCAGTGCGGAAAGGAGAGGCCAGGGCTGGCTTTGCAGTTAAATTAGCAGTTTTGCACAGCTAGCCTTCCGGAGCCCCAGTTCAGCAGTAAATACAAGGGTGAGCTTGCCCCGATGAGGACATCATGCTGTGTAACTCACACATTAGGTGACAGGGAAGGGTTTGGACCTATGCTTCCTTCTCCCAGGGACAGTCCTGAAGCAGGGATTTTCTATAGTGTCATGTTTTTCAGTGCTGTGTTTTCATATGTATAGCTCAGGCTATTTGTAAAATAAGCCCTCTGTCTCTTTACACAACTAACCCGCTTCATCTGCCCACCTTTGCTTCTGGTTTTGTCTGGGGGTTACCCGAGGAGTTAGTTTAAAGGATCACTGTTTGTAAAGGGAGACAAATTGCCTGAGGTGTTACTGAATCTATGTCAAATGTTTAACATGAGGATTTTCATTCATTCATTTATTTATTTATCCACTTATTTTTTTGCACCGTCCTGTAAACATATGGCTGTAATCACTATGAGGCACACTGCTGTTTGAAGCACTACCCTGGTAAAACATGACAGCTTTTGTCTTTCCCCAGTGCTTTCAGAGCTTCAGATGGAGGAAGATGGAGAATTAAAAAGTGATCTCATTATCCTCTATTGTGCATTAACAAAACCCTGGCACTAACACAGCGAATACAGATGGACGTGAAAATAATTGCTTGGTGCAAGTCGGATTTGGATTTTTCCTCTCACTTTATTATCTGGATGCTGAGGGGAATATTAGTGAATTATAGCATGGGAAAGTAGGTCAACATCAAACCTGGAATGGAGGGGAAATGTGGTTGAAAAGTGCAAGACTGACCCGCTTGTAGATGGGCAATTGAAAGATATACTGAAATTACAACCACAATCATCCAACATCTCTTCCTCTGCTTGTGCTTTTGAAGAGCTTAGCAGTGAAGCAGTTGTGTAGGCATATGTCCTTTAAAAAAAAAAAAAAAAAAACAAAAGAGGAAGAAACCCTGTATTGATTTAGACAGAGAAGTCAAATGTTTCTGTTGCTGCAACTGTGACAATAAATTCAGAAATATTTGAGAAGCTTCTGGCTCTCAACATGACAGGCCAATGTGATATGCATCCTGGAGGAGAACCTCCCCCAGGGGTGGCAGAGAGCAGTGGGAGAGGATTAATGACTGCACTGCTGAACCATGCACAATGCACAACATTAGGAGGGCTTTGCTATAATAAAACCTTCAGCCTTCCGCTGCCTTGCAGACTGAATAGCAGCTGCCAGCACTGTGGAGAAGCTCGGCACAATAGAAAAAGGGTCAGACCGAAAAAGCGGAGCTGGAGTTAAAAAGTAGCAGAGAGATAAGGGGAAAATAAGGGTGTAAGAGAAAAAGTTGGGGTTTTTCCCTTTGGTAACAGCTGATTGCAGCATTCCTTGCTGCAATGAAAGGCATCATTCTGGGACATGAGGTTTGCATGCAGGGATTTCAGTGATTTCTCCCAGGGACCAGCCAGCTGGTTCTGCAGCCTGCCTTTAACAACTATGGGAAGTGCCATAGCTAATCTATCTTACTTTTTGTCTTATCTTTACTTCTGGGCCTGCAGTGATGAAGTGGAGCCTCATCATGCAAGGTGCCATACCAACACAGACTAAACACTCTCCTCCTGCTCCAGGATAGTTACAAGTTCAGTGTAATAGAAGAGGCGAAGCTTATGTAAAGGAAAGGGAAGCATGAGGAAGAAGTGAGGTGAAGTGCTAGTGTATCACCTGTCATCCTTAATGTCAGGACCTATGGGAAGCTAGACTTAAAACACATCAAATTCAACACTTTCTCTAAACTCCACTGTTCTACAGTTAAAATGGATTAAAAAAGGAGAAAAGTGTCATTTCTTCTTACAGGTGATACAAGGAGTGTTGACTCAGTCGACTCTGCAATTTGGAACAGTGTTGGTCTGATTTAGCTCTGGGGAACAAACAAATGCCAGTGAGCGCACAAGGGAAGTTTTGGACTAAGCTATTATGAACCACTTAAGCCTAGTCAGGAAACTGGAAAGGAATTTTCCCATGGCAAATCTGATAAATGATCTGGTGCTCAGACGGAGCCATAGTCTTTGAGATCCAAAATCTGTTTCATTACAGGTGCATTGATGTGCAAAACTCCAGGGAGATTTTCCTTTTTGAACAAAAGGAAAACCAAAAATTAAACTTAAAAGGAGACATGGCTGTTCCATTTGCTAATCACATCTTGTTTAACTTTTTTAACAATTGTTACAAATATCTCCAGCACTGTGGCAAGGACGTTGCATAACTTACAAAACCTTGGGGAAAATGTTGCACACAGGCTTCTCTAAAGAGAGAGGTGAAGCCTGGGCAGCCTTTGGTTTCATGGCTTGATGCAATCAGGGAATGTACAAATTTTCCTGACCTTAAATGCAATGGTTTTCGTTGATCTGATATTTAAGGGAATAACCTTTAACACAGCATGACTGCTGCAGTGCCCTGATAATATATCTACCTGCAGAATCTTCTGGGTTTTTAAGTTCATATACATTTTGCTTTGTAAGAGTCGCAGTTTTGTCTGCCTTTTAAATACCTGTGTGCTTTTCCCCTTGAGCAGACACTGCAGTACTGCCTCTGAGCCAGAACCCAACTGTGACCCTGGACACATCTCTTACCTTCATCACCTTAGCTCCTTGTCCTGTGGGATGGGAGTACCACCATACATCTAGAAAGCATTGACATATTCTATGGATTTGGCTACAAACGGCTTGTAGTGAAGCCAGCTAAAGTGCAGGTTACCAGTGTGTTGTTCAAGTGTTACTTTAATGTTAGTACTCTTTTTCTTCACATGGATAATTGATGCTGGAACAAGTGCTAATCCAAAATGAAGTGATAGAAACCTGGGACAGCTTCCTGGATAGGAGCAGTGATGCTTCAGCTTTCCCCTTACACAACTGGGATCAGGATATGACTTGTTCTGTGCTCCAAAGAGGAGTGTGATCAAATGAAGAGCAGATTGCATTGGTTTACTTTGGTTCGGATTGGATCAGATGGGTTTTCCTCCCAGCTGTTTCTAACAAAGGCAGCTCTATACGCTTACATTGCACGGCAAGTTGGAATTTGATTTTATGGACTTGACACGGATTTCAATCAACACGTGGATTTGCATAAAATGGCTAATGGTTTATGCTGTGATAACACAAAAGTCAATAACAATGTCAGGGGGGAAAAAAGACGGATCAGTGTAGAATGAGAACGCCAACCAGGAATCTTGTGACCTAGAGAGACAAGGCTGGGAGAAGGCCAGTGCATGCCAACAGAAGAGTCCCTCGGTGCTGGCACAGAGCAAAACCCCAGATAATACAGCAGAAAGGTGCTACCTACAAGGCGAGAAGTGGCTGCATGCCACCCCGAGGAAAGGGCATGACACATGGCGGGGACAGGGAACCATTTAGAAAAAAAAAGAAAGATGTTTTATCTGAATAATAAGGCAGAAAGCTTCAGCTTATTTATCTGCTTTTGAATTTTAATGATCAGTTCGAGTGATAATTACAGAATTTCTATATTTATATAAAACCAGCACATAAAATAGCACAATTTGATATTTATGAAGTGCCAGTTTTCCATAAATACAGAGATTTGTTAATGAGCGCTGGGAACTATTCATTAAAATTCAGAAGTAGATAAATAATGAATAGGAATTGCTGTTTATTCATTAAAATTCTAAAAAAAAAAAAAGAAAAAAAGAAAAATATCTCCTCACTTATTGTTGATGAATCCAGCCTGTTTTATAAGCGATTTGTTTTAATTAATGCCATTTGACATCATTAGTGCCGGAATAGCAGAGTCATTCACACATTGCAGCCTATAAGTAGGACTGCATTAAAGCTATCCAAGGCCCTAGGATTAAACAAATTTGGGCCCAATATGAAGATCCCTAACTGCCACGGCCGTAGGTACATCCCCCACAGGAAGGGTCAAATCAGTCAATGCATGTGTGATGCCAGATCCCATATAGACCTGCTGCCTCTCCACGGGATTTCTGCACTGCTTCTGAAGGAGGATATATCCTTCTCTGAAGGACTTTGCTGATGAAATTTCAACAGAACAGTAGATTTCAAAGGAAAGGCACAGTCTGAACTTGGTACAGGTCATAGGTTTTGTGTCAAACTATCTGCAAACTCAGACAGAGATAAATATTGGTTATATTTGGGTCCTTAGTTTTCAAACTTCACTTCTACACTTTCGAACTGACACCTGATCTTCTCAGGAGATGAGACCATGGCTCAGATTTGAGGTCCTGGGCATGGCATTGCTCTTTGGGCCTCTCTGCCCTGGCTTTGGAAGGGTGGGGAACATCTCTGCCATGGATCCATTGATGTGGAGCTGGGCAAGGACACTGTACGGGGACCAAGGGGTTCAGCACCTTTCTAGCATGAACCCTGGGTGCTTCAGGTTGTCCAGGGGTGTGTCTGTTGGAACAACGTTGGTAAGAAAATGGACAGATGTGCAAGAAAATGGACAGATGTGTGAAATATCCCTTCACATCACATGCATGCACCTCTGGAGTAGCTACTTGTCAGTGAGGTTAACTTAGGTTTTGTGTAATTGCTGGATGAGGAAGGAATGGTTTTGCTGTGTCTGGAAACCTGGATATTTATGTTATGTAGCTGACCATCAGCTTAGCATTCAGACCAGTGAAAAATCTGGAGCAACATGATGTTGCAAGCTGGCCACAGGCTGTCAGGAAGCAAACTTTCAGACAAAGCCCTTCGGGTTACAGCATTGTCCTTTTCTTCCTCCCTACCTCCAACCACCTATTTTGTTCTTTTTCATTGCTTTGTTCCATATATACTTTTGCTTTTACGCTCTTTGAAGTGTCCTCCATGCCATGGAGGCGGCTGCTCTGAATGCTGATGAGCGTCTCTGGAAGCCTAGGCAGTGTTTTGTTGGTTTGGGGCTCTTTGGGAGGGCTCACCTGTTTCACCACGGCCAGTGCAGGAGCATGGGGTCAGAGCCAAGGGGATTTTTCCCCATTGGCTTCGGGGACATTGGATCAGGCTGTGTAGGGAGCTGGCTATCACTTTTCTGGCTCTCTCTGTGGAGCACAAGGGGAAAAGTAATGCTGTCAGTTGTGTAACTGTCAAGAATACAAGGTAAAGGGTTGTCAGGGAGAATGTGGAATTGGAAATGAGGATTCAGGGGCCCCTTTAAAAGAGATCTCATCTCTTTTTGAAACCAAGACAGACAAAATGGAGCTTAGTATATTAAAAAGGGTCTTAACGGCATTTGGGTTGTAAAAGGTCCCCTCTCCACCTTTCATTCCTTCTGTCTCCCCTTGACCTCTTGCCTTTCCCTGAAAGTTGGATTTAAAACAATAAAATGGGGGGTTTTATGTAGAATACCAAATTGACTCCTGTGGGGAACAGAATTAATTCTACTTGGGAGCAGAAAATGAAACCCAGAAGCATCAAAGCGTAGACATAAATTCAATATCCCACTGAGCCCATCACTTAGGATACTTCACCCTTTCCTGCATGTCTATCTTTCAATCAAATGTAGATGTAGAAAGGGTTTATTTTAGTTTAACCTGGTGTTACAAAAGTGGAAGGGAAAGAGCAGCAGCAGTTGCTGTCTGTTTGCTGTGTGAGGTTTATAATTCCACAAATGCCAAATGCATTAATCCAACCTGTCATGTTGCAGCTCTGTTTGTAGATCAAATGGGATTAAAAGATTTAGTTGAAGCTTTCCTGATACATTTAAATAATATGACTAGAAATGTGATATTCAGGAAAATGAATATTTTAGAGGTACAATTTGAAGCACCTGATATATTAACACCTGCTATATTAAAAAGGAACAGAAAAGAAGGGGTCTCAATCCTGCAAAACCTGTCAATAATGCACTATGTTTTAGCACCAGGAAACTGGCCTGACTCCTACTCTCATATTGCTGGGTTGGCTCACCTATGGAAATTCAGACAAGATGCTTTAGTACAACTACTCATGTGCAGGGCTCAACATTAAGCATATGCTTACACTTTGCTGGATAGGACCTTTAAAAATTGTTGCAATACTATGCCTGTTTTTTCTGTTTATTTTTCCCAGTGTACCCACTTTTGATTACCCTGTATGTGGGAGAACTGGTCTAATCTATTGTTTCTTTTTACCCCGTGATGCCTGTTAAAAAAGAAACTGAATTGTCTCTTTTAAGTGGTGTAGTTTCCCAGAGGTAGGAAGTCTGGTATACAAGTTTTGATGAGCAGGAGCAGTAGGGACTGTGGGACTGAATAAAGAGCCGTTATAAAACACCTATTCAGGACTGACTCATTCTGCGCTCAGGGCATCTGGTTGCAGTGTGGAGAGACATATCCAGAGCTCCTCTGGCTTTGGTCTTTTGTGTGTGAGTGGGGCAGCAGAGACTAGACTTCTGCTCGATGGGTTGTGGGCAGCCCGCAATGGTTCACTGCAATGAATTGCACCATCTTGTCAGTTTGAAACTAAAATGAAAGGAAAATAATTTCAAGCATGTTTTGAAGGAAATAAGGTTAATGATAGGGAGAGAAGGAAAGAGATGTGATATGGCTCTACCTGTAGTAGATACACTGGCTTTCAGTAGTACTTTTTGGTTAGGCAGCTGCAGGGGGATGAACCTGTGCTGGAACAGCTGCAGAGATGGGCTGTTAAGGGTGATCAAGAAGATGAAGAGCTTCTGTCAAACAGAAAGCTTTGGTAGCGTGGCTGAGCAGAGATATGGTTGCTCTTTCTAAGCCCACAGGGAGGAAGGGAGTTTATGCTGCAGTGGCGAAGAGCTGTTGAAGAGAACAAATAGGTATAGATTGGCCATCAATAAACTGCAAACCTCAAGCTATCACAGGAAGGAAGTTCTGGAGCAGCCTTTGTATAGCAGGAGTGCGGGATGTGAACTTACCCAGTTTTATAACAAAGCTTCTCTGCTTCTGGAAGGGTTTGTCGGACAGGGTTGCTTCTTGCAGTCACAGGAGACTGGGCCCACAGGCATATGGTACTGAGAGCAATGACGCTGAAGTTAATTATCCCAAGTCCAGTCAACTCCACCTCTGGCCAGCTAAAGGTTGTTCATGTTGCCTGGGGCAGCAGTTTTCTAGAAGTGGCTGGAGGGTTAAGTCGAGACAGACTATAGGATGGGGGAGGTTTCTCCAGAGATAAGCACCAAGCTGGGAGTGGGGAAAAAAAAGAGGTTTATGTAGTGTTTCTGGATATTATGGGAGCAGCAAAGAATGGGCTGAGAAAAGAACTTCATATTCATGGCACCTTCATCTTCATGGCTGTAGGTTATTCTTCAGTGTCATCAGAAACATCTGAAGGTGTCAGCACAGACCTCACCAGGGACTGGGTGCAAGTGTTGCCAATTTAATGTCAATACTAATGTCTTTGAAAGAACCTTCCTTTTTTGGCTATTCACTCTGCCAGTCTGCTCATTTGATACAGTCCAGCAGAGAATGAATGAGGGTTAAAATGCTTGCTGGCTTTCATTTGAAGAAAGAACATACAAAGCTTTGGACAGAAAATCATTGCCATTTTAACATCTGCTTTTTCCTTTTTCAATATGTGGTGTAGTAGTTGGTAGAAACATGACCTGTATATTTTCCAAATCAGCAGATAGATTAGCAGGGACCCTGATTCTCGGTCATTTTGAGGTTTGGGTGATGTTTTCACCCTCTTTCCCCAACCTGTACTAACCTGTCTTCCAAAGCACAGGCATTCATTATGTCATTTTATGTCTCATTGCACTGTCTAATACTTTATAAGCCTCTTGTCTTCTGAAGTATATCATACATATGCAGTGGAAATTCCCTTCTAGCTTCTGTTCTTAACAAAACAGAGAAAATAAATCGGAAGCAAACTTACAGGCACCATATCTTGCATGGCACAAAATAGTTCCATGTTGTATCTTCTGCTTTTTTCCCACCTCTCTGAAATTCTCTTAGCTACTGACATAGTGAGAACTACATGCTGTGAAAAATCACAGTGTCTATGTTATATATTTCTGACAAGCCCTGGTATTATCCAGGGAACAATCTATTACTTATATATCAAGAGGTGAGAGCATGTGCCTTTAACTCATGTTAACTCACCATGATTTCAAATATAAACACTTCTCAGAAGTGGGTAAGTAAAATTGAAGGCATTAGGATTCTGTCGTGTCCGGTTACAGTCAACCTTCACATTGTAGCCTACTTCTGAAAATAAGAAACAGTGGGGTTTTGATCCAGTCATTTTTGGCGGAGCTAAGCAGCTGTTTTGTTGTTGAAATGTTTCAAAGAAATTCCTTTTTTCAAAATATTTTCCAGGAGTGAAATATCCTCCCAGATCTTTTAAGAAACTGCTAGATCTTAGGTTAGGTCCAATTATAATAGTGTCTGGGGCCAGATTTCTTTAAGCATTTAGGACAGAAGCTGAAAGTGCCTAGATGGATTTCTGGACATATTTAGATGGCCAATTCTCTGGTGAAATTAGAGCCTGTCTTCTCAAGATGTATTGATGGGGGATGGAGTGGGATTTCCATAACTTAATTTTAGGCCTCGAAATTAGCAAGGCTGAGGTGACAGGAGTGCTGATGACCATATCTGCCCCTGCCAAGGTTGCAGAGAGGGTCTGCATGTGTCCCCAGAGCCAGCAGCAGCAGTCCTGCCCAGAGCCAGAGCTGCAGCTGGGGTCCCCTCTTCTGCCAGAGCCCACCTGGGGCAGGGCTGCTTGCTCCTGATGGTAATGTGGTCTCAGCTGCAAGCATTAACTTCTCCTGTATCCATCACTTGCAGCACTTTAAATATCATGTCCCCTGTGCACCACTGTGGGGGTTGAGGGCATGGACTGATGGGATCCCCTTAGACATCATAAACCACCCAGGCTGGGGTTTGAAGACTAGTCACCCTAAACTTCTGTTACCATAAATGGAGAAAATAGCAAACCGAAAGACCCTGCTGTGAACAGAGCTGTCCTCAGGCAACTGGGCTCTTAAGCCCTGTACTTTGGCTGGATTTTGAAAGCAAGGAGGATGAATCCTCCCTGCTGTTGCCTCTGTGGATGTCAGCCTAAGCACCTTCATTGTTTTGAAAATCCATCTAGTGTCTTTACCATCTAGTCTATACATCTCTGATCACAGAAACACTATTTGAGGTGAAAATGAATGCTTTGGGGCAGCAAGCCCTGGACCTGCCTATCTCTACTCATAAATCCTGCAGGCTTTGATGAACTGCTCACACAGAGAAGGTTTCTGATGTGCATATGTGCTTGCAGGATTAAGACCCAAATCAAATCAAGTTATGCATGACATCAAGACACACTTGCAAAAGCAATTTTAATCAATTACAACTACAATTGCGTGCTGTACAAGCCGCAACTGGATTGTCTTATGTACCAGCCGATCATATTGGGCATGTAAGATTAAATTAAAGTTTTCTAATTGCATTTAGGAACATACAAAATACTACAGTCTAAAGTGTAGCAAATTAATTCTTCAGGCGTAGCCTAATTGGATGGAAATTGATTTATCATGTTTGGACCAAATGAGCCAGTAAGGCGTGACTAGTAACAGTGAGGTAAGGAGAACAACGTCTCTGTGTCAGTAACATTTAGAGAAAAGAGTATGTCCAAAAGAAATGAAGGGTGTTATGTTGAAAAGTCTCTCTGAAGAGGGAAGAAACGATGCATTCACAGTCTCCATCGTTCATATGTACAAATTGACTGAAAAGCCTTTGATTATTTCTGAAACTCCAGGATGTATTTAGGTCAGCAAGGGAGGGAGAAAATTATTTTTTTAGCCTCTGTAAATATTGTTGTTCTGTAAAAGGAGAATTTCCGCCAATCAAGCCATTAAACTAATGCATTGTAGAAATAGGTATAAAACTGCTCCTTTGTAAGAGTCATGCAGAATTTTTAGATAGCCAGGCAGTAGGGCCAGGGTGGAAGGCATCCACAGAAAAGGTCTCATTCTCTATAGGAGACAGGCTATTTTAGAGTAGGTTTTGTATCTCTTTAAGTTCTCTATAGACCTGATTAAACTCTGTAGCACTTTCCTATAGTAATGGCACAGAAAGCTTTTGAATTTATCTCCCTGATTCACCTTTTGCATAAGGTGAATATTCCCTTTCATTAGCACACATTCAGCCTCATTTTGGCTGCCAGCCTGGGGAATGCACTGACTGATGATATACAGGTGCGATAGTCCAGAAAGCACTTGCCAGGAAAAAAAATGTACTGGAGACTGTCGGTAGGTAGCAGGTATCATTTTTGGGTTATTTGGGCAGAGCAAAGGTGGAGATACAGTGCTTCTGCATGTGGATATGATACTCTGCATGTCTTGCTTAGTCCCATGCTTATTGAATGCTTTGCAGCGTGCAAAAGCACAAACCATTGTGGCTTAACAGAAAATGCATCATTTTGTGAAGTTTAATGTTGCAGTGGTCTGTTGTGAAAAGAAGAGTGTTGCAAATAAAGCCTGGATGCAGGCTGCAGGAGGGTGGGCATGTGGGCTTTGTGGTGTCCTCTCCCTGGCTTAGACAGAGGCAGGACAGAAGTGCTTGAAAATAACCTTTGTGAATTCAGGACAGCAGCCTTTTTTATTCAGTGTTTGACTTTTTGGAGGCAAGGGGAATGTCAGCAATATTCTTAGAAATGAGTGGGCCTGCTATTGGCCCCCTCCAGAGGGTCAGTATCATCTGCTAGTATCATCTGCTGTATCTTCACTCTGTCTTAACACCCATTTATGAGAGACTGAATGTTTTCCATTTACCCAAATATTATATCAGAAAAGAGGATTTTCGTACTGAACAAACTGATTCAGATTGTCTACTGTACATGTTTAAGAGATGCTTAATATTATTAATAATATGAGTAAAATTAAATTTGCTTATCACAATGAGGGGAAGAAGAATAAAGTTTATTAAATCTTTCCACCAAAAGTTCTGACTTACTGAAAATAACAAGTCTTCATTAAGAAGAAGCTAATTTGCCATAAAGAATTGCTTTACTTATGTAAAGGGACCAATTGCTTTGATTGTGGGCAGCACACAAAACGTCTCCTGGAGAAGAGAAGAGCTGCACTTCCTTGAATTTTAACTGCACAGGTGGTTGTAGTTCTGCTCTCCCCAAAGTGAAATGAAAGCTTTAATCATCTGGAAAATTAGAGGATGGCATTCGGGGTGTAGGCACAAAATCTGAGGGGAGATACTGCTAGCTTCCCAGGGAAGGTCCAGCCTTCAGATTAACTAAAGGGGATCTTTCTCTCATGACTTACAGGGTGAACCTGCTTAAAAACTCACAACTGATTGGTATCTTTAAAGGTTAATTTTGAGGCCAAAAAACTATGAGATAACAAAATCCTCAGTCTATAAAGGATGCATCCACGTTTTAGCAGAGATTGCAGTTAGTCACAGCCGGGCAGCCCATCCAAAAGCCAGTGAGAGAGTGAACAATACGATGACTTTCTGTTTGCTCCCTTTCTGCCAAAGAGGACACAACAGATCCAAGGCAAGAAATCTCATTTCCTGGGCAGGTTATTCTCACCAAAGATATTAAACAGCTGTGGAAAATTCACCTACTACCAAAGTTGGCTCTGATCTTACAGCTCATGGTAGGTTTGCCTTGTGAACCTGTGAAGTGAATATTGTGCAGAAAAACAGAGGAAGGGCGTGGATTGGCTTTACTTTCATTTCTTGTTTGTTTCCCCCCTATCTGTGGGTTTCCAGAGGAATATTAGGCAAAGCAAGTCCTTTCTTCTGGCTTCATGGAGCACCAAAACATAGGGTAAAGCAGGATGCAGTGAGATCTGGTGTGTCTCACATGAAATACCTTTACAGAACAGTAGCACCTGTGTGCTGATGTCCTTTAAGTCTGGTTGTTAAGAACACTGATATCCCAAAGCATCCACAGTTGCACAAAGAAAAAAAGTGGGATATTCCCCCTTCTAACTTTATAACCTAATGGCCCTCTGCATGGATGACATTTTTTCCATCTACTATGGGGAGAATCTGGCTGCTGAATGCAGCCGGATAAAATGGGGAGCCTAGGGCATGTGGCAGTGCTGGTAGCTGGCAGATGCAATGACCTACTCTGACAAAATTTCAGTGACTGTATATACAGTTTCACACCCAATTTTTTTTAAAAAATCATCTTCAGTATTCAGTGCACTGTTTTCCTTTGTTCGTAGGATAACAGTGCTTAGCTACAGTATAGATTTGAACAAGTGAACATTTATAAGACATGCATTTAAAATTTTCAGTCAGTGCTGTCAAACGCACAGTATCAATTGGTAATATTGATTTATATTTTAGCCGTATGTGGCTAGAGCCCAAAACAGGACTAAGCCATGCCAAGGCTTGGAAATGGGACGTCTCCTGCCCAGCCGAAGCTGTGCTTTGTGTTTTGGGGGAAAGAGCTATCAGCGCAACTTTTCAAGCTGAAGACCCACCATTAGTGTGACTGCGTGGCTTCATTGAAGCCACCAGATCTGCTCTGCTTTATATCAGTTGTGGATCATCCTCAGAGCCTTAAAGTGTTCCTCTGAGTGACTTTGAGTACATCCTCTCCTCCGCTGGAGGCAGGCCAGACTAGAAATTGAAAAGCAGGAGGAAAAGGCCAGAGACAGACACACTCCTGAGCAATCCAATGCCGTAAAAGTAAATCCCTGTGGAGGCTTCTGGGATTATTTAAAGGAGGTAGTAAATGACTCAGAATAAAAATATAACATAGTCCAGAATCACCAGCTGTGTTTTCCTTTGTATGGCCTAACAGTCATTGTGTGCTGTGTCTGACAATGAAAACAGAGTGAAACTCTTCTGCTGGAGTTCACAGGTTGCCAGATTTCTGGGCAATGAGACATTCTTGAAAGAGAAACTACTCTTCGGAAAGGGAAGATACCTGCTGCCTGATTTCTCCTAAGCAGCCTGTTTTGGGGTCAGTGAGTCCCAGTCTCATGGATTAACTGACTTTGTAAGGACATTCACATTAGTGATGTTTTTGTAATTGCTTAGTAATAGCTGTTACAGAGGTGATTAATATGTGTTATAGTGAATGGTTATATGCATATCGGTAGGTGATATTTTAAGGCATTCATAAGCAACCTATGCATCTGCTGGTCTCATAATAATCTGTACAAATTGATTAACTACTTAGCCAAACACCCGTTAACTAACCCTTTAGAAGCTGTTTATAAATATTCCTTTAATATAAAACACTCTCACTCAGCTGCTTTCCTGACCTTGGGCATGATGCAGGAGGAATCAAGTGTGTTAATTCCTCGGAAGTCCAGCTAATGATAACCATACGACTGAATTTCCGCCTGGATCCATACGTGATTCAGTAAGGTTTCCCTAGGACCGGTAGCTGGCTTTATGTGCAATTGCTCCTGGCCCACACGCACCACTGCACGCCAGGACGGGGCTGCTCTAGTGCAGAAAATAGGGCAGGATGCTCCCAGTAGCACGGTGTTTCTCCCTGGAGTTTCCCAGTACTTGTACTGCGCTGCAGGGGGATGTCTGTGCTGGCACTCTGGACTTGTTTCACACAAGCCACTTCTGAAGTACCAGGACTGAGAATCAAGATATCTGAGAAGGAAAAACCCGTATGAAGTGATGCAGTGATCCATCTGCCAATTCTCTTTGTGCAGAGACATAGCAACGTGCTTGCTCTATTAGTTCAGCCTCCCTCTCATTCCCCTGACCCTATTTCTAGAGTGTCCCCAGTTCACTCTGACCATCAGCCCCTTTTCTCAGCCTCTCAAGCAGGCTTCAGCCTTATTTGCCTCCACTTCATAGGTTCTCCCTGCCCCAACACTGCCTTTGCTGCAGTGCCACATCCAAACCAACACGATGGTGCCAGTGGTGAAGACAAACGTGGATTTTAGGCAAACTGTAGCTGTAATGGCCCATGCTCACTCCTCAGATGGACAAGCATCACTTCCCGAGGCACTTCTGCAGAGATGGTGCCTTTGGCAGTTCCCTGTATTTTACAACATCTGTTTTATTACCTGATTCAGGCTGAGCAGGAGTAAGCTTGAAGCATGTGCGTTTAACACTGAAGGGAGCATATGCAGAGCTAAATCTTCCACCTGTGTAAATCAGTCCAGCTCCGCTGCTTCCCTGAGCTGTGGGAACTCCCGTCGTTCACATCAGCTGAAAATCTGTTCCGGCAGCTAACCTGAAGGCTCTTGGAGGTATGGTTTCTATTCACAGTTTACTCTTCTCTTTGCTGAGACAACTACATGTTCCACTTTTCCGTAGGATGGTGTTCATGCCTAGTAGAGATACTGAACAGCAGGCTCTGCTGTCAGCGTGGAGCTCATTTCTTCTAGATACCATGAACCATGCAGTAATAATGGCTGGAATTTGCCAAAATGTGCAGCATAAATATGGTGACTGTATTATGAAAAAAGTACCAGGTAGAAGAAAAAGGCAGGGAAAGTATTTTCATTATGAAGGATGCTATTTAAAAAAACCCCCACACCTTAATTAAAAGAAGTCTATCCACAAATTTTAGCCATCTCTATAAATTGCTCCTTGCAAAACAGCAGGAGGATTTCACTGACAACAAATAATTTTCATCAAAGACACACAGATATTTTTTCATTTCAAGTTTTTAATAGCTCTGCTGATGCAGGTGGTTCATTTAATAAAAGGCCGTAACAAAGCTGTTTCAAAAACATTTGAAATAATTTTAATAGTGATTACTGCAAGAAATCACATTTATTAGTCACTTAAACTCTTCAGAAATCTGTCCGTGTTTTCTGGTGAGGTGCTTCAGTAGTGTGAATGGAGTAGTCTCCATGATGTCAGTTGTAGATCCATAAAGGACAATTCTGCCTCACTTCTCTTTTCCCTCTTGTGGTCTCAAACCAGACCTTACACAGGTATTGATTCCTCCTTTTTACTCTCAGGACTTAACTAAATAAACCAAGTTTGTCTTCACTCTTTGACATCTGTTTCCCCTCTTGCAATATCTACACAGTGGCAAACCATCTATGATCAAGCAAGATTTATTGTTTCACTGATTCCTGGAACTGCAAATATTAATGATGTAAAATATTGATTTGAAAAAACAAACCTCTGAGTTGTTCAATGAGCCTCTCATTCAGGCATAATGCTGAGATGTCCATCCATTTTCATATTTATTGGTAAGTGAAAAATCAGGCATGTCAAGCTGTTCAATTTCTAAAGTGAAGTACTTCTCTCCCTCAGATGCACATGAATAATTCTCATTAACCTTCAAGGGATTAATGCAGTTTCTTGCAAATGGCTGCAATATACAGTATTTAATATTTATGCTTTCCATATGGCTAGTGCTGTCATACATTCTTGTCAAACATACTGCACAGTTAATGATATTTTAACTAAATGTGGTCTGGAAGACCTGGATGTTTGAGGGACAGTTGTGCCCATCTCCATTTTTATGGATGCTATTTGAGCCTTATAACAAAATTCCTAAAGAGATTAAATCAGACGCTCTGCTGAAACATAATGTTCAGCCACCCTTAAAGCAGAGCTAAAAGTAATGTTGTCAGATGACACACTGACACCTAGGCGGCTATATACTATCCATGCAGACCTCAAAGACCCTAAAAGACATAGGGTAGAAAATGAGTGGGGAACAGTTTCTAAGTTGGAAAACAGAAAAATAGAGGGGAAAAGTAACCTGGTCAAACACCCAGCAAACCAGTGCCAGAGACTGGGAGAAAACAGTGGTCCGATCTGTCCTCTGGTTAGACCATGCTGTCCACAGGATACCTGTGCACTACACTGTGTGTGTCTCTTTGACTCACCTGAACTGGTGTTAACTGTCTGGTGAAGGGGTGAAGGTTGCCACGGGGCCATATGCGTCACTGGGACTGAGTGGGAAGATTGCTTTGCACTCATACCAAGCCCATGGGCTAAGGCTATATCAGTCTGTATTCAGCATGTTAGATCAGACTGGTGGATGCCAAATACAGTGTGTATCTACCAGTGATGAAGCAGTTTTAAACATTTTCTTAATATTTTTTCCCCCTAAAATTAAGTTTGATACCTTTTTAAAAATGCAGACATAGATTTTATCTGAACAAGTTTCTTGGAACTATTCAAAATAAACTAGGAACTTTATTGCACTCTTCCCGTTTCAAGTTTTCCTATAATCTGCTGCATGTTCCCTCATTGAGAGACATCTCACTTCATTTTGCTTCCCTTCTTTGCCACCACTTACCCCAGAGATGAACATATTTAGAATTTCTATTCAACGTCAAGGCAAATGTCAGGATTTACACTGTTAATTTTGAGTAGGTCTACTCAGGAGCCTTGCACATCAGCTTTTCACTGAAGAAACCAGACACAGCTGGGAAACATTCTTTAGCTACTTCCTTTATTTACATGTCCATGCATTGCTGCGTAAGGAGAGATGGTCACAGACTGAGGCAGGAAACCTCCTACTCCTGGGATCCCAGCCCAAACACTTCTTCCCAGTTCCCATGGAACAGTTCTGCCCAATAGCTCAGTCTGGTAAAGTGATCAAAGGAGAAAGCAAACAGTTCACTATGGCTTCCTACTTAATGGACTAAAAATCCTCTATCAATCAGAACCACAGTGTTTCTTCCAAAACTAAAACATTACTCTCATGCTCAAGGGAAAGGACGTGTAAAAAAACATTGACGGTACTCCTGCCACAGCAGTGGTTTGTGGAGAAGGGACATGGATTGCAATGATGCATTACAGCACAGATAGAGAGGGCAACCTGATGCAAAGAGACAAGTGCAAATTGGCACAACGGGATCGTCATCACAATTGTGAACGTCTCCTGTTCTATAATAACTGAACCATTCATCTTTCAAGTCTAAAGCAGAAGGAGAAAACAAATAGATGGGAATAGGCAAGAGGGTGAAGAGCTATCTTGAGATGAGATCTTTAAAAGAGGCTGAAGAGGGTGAGAGAGAGTCAGGGCTGTGGAGTTGTATCGCTGACACAATTGGATGCTGATGATTTCTGGCCCACTCAAAGTATCGAGAGTGGGGTTTTTTCGTAGTTTTAATTATAGACACACTTATATTTTAAGGTCATGCAGTGCCAAGCGGGGTCATCGCAGCTCATTAAAGCAAAATTAGCTTCCCCATATTTGCCCTTCTTGGACCAAACAAAAAATCCTGCCTGTAATGTTACAGTATGTGGCCTATGAGTGTGCCCATAATTAAAAGGTTGAGCTACTCTTGTAAACAAATTACCATGAACAAAGGGGTTTACAAATGCCGGCTAATTAGTTTGGATTCCCTAAAGCTTTTAGCTGTTTTTTAATTCAATAACACAGTGTAAATTCTCTAGCCTGAAAAGTCTAATAGGAATTGGCAGAAAACTAAATAATTGATATTGTCAGCGATTGCAGCAGCAAGCCCTCGAATGTTATTGTCTGCCAGTAAGCAGGACTGCCGTGATTTCCTGAGAGGATAAAGAACTGGTTTTAATGAATTAACAATATAAATGGTAGACAGCTGGCTTTCAACAGCAGCTCAGGAGGCGATGTTTCAAGTTGAGACTGTGGACCAGTGAAAAAACCCTCAGATAGGGACTTGATGAGAGACATGCTGGTCACCCCTCCGTGCTGAGGGCCAAAATCCCTTTTGCTTTATTCTCCATAGACACCCTATTGAAGTCTTCAGGCTCGTTTCCAAGGTTGGAGGGAACAGGAGCCAGCTCTGCACCTGAGCAGATATCAGAAGGCACCGATGGGGAAGGGGGAGGATGCCTCAACCCACACGAGCTGCAGCTGCTGAGAGGGTGTCAGAGGAACAGATTTAATGGGGAGCAGTGGTGTGCTAACAAACAGTCCAACATATTGTATGTATTCTTGCAGCTCCCCAGGCTTATGTATTATGAAATTCATGTGAGTGCTTCCTGAGAAACCCTTACCAGTCACACCATGCTATGCTTCCTGCTGGATAAACTGGTTTGAGAAAGCAAGCTAGGCTGCCCCTCAGCAGGAGCGATGGGTTCTGGGATCTGTTCATGGCCCTGCTGCTCTTCTGGTCCAGGTACTTCTCATGGGGTTTTTTATATACTTGATTTAAAGCATAATGAACTGACTAAATCCCTGCGAGTGTAACTTGGTCACATCATATGTTTATATGTGATTTAATCCACATTGCCTACCTATATCTCAATTGTGTTGGAAACCATTAATTTGTAGGACTCTGTACAGACCACCTCATGGTCTCCCAGCCTTATTAGACTTTCTCAGGCTGCATTCTTTTGCAGCCTTATCAAAGCAACAAAATACAGCCTTGTGACAGTGGTTGTGTCATATGTAGATTTTTAAGGATTATTTTTCTTGCAGAAGTGAAGCGTTTAGTCTCTGAAGAAATGTTTGTATTGGATCAGTTCCTGTGCAAAACAGCGGGTTGCCTGTGTGCTCTCTGTGATCAGCCCCACAATCTCTTTTATCAGCACTCTCCTGTTTGTACCAGTTTGTCACCAAAGCAGTCTGCCTTCTTTGAATAGAAGGTGTAAAAACCCATTCTCAACTCACTCCTCCCATCTATCCCCAAAGAAGAGCTCAGAGTAGATTAGTTTGGTCTCCACCAAAAGCTATTGTTTTAAAGCTATCAGTTAGTAGCAGCTGGATCTTGACCTTGCTTCTCACTTTGATGTGAAGGAAACTATTGACTTTCAAAGAGGCAAGCTGTTATCATCTCTTCCAAAGAAGGTCAGAGAGATGAAACATCAAGAAAAATCAGAGCAAACAGTGATAGGGGCCACAGCTCAGCAGAGTTAATAGCAAGTGAGAGTGTGGAGAGAGCTGAAGTGGGCTTGAATATATTGGGCCAAATCCCAAGCTGGCATAAGCTAGTTAGGCTTTGAAGGCAATAACCTGATCCTGTGTACAGTGCCTGAGGATCCAGCCTGGAGCAGCCTTGTCAGAGAGCTAGAAGTCCTTGTCATTGCTAGCAACAATGGCAGAAAGAAGAGAGAACTCTTTTTCCTTTTTCCTTTATTTGTTGAAGAGGCATTGGTTTCCTCTGAAGAAAACTAAAATAGCTTCATACAACGAATTGGGAGCCTGGAATATATCTCTTAATAGCCGATGTGAAGCACAGCAGAAGAGCATCTGATTCTTTATAGAGCATAATGCACAGTAATGCCACTCAGAGAGCACTTTAACAAAAGTAATGATTTTCACAACTTTTTAAGCACACAAACCTTTCTGCTTTCATAACCGATTCCCTCCAGTACTCCCATCTCATACATGGCCTGAGACCTGTCCTTCCCTCTAGCCCTTACTCAGGTATAGTAGAAAGCTTTCTTTCATCCTTGGGAGAGGAGGACAGTAACTCCTGTCTCTGCATATCTCTTCCTAGTATCCTGCTCTCCTGGTTTTACCCCAGGCTGCTTTACTAGTGCAGGACTGGGATGAGTAGGAAGAGAAGGAACAAATCCATGTAGGTTGCTCAGCTTGCAGGTGGTGGTGCACCTCCCTTATCAGCCTTTTTGCCACAAAACCCAAAAGAGTGATCAAACTGATGAGTTCATTTGCTAGCAATAGGAGCACCTAAAATGCATTTAGATCCCTGTAGTGGTTTAACCCCAGCCAGCAACTGAGCACCACGCAGCCGCTTACTCACTCCCCCTCCACCCAGTGGGATGGGGGAGAAAATTGGGAAAAGAAGTAAAACCCGTGGGTTGAGATAAGAACGGTTTAATAGAATAGAAAAGAAGAAACTAATAATGATAATGATAACACTAATAAAATGACAACAGTAGTAATAGAAGGATTGAAATGTACAAATGATGCGCAGGGCAATTGCTCACCACCCGCTGACCGACACCCAGCTAGTCCCATGGAAAAACCTGTTGGCCAGTTTGGGTCAGGTGCCCTGGCTGTGTCCTGTGCCAACTTCTTGTGCCCCTCCACACAGCCCCTCTTTCTCGCTGGCTGGGCATGAGAAGCTGAAAAATCCTTGACTTTAGACTAAACACTACTTAGCAACAACTGAAAACATCAGCATTATCAACATTCTTTGCATACTGAACTCAAAACATAGCACTGTACCAGCTACTAGGAAGACAGTTAACTCTGTCCCAGCTGAAACCAGGACAATCCCACAGAATACTGAAATCACTATGCCTTTGTTATTGGTTATTGTTGCCACCACTGCTGCTCTGAAGGATATGTGGCTTAGTCCAGGAGCTGTTTTCAGGGGTGTGACATCATGTTACCTCTTAGTGGCAAGGCACAATTAGGGCAAAATGAGCATCTTCAAGTGAGCTCAGTGAATAGGTTCTTAATCTGAAGTTATGAATATTTGTGCTTCCAGTGCACAGTAAATGGAAGAAGGAGAAGCTGGGGGCGGGAGAATTTGTATGACTTGGGTGTCTGTGGTTAATCAGAGAAGAACCAGGAAGATTTAGAGCTGCGTGTGGGCAGAAAGCTGGGACAAACCTTGAGTGTTGGTAGTGTTGAAACCTGAATCTGCTATGGCTGTCCCACTCTCTGGGAGCCCCTTATCACTACAGGCCATGGGTTTAACACAGAGCAGAGACAGTATGGCATCTGGACTAGAATTATGATGGAAATAGGGCAAATTGTCATTCAGAATGAAGGCTCAAGATCTGAATTCTAAAGGTTCTCTAATTCAGGGGAAAAGTGGCGTCTCAGTTAGGAAGCTCAGCTTGCAGTCAGATGAGGTTTGCACAGAACACTGAGTTTTTGTTAATTCATGCAAAAGTACAGCTTTGGGGCCTGCTGGATACTCTCCGCTCCCATTGCAAGAATTTGCCACACTCTGCAGAATTGCAGCGTAGTGGAACAAAGGTTAAACTGGATTTTATTCATTCAGAAAACAAATATGCCTTTTTTTCCTTACCAGCTTGAAAAGCTGTAGATTTATTCACCTTGTCTAGACTTATGGGCTTTGGTTCCCCACCAATGCTCCTGAGTCACCCCAAATGCTGAAGAACATAAATATTGGCTCCACCATGGGATAGGGGATGTTTGTTTCAAGGTTTTAGTGACTTGAGCTGTTTGTGTTCCTGTTGTAAGATCCCATCCAAATGTTATGAGCTGAGAGTAGAAAAATGCAGGTCTGATTCAGATTCTCAGCTGATGTAAACTGGAGTAACTCCATTGTATTCAGTGGAGATGTGTGAGTTCCTGCAGCTGCAAGTCTGTCTATGAAAAGGTCCCTACAGCTTTCTGAGCCCTCGTGTCCCGTTTGGCTAGTCTGAAATGGGCATCACTAGTTCAAAATGGCATTGAAGGAACCTCGTGGTTTCTCACAGAAATAAAGTTTGTTGGGTATGGCAGTATGACAATGGATGGCATAAGCAAGATTGTTATTTAACACTCTTGTGGAACTAAATCTTGCCTGATAAAGCCTGGCACTTATGCTGTGGACAAATGCTTTCATTTTTATCCTCCCTCATTCATCCTGCAGTACAGTTCTGAGCTTTCCCTGGCCAGTATCTAGGTTTTGTGCACATAGCTGCTTTAATAGCAAGTGAAATGATTCAGCCAGGGTCAAAGGACTCAACCTCTGGGGCTAAACTGCCTTCCATTCCCCATGTGCATGCTTCTCTTACACTCTGCTGATCAGCATGGGTGGATTAGCAGATCCTCCAGGCTAGAGTTCCACATGATAGGCAGGCTGCAGACTCCCCAAAGACCTAGTTATATTGCTAGGTGACCATAACTAATACTCTTGTTCTTGCAATAGGTCTCACAGGGAAGAGTATGGCACAGGAGGTCTAGACATCAGAGAAAACAGCAGCACTGGGCTGTCAGCCTGTTCCCGTGGTTTTAGATTGCAGCTAGGGATAACTTAATGGGTTTGCTTGGATATTTTAGCAAGGCAGGATGTTCCTTCTGCTTGCTTTTATGTAGACTGTAAAAGATATCACAGAAATTATGAGTCTACAGGCAAGCATACAAAATGTTTAGGCTAATCAGTAGCTGGGTGGACTATAACATCCATCTGATGCCTGCAAAGAATAATGTTCAGTTGTACGGCAGTGACATTTAGAGGGTCACACTGTTATTTACTCAGTGTATGCACATCTGTCCACTGTGTCCAATGTGTCCAACCCTGTCCAGTCTCTGCGTCACTGAGCTGACAGTCTGAACAGATAAAGCAGTGTGCTCCCCATTTTGCAGAAAGGGAATTGGAGTTCACCGATATTTAATCTCCTGCCCAAGGTTATGCAGAAAGATTGTCTCAGGACCAGAACTAAACACAGACCTTGGATTCCCAAAGCTGTGCTTAAACAGAATGGACACATGGTTAAGGTGGTGGATCTAGTAATATGGCAGGATGCAGCCTCCCTGGTCTTAAGCGGCACTGAGCAGAGTCTGAGAAGTGCTTGCGAGAGCGGAGGGGACTCAGGAGACCCTTGGTGAGAGCTGGACTGAGCCCAGCAGCCAGCTCAGTAGTTCTTGCACAGTCATCCTGGGGATTTTTCCTGAGAAAATATGGCAGGAATCAGCCTGGCTCTAACTAATCCTTCTAGCAGCACTCCTTCTGCTCCTAAGATTATATTACTTTTATGGGTGCACTGGTGTGCTTTCAAGTAAGAAAGACAACAGCTCACAACTAAAATGTCTCTTCAGACATGCTATTAACATTTCTATGTATTGGGTTGCAAGCAAAATACTGCTGCCGCAGTGAGCCTGCAACTGAAAGTAGCCCACCCAGGCACAGGAAGGTGATTTGGAAATGGCCTGAGTTTTGGGGAGGCTTCACCTCCAGGCAGCTCTTAAAACAGCAATGCATTGCACAGCCTGGAGGTAGCAAGACTGGACATCCCCCTGTGCTGGCATCTCTTCCTGTCCCTTCCAGCTGTCCCACTTCTCACTCTCAACATTCACTGACAATATCGGGTGTGTATGCAGGTTGCTCAGTCGATAGGAAAACCTCTGAAGGGAGTTCTCTCTTGGTTTTGTTGTGTACTGTCTGGGAAGGGAGCATCTGCCTTCTGGAAAGGAAATTATGGGATTCAATCCCATCCCTCCAGCCTCTTCCATGACCTGCTGGGTCCTTGCGTTTGGAGAAGGGAAACTGGTAAGGGGGAGGGCATACTGGGAACAGGAACAGTAGAGATTTGGAGGTGGCAGAGTAAGGGTTAGGGAAGGATAAGGGGAACAACTACATGTCCTACTATATAGAAGAGAGTATATAGGTATAAGAGGGTGCAAGGAAAGCTGCAAGGGGCTGAACTACTCCAGGCAGCAGCTCCACAGGCCAAAGCTGTTGCCGCTGTCATGCCAAACTACTCTAGGGACCAAATCTGGCCAATCCCCCTCCATACATTTTGGGGAGTCGCATCTTGTTCCAAAAGACATCTCAGATCATGTTCTTATGGCCTTTACGTCATTCAAGTGAGATGGGCAGGGAGGAGCAAGAGACCTTTGTTATAATTCAGGAGACTCCCTTGAGTCTTGCTCATGCCAAACATGAATTTACAAGTTATTTGGTAAGTTGAGTAATCTTTTCTTTCAGGAAGCCATTTCTGACACATCCTGATGTGTGATATCATCTGGAGACTTGTTGTTAAATTTTGTTCCCAAGGCATTAGGGGTTCTGGTTGGTCTCTCTCTGTTTGAGATGTGGGTTTACTGCTTTGCCCAAGAACTTAGACTCCAAATCAAAACACATTTTCAGTAATAGTTGCATGCAAAAAGGAAGAAAGTTTTGCCTACAGATGGACTCAGAATGATGTCTGAATTTGGTAGGTCAATTTGCATGTGGAATTTACAGGAAACTAATTAATAGAAGTGAAACATAGGCTTTTTCTATAAATAATTTTTGAGGTCTTGTGGTTTTTTCAAGAAGGTAAAGAATTACAGTATTATTCCAAATGAAAACTTTGTTTTACCAAAAATACAATTTTCAGTTTCTTTTTCTACTGGAAGATCAAAAAGAAATGTGTGGGGTTGTTTTCTTGCTTATTTTTTCCTTTTTGAGAATCAAACTGAAAACTCCACCTCTAGTACAGAAAAGTGCCCTCTTGGCTTTGAAATTGCTTGTTCTGGTGCCTCAGCAGGTAGTGGGTGGGAGCCTGATGCTATCACAAGTTGTTGTGGTTCATTGTTTTAGCTCCAGAGGTGACTGATGTGTCAGCAAGGATGATGGTTATCAGGTTATCATGAATATGCACAGCAAGAGATGTATCTGTTCCAAGTAGCTCATAGTCAAAGTCAAAATGTCAGCCAGGTTTTAAAAACAAAACAAAACAAGAACCAAAACCCCCCACCTTGCTCCTGTTCTTGACAAAGGGGGCACAGAGAGGGAGCAGAAACTTGCATTCATTAGAGGACAATACATCCAGGTTTCTACTCAGTAGAAACCAGCCCTGCTCTGGGGTGGGAGCTCCTTGTATGATGAATGTTACCACCTGCATCCCAGTCTGCATCTTGCAAAAACCATTACAAGGGGATTGTCTCTAACTCTATGTTCTGATTCATTCGGACTTGAATGCTTGACTTCAATCATGAGATCACCTTGTTAATTTAGCCTTACACATGGGGTGTTTCATAGCAGCGTTGAGTAACCTTTGCAAGTGGGACATGCTTCCCTTCATCCCAAGTACAAGCAGCTGCGTTGCTCTGCAGGAAAAAGTTTCCTGAGGAGCTCTGCTTTGTGGGATCCTTTCTGGCACTTTGCTCTGGGAGGGAATGGAGCAATGAGGAGCACCAATGTTTGCATCTGGGAACCCACTGTGAAGACTGGTGTCAGCCTCATGTTCAGGGGACAAAATGAAGAGCCTCTGGGGTGTAGGCTGGCAACTGTGCAGGAGCCAGCTCCATTCTCTGCCACAAAAAAAAAACATTTCCAGTCCAATTACCCAGAAAATGTGGGTTAAAAGGGCAGTTTCTCTGTCGGGAAAAAGCTCTAATATTAAGAAGTTGAGTGAGTGGAAAATTCCTGTGGAAATCTAATGTGGGGCAAATTCCCATAATGATATGCAGTTATTTTTGCAAAGAAATAGGCTGATTGTTTTTTCCTGCTGATTTTCCAAGGGACTGTGCCTCTGTTCTGGAGAACTGTTGTATCTCCCAGTGAGCTTTATCAGAAAGGACATGAGAAGCACTCATAATGAGAATTAATAAGTTTCTGCTGATTAGTAAGAGATACTCAGCACTTGTCGAACACAGTGGAATTAGTAACAAGTTAATCCATCAAATCTGAAGTTAGCATCAGTAGCTGACTTTTCCAGATGGGGACACAGAAAGGTTAAGAATAATTTGCTGAAGGCCACGGAAAGTCAGGAGCAGAGCTGAGATGCTCGTGTAGGAGTCAGAGGATCCTCAAAATACTTCCTGTAAACCAGGAATAATACCTGGGACCCCCGCTGAACCTACACCATGGAGAGGGGTGCTCTAAAGCATGTCCCCCAGCTTTGGTGCTCTGACTCTGAGCACACTGGGGCTCTGTGTGCTTGAGATGCAACTTTCCTTCAGCAGGGCATCCTTGCCTGGAATGTCTGGCTCCCTGGGTAGGGCCAGCTGTGTCTGTGGATACCACGATAGCAGAGACCAGCCCTCGAGAGCCACTTTCTCCTCTTGGCAGGCACAGCTGCCAGGGCATTCATTTGTCACATCTCCGAGCTCTCAATGAGGTGTCAGTATGCAGCTTGCAATATTAGGAAGTCTGGACGAGCCCCTCAGGGGCTAGGACTGTTTTTCCTAGGTATTTCAGAGCTCCACTACAACTGATTTCCCAGGGCATTAGGTGCTCAAGTACCTTTTGAGAATATGAGGCTATGTCTCTCTTTTCCTCAGATGTGAAATGGAAGTAAGAGCACTTCATCACACTCCTGTGTGCAGACTACATTAAAGACATCAAATGCCACAGGAATAAAGGACAATAAATAACAACTTTGCCTTTTTGTTACTACACCAGCAGGGACCAGCAGCAGCAACTGGCTCTGCATTTCAGACATTCCCTGGGGTCAGGGTTTCTGGCTTACTTCCAGCAATAATTATTTGGTCAGTTTTACCTGTGTGGCCTTTTGTGTTTGTTTGATGGGAAACACAGAGGACTCTTACTCTCCTTTAGATGTGAGCATGTGGATAAGCTGTGTTTGATCAATGCAGCATCACTGTGCACACACTCCTGCCCTTTTAAACCAAATTCCAAAACTTGTGTCATTCCACGCTGCTACTGTGGTCACATATTGTCTAAGCAAAGAACAGAAGCAAAGCTTTTCAGTTCTTGTATTTACTGCTCTGTCCTTTGTGAAGAATAGCAGGCGTCCTTTGGCTATGCGTGATTTGAAGGAGCATCAGACTGGATATACAGCCAGGATTTACAAAGAAGTGCATGCAAAACAATTATAATATGACATGATAAAATAAGAAGATGGCTAGTTAGAGAGCAAACTGTGTCAAGTACAGGTGGAGTCAGAGCAGAACCTTTATGGTTGGAGAATTTTGGTTTCCTTGCAGAGGGTACATGAATGTTTCTACTCATATTACAGTAATATCCAGAACAATTGCCTGTTGTGGTAGGAGTGTGCAGAGACGTCCGGGGGAATTCCTGCCTTGTAACCACAAGTAATTCCACTCTCTCAGCTGACAGAGAAAAGCCCTGGCATTACGGCTGCAGCTGGGGAGAAGCAGGTCCCTCTGCGTTTCTGACTGAAGCTATAGCACTGCACTGGGATTGCCTGACCTGCCAGTATTGCAGCAAGGAAGCAGGAAAGAGCATCTAATAAGAAGAGGGGCACAAACCCCTTTTTATTCCCTGGCAAATGTGCTCTGGACACCTGCTTGATATCAAAAGCAAGAAAATTTCCAAAAAATGGAAGTTAGCAAAGGAGGCAGAAAGGAAGAAAAAAGAAGCGTTATTGTTAAAGCTGGCATTAATTTGCATTTGCAATTTAGTCTCACAAATGGCTTTTGGGGGTAATGAGTTACCTGAATCAAAACCTATTGAGGATAGAAATTGTTTTTAATTATAATGCAGAATAGACTGAATAGCTTGAAGGAGGCGCCCTTTTACTTTGTGTCTGCTGGAAGCAAAGCAGAATTTCTGGTGGCATCTCTATAAATATTGTGATTTGCAGTAATGATGTGAGGCTGTCAGGAGGTTCCTTCGATCCAAGAGCAGTAGCCATCAGTCTTAATTTGATACTGCCTCACCTGTACCCCTCTTCTCCCCCTCCCTGCTTTCCTATGGAGGAGATTCTTCACAACGCTCAAAATAGTTAATGGTATTTAACACCTATGCAAAGGAGATGCAGGAACAAGAAAACGTAACCTCTGAGAGCCAGAGAACAAGTCAGGTTTAGCACCAGTGGTAAAGATTGTGACCCTTTGAAGATGGTCATACTTTGGACATAAAGGACAGCCTTTCATTCGAGAAGGGGCAGCTGTGCCCCCTCAGAGGGTGGATGGAAGTTCTCTGCTCACCTGGGAAACAGAGGCATGAAAATGCTCCATTATCTGAGCAAGGAAATTAATGTTTCACCATCAGTGAAGCAATGACATTCAAATCCTTACAGGAGATTGTTGAGCTTTCTGGGGAAAATTTAGTCCTTAAGTATTGAGGGATTCCTCTTCTGGCCGTGGGAGTGTAGACACAGGTACTGAGAGTCACAAGGGCAATGTGCTGGTCAGTTGGTTACTAGTGCCACGAGCACACAAACTGAACTAACTCAGCCTGGCCAGGCAATCCTGTTCCGAAAGATTTTAAGAACAGCATTGAGTCAGAGAAAGGGAAACAACCAAGGACAACATGTAACTGGAATCCTCCTTTCTACTTAAACGATGGCAGGTAATTAATTTCTACTGTCTTTTCTTCTGGCAGATTTATAGAGAGGACTCCCATACTCAAAGTCTCTCCCTCTCGTAGGGGGACTGAACATTTGGGAGCAGTTCTCTTGCCTGAAGATGGGCGTCTAGTGCCATTAGAGATGCGCTGTCATGTCCTGCCTAGCTCCCAGCTGTTACTTCAGAGGACACAGGTCTTCGTAGGGTCTGTGTCACATCAAACTGGACAGTAGACTTGTACATTTAGGATCTCAAATCTCTCCTCTTGCATAGCTAATAATTCCTTCTCTCACTTGAGCTCCTATGACTTTGTGACACCATCAGGTCTGTACTGTGGAAGTTTTCCTGAAACCTTTGCTGACCGAGTGCTTATAAGATGAGTTTCCAGTCTGAGCAGTTGCAGTGGTGTTTGGGAGAGTCATGTTTTCCCCGTCCCCAAAGGCAAGAGGAACCTGGGGGAAGGATTGGGGTTCCTAGCACAGAGAAGTGGGACCTGCTGTCCTGGGATAACAGTGGAGAGGAGTTCCCTACATGCACAGCATCAGAGGATTTTGTGCTCTTTCCTAAGTACAAGCAGCAAATGAAACATTTCCTTGAGTTATTTTAATCCATTAGCAATGGATTTCAGGAAAACACCAGTAGTGTATGTAACGTGCACCCAGGAGAAACAACAAATGGTTAGTTAGAGAATTTAGATTTTAATTAAGTAGATAACGTATGCTTGCATTTAGTCTTATAAATGAAACTGTATTCACTGTAGAGTAGCTGGGTTCTATTAGGTCTCCCTGAACATAAAGAGAAGGGTTGATTATTACTGATTACTGAACTATTAGAGGGTTGTGCCTTGAGCTGCTTGATTGTAGCTCTGTTTGCTTCTGTTGCTAAAAGGGCTCTTGTCTGCTACCCAGATATGTGTGAAATGGGCAGCATTTGGACTCAATTTGAAAATTAATTCTAGGTTACAAACCTCAGCAAATGATACAAATAATAGTGCTGGTTACTTCTCTCTGGTCATAACAGCAGGTTTTCATGGCTTTTGGAAGCTTGTAGCAGGGATGCTGCACATCACTCCCACTCACGAGAGGCCAAGGTGAATGTGCTGCTAAAAGAAGGGGTCACTGCAAGAAAAGAGCTCTTGGAAGTGAAAAACAGACTTGGAGTTCTCCCAGGGTATTCCCATGCTCTGTGATATCTCCTTTGCATGGCAACATCAAAAGATTACAAGCCATACAATACACTTATGAAACTGCTTTATCTCTTGATGCCTTGTGAATATTAATTAGATAAGCCCAGCAACATCTTAGGAGGTAGCCAAACATTATAGTGATTTAGCAGTAGGGAGACTGAGGCACAGGGTTGTTAAGTGATTTAACTTTGAAGAAAGCTATGGGAGATCCCATAATGGGATGCAAATCTCCCGCCTCCAGCCACTAGCTCTGCCTCTTTGGTGTGCTGTTTATCCATGCACTTGTATTCACCAGCATGCCACAGAATTCTGCTGTTCTCCCTATTTCTAAAGCCAATGCTGAAGCATTAAATAAAATGCAAGATTTCCAGGGCTTCTGTAATACAGAGGACCCAGGTTTCAGAGCTGTCCCAGCCACTTGCTCACTGCAGAGCAGCCAGAAAGCCAGAGGCTCTGCTTCACACCTTAAGTGATCTCTTTTGATGGGTAATTGCCTGGGGAAAGGATTTGCCCAGAAGGTAGTACAGCCAGATGATACCCAGCTGTCCAAATGGCACTTTGGGCTGTATCAGATGGAAATAAGTTAGGATAGTTTCACACTGCCCTGATTTGCTAGAGACCAGACAGTGGCTGCTGGTCTCAGGAGGAAGGGAAGGAAAATATCTCTTAAACCTCACTTTCTTGTCTTTGGTCTAGTTCAGCATTGCTTAGCCGGACCACAGGATCTAGACCAAAGTTTACACGCACATTTTTGGCCTTCCTTGAGCTCTTGTCACTTATCCCCATCATCTTGAAACGCCTCCCAGCATTCAGAGGTCTGTCTTGGCTGTGCTTCCCCGACCACCCAGGGAGGATGTCAGTTCCAGCCATCACCTTGAAGGATGTAGTTACCCCATCAAATGCATTGCCAAAACCGTTATCTCAAGCAACAGACTACTTACATGCTTAGAGAGACTTGTCTTCCAAGGAAAGCTTTTTCAGGAACTGACCGTGGAAAGAGTCCAAGACTTCTTGCATCCTTGGTCCTGGCAATATGTCTGAGTATCTGGAAGAAGGACTTTTTAACAATTTCCATTAATGGAAGGCAGGCTTTTTCAACTGCTTTCATTTGTGATGGAACTCTGTTAACTTATGTTTCAGCGAAGTTACCTTTGGAGATCAATAATCTGTTTGGGGCTACAAATGTTGATAAGGGACGTGGGAGAGCTGAGTCTGATCACTTGCCTTGTAACAGACTTACTGTGTGTTTATGAAATGTCTGCACCCCACCTCTTGGTAAAGATTGAGGCTGCAATCAACAGAAGTGCCTTTTTTTTTTGGCATCTATAAGACTGGAGATAGCCATCTATCCATACCCAGCAGTAAATGAGTAAGTCTAATCTGATAGGCATTCATTAGACACTTGCATCCTAAGATGAAGACTTCTATGGAAAATGAATACATAGAAGGTGCACTGGAGAAGATTTTGCCTTCTGTTGTCTACTCTTGCTGAGTGCATAGGTGAAAGAAAAGATGACCTTTCCTGGGCCCCTCATTCAGCGTGTTTCACCTCTTGCATTTGTGCTTCATGGCAGAAGAAAAAAAAAAAATTAAGGATTTGGGGGGAATTTTTTTTTCCTTTGTGTATTTAGGACAGTGGAGAGTGACTGAAATTGTTAAAAGGCTGATAGCCTTGTGAGGGGCTGCCTTTTATGAAGAGAAGGAAAACATTGTGCAGGACAAAAGTAGTGTCTAAGCCTCTAGCTGAGAAGAGAACAAAGCCTCCGCTTCTGTTACTGCGTGACTGCGCCAGGCACCATCCCTTAATGAAGTGATATAATGCCTAAAAAGGGTAAAACCCCAGTGGAGTCCCAAGAGTTCCTCCCGAAGGCAGCATTGCTGTGCCTGTATTGTCCGTGTCGAGCAGGTTATCGGGTGCTGACAGGCTGCACCTTTTGCAATGAGATGCTGCGGTAATAATCGATGTGTGAGTTTGCAGTCATTCACAGTAACAATAATGGGATATATTATTCGGGCTTTTTAGCTTCTTAAAACAATGAAACCTTCCTTCTACCACTCTCATTCCTTTGATGCTGGCCCATGTGTCCAATCCACTTAAATAGACCAGGAAAGTAACCATTAATGTCAAAGTTCCATAATTAAATGCTGACTGACTCACCGCTCATGCTTGCAACATGTACCGTAATTTTTAAAGAATATCCAAGTTGACATTAGACTTTTTTAAACAGATTAATTAGTCACATTTCATTTTAAGTAGCACTGACTTAATAGGTACTGCTAATGTACAGTATGTATTTACTTAAAGCCATTATAACATAATATTTACAGGATACTTAACATGTATTAATTGCTGTATAATGAACCTCGTGACTACAATGTTGCCATTCTTGCATGGCTGTAAAAGTTTTATCATCTTGTGAGGGGGGAGGAAAATTAAAATAAATTGCATGCACAATGAACGCTTATTTTTCATAGGAAATGTGCAAATTATAAGAAAATGTAAAACAGGGGGCCCAGTAAATCACAAACAGCTAACAAATGCTCTGAGACATGCTATAATGTTTTTATGAGCGTGTTTTACAACCCATTCATTACGCTGTCTGTCCTTCTGAAAGCTGGTTATTAGACTGACTGTGCAAAGTAACATGTGAATATCTGTGCAACTAGCCATGAAATCACAACTAAGTTGATCACTTTCATTTTCCCCTTTTTGTCCTGGAAGATGTCCTGAAACATTTGCCCTCATACTGTAGTTGCACAACACGTGGCAGCACAATTTGTGTTGCAAGAGGGGTTGTGCTGAGGAGCAGTGCGGAGCTGGTGCAGAGGTATGCGTTCCTGGAAACAATACATGCCCAGCTCAGTCTCTTCTTCCTGGGGACAAATAATTTTGGATGCTGCAGTCAGAGATGAACCATGGCCTCAAGTGTCGCTCAGATCTCTTGGGCCCTAGTGCCTGTGTTTCAGTGCAGTCCAGCCCGCAAGTAGATGCCATCAGCTGGTGCAATGAAGGGTTTTCTGCGGGTCGCTTCTGCAGAGGGGTCGGGAGTCTGCAAGGTTGCAGGCTGCGAGGTGGCTTAGTGTGTCTCCCCTTCAGGAGTGTCTGTGTGGGATTTGCCTGCTGGAAACGAGGATAATATCATTGCTCAAGGCAAGGGGTCAGAGAAGTTTGTCAGCTGACAGAGAGAATATTTGCTCCGTGCTGCATGTCAGCTGTCTGGGGGATGGCTACAGGTTGGGCTGTCTGTCAGGGAGAGGTTAAAGGTGTACTTAAACTTGGATGCTGGAGGAAGTAAATGCTCAAGGACCTCTTTGCCTGCTCCTTTTTCATTATGTGTCTGATGTGCAAAATAATGGAAGCAGATAACCCTAGAGACCCCGCTGTCGACCCCGCAGACTCTTGTAAAGTGAGCACACAACATGCCATAATAGGCACAAAGGGAAAAGCACAGGCGTTTGACAGCCAAGCAATGCTGGCATTCTATAATTTCCCTTCCTCTGCGACATTACAAACAGCTTCATATTCAAATGGCTGCCTGTCTATGATTGTCCAATTATTCACTGCATTCTTTCTTTGATGGCACAGATGTTCTCAATTTCTTGGAGTAGAGTTTTTTTTCATCTAAAAAGTCGTTCCGCCTCAGAAATGCAAAATTCTCCACAGTTCACCAGGTTCTCTGATGGGTTTGCATAATTGGTCTTCAATTTGCCTATTGTTTTGTAATAGAAAGCCTATGTTTAATTTCATTTTTGTAAACCTGTAGAAAGAGCAGAACATTCTGCCATTTAAGTCATTCTCCTCATTAGGATCCGAGCGGGTTGTGAACATTTAGACTTGATTATAAGGCACAGATTGTGCTGAAAGGAATACATGCTTTCCTCTTCCATTGTTTTAAACACATTATGAGGCTGATCCAGCAAGACGTTAAACAGGCTCGGCTCTCTTTGTACCTTTGTAAGGGGTGCTTATCTCCTGGCAAGGCCAGGCTGGTCATTTCTAGGTGTGCTGGCATGCCCGGGAGGGCAGCCCAGGTCCGTTGCAAGCAGGAATTGTTCAAATCGTGGACATTGGTGACTGTATAATTTCCTGGGAAAGGACATTTTGATCACTTCTCAGTGATGGCTGTGACTTGCTCTTTCAAGAAAGGGGTGTCTCACTTTCCCAGGGCCTCAGTTTGCTTTTCTGTAATGGATGTAATTATAAACATACCTGTGTGGTTAAACTGTTAATCGGCATTTGTGAAATAACTAGGGCTTCTCATTTATGTATCACTCTTAGATGTTCATTTATATATCATTCTTACATGGTAAGGCAAGGTAGAGATGCCTGTGTGATACAAATATCAAAAGTGCTACGGAATAGAGAAAGGCATTTCTAAAACTTCTTAGGAACAACAAGAAAACCCCAGCAAAACCTTACACTGGCTGACAGGGAGCTCTGGGGGTGAAACAGTAAATCAAATCCTGAGAAATAAAAAAAGAAATTGTGAAAGATTAGAGGCTTGCCAGGATAATTCAAAAGAGATAAAGGGATGACCCAGGGAATTACAGCCTCACAGCAATCCTGCATAAAAGGATTAGGTTAGGGCCCCAGCAACAAAGCAGGGGCCAGCGCTGAAGGTGTGCTGGTTACCCCAGGACCAGGCCAGGTATGTTGGTACCCTTCCCTGTTATAGAGAAATGCCCCAAGTTTTGTTTTCCCCGAGGCATTTGGTGCAGAGTTATAAAAGGTTATTGCAAAAGCTACTGATGTCTCTCTGGCACATATAGAAATGCAGTAACAGTGTGGAAAGGACCTACCACCAATATTGGTATGGCCATGCTGCAGTGCTGCATGTTGCTCAACCAGGATGCCTTAATACTCAT
The DNA here is from genome assembly GCF_947461875.1 of Haliaeetus albicilla. NCBI lineage: Eukaryota > Metazoa > Chordata > Aves > Accipitriformes > Accipitridae > Haliaeetus > Haliaeetus albicilla. The sequence goes on from NC_091491.1 coordinate 10,515,713, forward strand.
AAGAGGCTCATGGCAGTGTCCCAAAACAGCTTGAGAGGCTCAGCTTCCTGAGGTTATAGAAGAAAATGTCAAGTGTGGTGCTTTCCTCACACACTGAAGGGGGAGCCTGGCAGAGGCTGAGAAAAACCTATCACAATTTAATGCTGGCAGAAAAATAACCAGCCTCATCCTGTAATGGCTGGACTGGAACATGCTGGGGCACTGCCAATGGGAACAAGTCCATCCCAATACGGGAATAGATCAGCCTGTACTGATGGTTCCTGGAGGGAGACCTGCTATTCCTGGTGCTACCAGTACGTATTCCTGATCCAGGAGAGACTGTCTCCTAAACCCCTTGATGTGCTTGATAAAAATGAAATTACGGTATAGTTTACATGACAGGAACCTGCTTTCTAGCATAGCGTACCTGGAAGAAACTGGAGGACCTCAGAGTGACATGTAATGCCAACACTTTGGAGGTCTCTACATCTGTCTCCAGCCTTGTTCCCTGTATCAGGAAAACTGATGCCTCAGAAACAACCCTTGTATTATCCATCTTAGAAGGCAGTCAGGAGCTAGATTTACCAAGCTACATGCATGTTCTCTGAGAAGATAACAAATACCTTACTCAACAATACATCAAATGAGTGTGTTCTGAGATGGCAAGGCATAGATGCTACCAAAATCTCTACATCAAAGCCCAGCAGATTTCCCTCTCAGCACTGCGATTTCCAGTCAAAGTCACAACGAACTGACAATTACTTTGTGTTAGATCTCAGGTACACTGCCCAGAGATAGAGCCAAAAAGCAGACAAGCTGTATTGTGGGTCAAAAGGATGAGCTCACTGACAGCACACACTTCTTTTATGCTATTATCACTATCAAAGCCCCTTACTTCTTTTGTGTTGGTTTTAAAATGAAGGAGATGCTGTTGCTTTGTCTCGCTTCCTTCTGCCTTTAAATAAGAAATTTCTCTTCCAGAGCCATCTCCTGTTTGGAGAAGAAATTTGATATTTTCCAGTCTGTGGCTCAATGGATAGTTTTGTAAGTCAGCTCAAAGAAATTCCAGCTTTGTCTTCGTAAAACAGTGGATTGGGATCCATTTTTCTCCAGCATTACCCCCTTTCCAAACTTGCAGGGAGCTGGAAAGAGCAGGGAAGGAGAGGACTGGAATCTGAGTCCTTCTTTTGGAAGCTGAAATCTGCAGTTTGGGCCTATTTTCAAATTGCACTGTCTTGTAGCTGCCTCCTTCTCCCCAGCTGCCTGCCTTTGCTCTCTGTACAGCAGCTTGTGAGCGTTGGAGATCTGAATTTGCCATCATGCCCCTGTGTAAGAGAGCCGTTACCAGCTCTGTTTCTGAAGTAGAATGCTGCAGCACAGCCTTGGCTTCGTTAGCAAAACTTTGATTGCCCGAGCTCAGAAAAATCAGGCTTTGATTTTCCATGAGGGCTGTGTTAGGTGGGAGGTTTGCTCTGAGCAGTGGGAAGCGCTGTCTCAGGGTCCTGGTAGGGCCCAACTCTGGACATCTGGACTGAGCAGGTATCCTTAGAAGGCAAAGGTGGGCCACTGGTCCGTGAATCCATGGAGAAGTCAGTGTTTGCCATGGAAGGCAGGTGCCCAGAAAGCACGATCCTAGAAAGCAGGTCTGACGTTTTAAGTATTGCAGCTGCTTCTTTCTCCTCACTAAAACTTGTCATCAAATGATTGGAAATGCAGAGTGTGAGCTGCATGTCTCTGATGGGAAGGGGAGGCCCTGCCCATGGCACCCTGCAGCTTTGCAAGGGCAGGAGTGGCAGAGCCAGGATGCTGCCCCGAAATTTCCCCTTCCCTTGGCTGTGGCACAGCTCCACCTCCCTTCTCCCACCGCAGGACCCTGCCCTTCTGCCCGCGGCATATCCAGCCCCCGGCACTGTTGTCTCTGGAGGGCGAAGGCCCCGTTCTGCAGAGGTTTCTGCTGCCAGGGCTGGGATGAGGGAGTGGAGGAGCCGAGCTGAAGGGAGTCTCTCACCCCGCGTGGTCAGACTTGACATGTCTGCTAATAGCTGCTAGAGTTTACCATCCCCTGCCACATCGTGAAGAGGTCTTGCTCAGTCGACAGTGGCTTGTTATCTAAATATGACAGCTTAAGGTTTCCTTTCCAACTGCAAAGCCAATATCAAAGCAGGTTGGAGCCTGGTTTACAGTTGCAGTCATTTCCACTGAGCGTTTGTGTCCCTAAGGGTAGAAAGATGACAGCAATTTTCCATCTGATGACAATCCTCAGCACCAGTCTCAAAAATGCCAACTGTAATTAAAATTTGTATATATTTTCAAGGGTAATATTCCTTATTCTCTTGTTGACAATTGCTGCTTCAAGCTCCTAGGCTTAACTAAATAGGAGTAGTTTGTCTTTAAATGGCAAGTTTCCTCTTTCCCTCGTCACTGATTTGTGGCTACATTTAGGAATGGCAGTTTTAATTGCACGATCTTTTTTTTTCCCCAGTGTTTTTCTAGGCCCCTTTAATAACCAGCATTTACTAAAAATTCTGAGAGCTCAGGGAAAAAAAAATAATCCATTCACTCTGTTATTCTTGTAGCAGACACAGTCCAAAAACCCTTTTCTGTGACAGTGTCAATAATTGCTTAATCCATGTAAAACAAGCTGCTTTCCACACTCACTCTGTTGAGAAAACAGCAGTCTCTGTTCTCTGGTCATTAAAGACAACACAAACCTCCCGGGTGCGTGGTCACAGCTCAGCGACTGTTCGGCGACGCCATGCAAACAGGACATAGCTGTGTCTGCCGTGCCGGATACCATCGGCTTGCACTGTTGGTGACTGACACAGACAGTGAGGTTTGATCGTAGCCAATAATCCAGCAGAAAAAACCAAGATGAACATGTTGTATTGAATATTCTGGAGTGTTTATTTTGGGTGGCTGGGGAGAAATGACTGCTGTAAATACGGTGGGCATATTTGCAGCATATTGGCAGATCCTGCTGCTCCTTCTAAGGTAAGGGATGTTTAAGTGATGGATGGGCTAGTGCCAGCTGTCTGGCTTTGGATCAGGTATCACATCCGCAGAGTGCTGGAGGTAAACATGCACTAAGCCACTGACCACAATTTTCCATGTGAGGAGGGTAACCCAGCCTGGACATGGCCAGCTAAGTGGAAAGTAAGAGGGTTTTAGAGGCATCCCGGGCAAAAGCCACTTCTTTATGGCAGAGTGGTTCAGGAATATGCACTATAATTAAGTCTGACTTGACTGCTCCTTCTACAGCTTGTGCAGAGTGGTACATGAGCACTTTTTGAGTGTGTGAGCATCACCACGGGAAGTTGGGGCTTTGCCTAGTTTGTGTTCTCTCTTCCAGAGCTATCTGAATCTTAGTAGAATTTCTCACAGAAAAGTTTCTGTACAAACTCATTGGAGTTTTCCATAATAATCAGTACTGATGTAGTTTAGTTAATAATCATATTAAATGAGTCAATAGGCAGAACTCTGATCCTGACTGAGCTTTGGCACTGCTCAGTGCCCATGCTCTGCTCACAGAGCTCACCAGACCCAGGCTGTAGCCCATGTATAGCATCATGCTCCCTGCCACATTTGAGAAGACTTGGATCAGCACTCTGTCGAGGCATGTTTTCTATCATTAAATTTGCATCTATTATAATTGGTTAGAACATTTTATGTTAAAGGACCTCAAATTAGTTTACAAACCACTGGGCAGTTTGTTTTCCAGACAGAGATGTTCTTAAACATCTTAAGGAGGAACAGACCTGTTTAATGAGTCAAAGAAACCCTCTGCAATAGTTCAGGGGGACTGGGGTGAGAGCAATTGGAGGACAAATTGGGTGAGCTGGCATTTGGAGACGTGGGTACTAGATTTGCAGGACCCTATGGAGAGTGTCACTATAGTGCAATTTGCAAGATCAAATCTTCAACATGCTGCTTGCGTCTTCCCCTCCAGCCGGATGAACGAGGCCCAGTCCACACTAAAACTTGCTCCTTATTTTGGGATATTCCTAGTGCATGCCTGTGCACAGCCGTGTGATGGGTAAGCTCATTTGGGAGCTTGGTTTTGCTTCAGCAGTCGCCTACTCAGCAAGGGAATTTTGGTCCCTCTGCTTGGTTAACTGAGCCATCGCTAGCAAATACCAGATGCAGGGAGACTTGGCCCATTCAGTTTAAAAAAAAAAAAAAAAAAAAAGTGGGTTTTTTTTACAAGCCCTAAAATGGGCCTTTTTTACAAGCCTGCCAGCCTGGTGTGGTTTGGGTTGGAAGGCTGGCCAAATGCATGTATCTCCGTGTGGCTGCCAGCTGAAAAAAGAAAGAGAACAGCTGGATTTTCTTTGGCCTTCTTGAAGCCAAGCTTGAGCAGATCAGGGCCTGTGAAGGGATAAAGCAGCACATGCTGGTGGAGTGGGATTACAAATCCTCTTGCTTGCACCAGAAAGCCTGGGCAGTTGTGATTTGGGTGGCACACGACCAGGTCCACGGTTGCCCACGCTGGACAGCTATTGAAATCCTTTAGAGGCACAAAGTGACCTTCACATCGACTCTGCTGAGGGACAGCACGTGTTTTGCACAGATTTTGTGTGGGCGAGATGCTGATGTTCGTCCTCCTTCTGGTTCCTGTGCAATCTTGGCCAAATCACTTCACCCCCTGAGCCTGTTTTCCATTTATAGTCAGGACTAGCAGTACTTCCCTTGCCTATTCTGACTCAAAATAGGCTCAAAATAAGAAGTTACTCTTATTTTGCATATAAACTGCAGGCATTTTGCATGCAGTCCCTGGTACAGTCAGGCCTTATCTTACACAAGATGTCTGATGTATCAGATTATAGATGATAAATACCCATAACCACAAGGACATATTTCCTTGAAGTCTGTGTGCATACTGATGTAGGTAAAGGGCTGCTCAACACTTTCCAAAAGTTCATTACAACAGGTTTCCAGTGGCTTCCAAATTTTTTCTTCTCTGTCTCACTGCACAGTATGCACTGCGTGGGGCATCAAGCATGAAAAATATGCAGCCTAAACTGAATAACTTTATTTCTGCGGATTTCATGTGATCAGGAGATGCCACACTTCCAATTCAGGAGTAAATGAGAGAGTCTGTTTTTCTTTGTAAGGGTATTGTGAGCTTTATTGTTTAATATTAAAGCTGCGTTGGGAAAAGTGGCCCATAAATGGCTAATAAAAGCAGCGTTTACAGCTTGTAAAGTGCATCAGGACTTTACCCTGGTTTGCCTAGGGAGATTTATATTTGTGTTCACTGTCTGGGGTTTAAGAACTGCCTGTCTGTTTTTTTCTTTTTGGACCCATTAAAAATGATGATGTGGACAAACGTCTTTGCTGATTAACACTGTTGCATCATGCCAGGAGGAGGAAGAAGAGCTCACCAGCACTGCTCCTTCCTTGGCTTCGGGGTAAGGATGCAGTGCAGTTAAGGGAAGCGCCGCGCAGGGCTTGCTGCTGGTTGTGGCGTTGCAGAGCGGGCTCTGCAGCCGTACTGTCCGCCCGCTGCTGCACAGCACGGGTAACTCAGTGATGACCTACCTAACACCTGGGAAGCCCTGAGAGTAAAATGAACTGCTCGTCATACTCCTGCGAGCATGGGCAGCAGAAATACCAGCTTTACCCATGGATCTTCCCATTGCCCCCACCTCGCTCGATTCTGTCTGTAGTGACTTTTTGCCTTTTCCTTGCTCATTTTCTTCCTCTTTGAAGGAGTTAAGGGAAAAAGGCTGAGCCTGCAGTCTGCTTTTTATCTGGTGATAATACTGGAGCTGCAGTTATCTGTTTCAATCACCTTCTGTAATTGCAGACAATTCTAACTAGAAAAGTAGATAAAAATATGGGTCCTTTCTGCTGACCAGTGGTACCTGTGAAATACTACTCTTGATTTCCTTCTAACCTCAGAGAAAAGGGTTAAACATGCAGGTAGCTTAGATCTTGGACCTAGCAGTTCAAAATTCTGAGGGCAAACCTGGCTCAAGTTTGGAGTTCAAAGATTTGTGAAACGTATCTAGTCAGGAGTTCTCATAAGGGGTCCTCCAGATGTAGAAAATATAAGCAATGTTTACTGCAGTAAGAAGTGACTTGCTGACAAGCTGTTCTCAAGATATGTGGACATAAACAGCTATCTGCTGAAAAAAACCCACATGAAGATATTCAGTGGTTGGAAGCAGAAGCTAAACACATCCAAGTCCCTGAAACTGCTTGCCTGTTAGACAGTGGCTTCCCTGTCAAAGATAATGATGTCTGTCCCTGCTCCCAAACATGCATACACACGCACGCTTGAAGTTAACCTGAAGCTGGGGGGGAGAGCTCATCGCTGAGGATCTTTGGTTTATTTTCACACAGGACTTTACAGACTCTTGTAACCATCAAAAAACCCTTCAATGTAAAATTCTCAAGCATTTGCGTACTGTGACTTGGGGCTTTGATGAAAGTTTTGACTGCTCTGGACATTTGCGGCCTTTAATTTCTCCATTCTCGATCTCTGATAAAGACCTGTAGGACATTCATCGCAAGTGAAGCAATTGGGAAGGAATTGCCCTTGCAGATACTTTTGTAGCAGGAGAGTTTTTGAATTAAATGGTGGGGTGTGATGTTCTACCCCAGATTGCTACCAAGCCCGTTATATTTAGAAGCATGTAAAGCTGTCATATAGTGATATACTTGGAACTAATGCGTGCTCTTTAATTACAAAATCTGCCTTAAGGTTTCTGTTTGTTTTGTTGCCTCTGAGACATATGTAAAGCTGTGCAGGTCCAAGCACACAGCCTAAGCACATATGCTGCTAGCTAATAAGAGGTGACCCTGTCCACTGTCTTTGCCCTCATAACAGTTCATTATATTGTCCAGCATTTTTGAGCCAGAGTAAGTGAGATTTATAGGTTGCCTGGGGATAATCATTTCAAGAAGAAAGATCAATGATATGCAAGTCAGTGGAAAGAGCAGCAAGTTCCAATAGCTGCCTTGTTAGAAGGCATCAAACATCTTCATAAACTATTTAAAGGTAGAAATGATCATTAACCTTTGCTGTAGCCAATTACATTCAGAACGGTCAATGCCATTTAACACGAGTTAGGGTGTGCAGGAACATGGGTATGTTAATGCTCTGAAGTCATTTTCACACTGTCTGTCTTGTAGGTGTTGGACAAGCAAGCTGAAGAAAACATCAGCTCCTTGCTCACCTCAAACAAGCTCTCTGGCCTTGCTTTGAATTGAACAGCAGTTGTATCGCTTTACATTCACCTCAGATGAACAGCCATGGGTTCTTTTTCTACCTCCCTTAGTTAATTATTACTATTTTTAATATGGTGTGAAAGCATTTCATTTTTCCTATGGGAGAAATCGTGACCCAGATTCTTCCTCACAGAGATGGGAGAAGAGCAGCTTGTTCAGGCTTGGCTTGGGGGTTTGTTGGTTTTTTTTTTGAAACCACCTTCGAAGCTGACATCACCATCCCTGTTTGAGACATTTGCAGCTCTACAACAATACATCCCTCCGCTGCTTTTGCTTTAAACGGTTGTAGTGCTTGCTGCTGCATTTTGAGCATGATCTGTTGTTGACAATCTCAATCCCGCCTCTTCTCCTCCTGGCCTCTCTGATGCTGAATCAATGACATTTTTCCTAAGCTGCCTACATTTGGTGTTTTACTGCCGACTGCATGTGGCCCTCTCGCTTTAATTACTTCTGCTGTGTCTAGCAGTATATGCTCTATAATGTTTCAAAGACTGCTTGCAATTAAAATAAAAAATAAGTAATACATTACAGGTTACAACCCAGTCAGTCTCCATGTATTGTAATTCATGCAGCGTTATACACTGAGCTTTCCAAGTGGCTTATAGCCTACATAATAATAACGAAACCCTGAGACACAGAGGAAAAGTGAGGGAGGAATATTGTCTTTCTAGGTTCCTGAAAGGCATCATTTCCTGATGGTTCCTTTATTTTTCCAATTCCTTTGCTCTTGAAAGAAAATGTCAACATACTTAACTTTTCATCTCCTGGTTTCCAGGGGACTAAATGTCATCAGTCTCCTTGTGGAGGAAGGGCTGTGGTTCCACCGAGTGATCTCAGTTGATGTTTGGGGCACTTTAGCACATTTTAGGTATTATAAAGTTTTGTAACAGTTTTAATGGGCTTTGGACCAGGTCAGGAGGGACTAATCAGATACAGTTTTGAGTATTCTGGCTTCAGATCAACAAAACACTTAAGCATGCACTTAATTTTAAGCACTGCAATAGTTCTGCCTGTGAAAAACAGGGACAAAATGTCGTCCAGCCATCCTGCTGAGTAATCCTAACAATTATTTCTCATTCTTGTTTTTGCTCAGCCCTTCTTTCCCCCTTACAAACTCTTTTAGGCAGTCTCAAAGACAGAACACAGAAAAGCTAAAATGAAACAGCTCATGCAGGGAAGCACAAGCAACATGGGGAATTTTTGTTTAGAAATCCAAGCAGCAGATTTCCGTTATTATAAATACTGGCTGAATTCACTTGTGAAAATATACAACATTTAATTTACATTTAAAGTGACAAATTAAAACCTGAAATTCCCTGTTTTGTTCTCTGAGAGGAATATAGCATGACAAGCTTTGAAAAACGCCTCGGCTCTGCCCCAGTGGCACCACAAGTCTGGTTGTGCTGCAGCCTTCATGCTTACCCTGAATGTGATGGAGCTTTTAGCAGCACATGGAAACAACACGACCCAAATACTCAGACGTGTTTGGGTGCCTAAATATCATTTCAGTTATGTGCTCTTAAGCATCTGGTCCCTAGATCCTGGAAACTGGGCTAAAATACAGCCACCCTTTGCATGAAGATCAGAAAACTGACTTATATCAGTAAGGGAAAGAAATATTTGTCATTCCCATATGGTGTAACGCCATATGAGTGGCTGCATTTAGTTTAGGCTAAGAGTCAGGCAGGATCTGTCTGCAGCAGTGGCCAGTTGTTCAAAGGAAGAGTGCATGAGCAGGATGTGTACAGAGCAACCTTTCCCAGCTTCACCTTTCTCTCTTGCAGGAAGGAGGGATTTGAGCACATCCTGAACTGGAGGTTGTTTCTGTATCTTTGCATTTGTGTCCCTGATAGTGCTGCTTTTGTAAAGCTGATCCATACCTTTCATCATCCTTGCAGCCTTTCTTGGTGTCTCTTCTAGTTCCATTATCTCTTTTTTTGAATTGGGAAGGTCATAGTGACACCACAGGGTATTAAGGACAGGCATGAGTGGTAGTATCTAAATTTTGTGGTAGCTGAAGGAAAAGAGGCATGTTTGTCTGTTAAGCAAAGAAACTCATGTAAGAAACTCAGTAGCTCCTCTCTGCATCTGGTGTGCTGTGTGTTGGCACTTCACTTGTATGGACGTCTCAGACTGGGTTGTGGAAGTTTCCCTGGTCCACTGACTGTTTGGTCCAGGCTTTTGGTTCCTTGCTACCCTTACTACTAACCCCCTGATTATTGCAACATCAGAGAATCCTCTCATGCTGCAGTTGAAAAACAACCAAAACACAGGTAATGCTTATACCTGCACTGGCCCACTTTTTACCCTCAAATCATCTCTCTTTTCTCCTTTCTTGTTTTACAGTCTGCTGTGTGGAGGCACATGAGAATACCCCATCATTGCTGTAGCAGTTTGGTTTTGACTATGGCAAGTTCAGGGCACAGATAGGTGCCATTGTTCATTTGTTATAGCAGCAAACAGCATCAGCCCAGCTGACACTTGCATCCGTGAGCGCTTTCCTCTGTAGAAATTCACTTAATCTTTTCTGACACTCTTTTGGTGTTTAAACAAAAAACTGCTGGCTTATTCCCATTCCCAGACACTGTGATGTAGAGACCTGGAGAATAAAGCATTGATGAACTCCTTTGTTTTAAATGATTCCAGTAGAACGTAACAGACAGTAGTTTTAACTAGGCTAAATGAAGCCTAAGTTTTCTGAGTGATGCTGATGTCTTTTTTAAAGAGACATCGATAGCAGCTGCTTGCTGCCTTCCAAGGCAAGCCAGACTGAACTGCTCACAATGGGAGAAAACACCAGTGCTTTCTCTGTTGAACTGAAATCTGTCTTCTTTGGGCTGAGCTCCTTCTCCCAATCCTTGGCCCACTGAATTCAGTAGGAAATCTTCCTGTGGCATTGGATGGGATGTCCTGAACATCCCCTAGAGCAGGAGGAGTTGAGAAACCTCAGCACTGCAGTGTTGGGACCATCATGGGGCAGATCAACTTGAGAAAAGAAGGGAGACGACCCCTACCATTCCCAAACACAGAGCACAGATACAATTGCAGGTCTCAATATACCTGGTTTCCCTGTATTCCTCAAACAGACATTTTGAAAAAGCTCAGCAGAAATCATGCCATATGCCAAGTGTCAGGAGCCATGCAGAGTTAATGTTCCAGGCTGAGGATCCCCAGATTCCCCTGTAAACCAGGGAGGCACACGCTCTGCTATCTCTGCCCAGCCCTGTGCTTGGAGATTACCATTTCTCAGGGCAATAATATCAGCAAGAGGCAGCTTGACAGCATGTCCCAGGAGTGCAAACCCTTGTCTCTCATGCTGCGTGGCAGACTTTGGAGCAAAAGAAGGTGGATAGGAACTATACCAGCTATCTGTTGACCTTTATGTTAAACTGTGTTCACATTCACAACCCTCAAACTAAGTGAACCAAGTGCTCCTCCTCCGGGCCCGTATGTTGTGCCACACTCCAGCTGCAGCCATCTTGAAAAGTAAATATGTTTTTGGTTTGTTTTGTTCTGTTTAATTCCTGATGATACTAAATGCCAGCACTAGGCACAGGGAGTGCTGCAGGGAGAAGCCAACGGCTAATGCTGAAGGAAGGATTCTGGAGGTAGCATGCTCACAAAAAGATGGTTAATAACATTTTGCAGAAAAAAAGATCTTCTCTAGTACACAGTGCCCAGCATGGAAGTAATTTTCCAGAGCAGGCAGAGTGGGAAGAGTAGCAGTGGTATAAAAGAGGGTGTTTGAGCTCTCATTCTGCATGCAAGAGAATTTCTTGATTCAGTAACAGAGAGCAATGTAGAGATTGCTTCCCAATATAATGGAGCATGACACAGTTACAGGGAAGGGATAGCATTTCAGAAGGTGCGCCTTGCTGCTAGCAGCAAGAAGGGAAATCACTGCAGGCCACTGAAGACGTGAGGCTGTGCAAAGTGGGTTAGGACCAGCATGGCTCAGAGACTTTCTGTACCACTGCTTCTGCCAGAGTCAGTGGTAAAAGACCCATTGATTGCAAGTGGGAGAGAATCAGACATGCCGAGGCCTTTTGAAAACCCCATCAATTCTCTCAGGACTCTTCCGGCATTGCTTTGTCATGGGTTTCTATTTGCTTCCTGTTTCTCCTTGTACTACCATAAGCAGTCCTGATGGGGCAGGTCTTTCGACAAACCCTGCAGTCTGTGCTGCAGCTTTTCAGAAGGAGCCCATGGGCTGTAGGCATCTTGCGAGCCTTTTTCACCCCCTGATCTTCCTCTGCTCTCTACTCAGCCCTTCATTCGCTGTCCTTCCCAGGGCTTGCCTTGCTCCCACCACAATGCAGGAAGCCATGAGGTGGCAAAGTCACAGAAGGGATATCGACCTTACGCACATGGGTGCAGATCTACACAATGCACAACACAATGCAATGGGTGCAGATCTACACAATGAACAATGCGATGTTCTCGTCCATCTCAAAAGTACAAGGGTCACATGCTGGGACAATGCCCTCAGCAGCACAGTCGTTTTCTGATCCAAGGAAAGGGAGACGATATTTCTATATGAGAAACACAAAGAAAAGATGTTAGAAACAGTCACAAAACCCAAAAGCTGCCACCACCCAAAAGAGCAAGATCCTCGAGCCCCCTGCTCTCAGGATGGTTTACCTGACTGTTGCAGGTGCTCTCTCTTCAGGCTGAGCACTTACTTATTCCACTGACTCACTGCTGCGGACCCAGCAAATCTCCCACACACAGTGATTAATTAATGCTCGTGGTGCCTACTCAATACGAGACGTCTAAAGCTCCTGAAAGAAGGATGTTTCGATGGCGATATCCATTTATAAACCCCTTGCAGCAGAGCTGGAGGGAGGCTTCCCGGCAGAGGAGGCTGCCGGTGCCGGGCTCTGCCGAGGGAGAAGAGGCAGCAGCCAAGCCAGCAGCGAGCTGCAGGGCTAAGTGTTATCCAGCTGGGCGACTATTTTTAAAATTTGAGTTGGTGATTCAGATTAGCATCCTAGGGCTTTACCTCTGCTGAAGGATTTCCCTTCCATGAAAAAAGAGCCTGGGTTTTCTCTGCATTAGGAAGAATTGCCTGCTTGTAGAGCAAGGATATGTTTGTTTAAAAAGGAGGTTGGTGTCCTGGAAGGGAGAGGTTAAGCGAGGAAGGTGTGTAGGTAAAAAAGAGCAAGTGGTACCCACACCACTGCCGACCAACCTGTGTAATAGCTACTATTTCAGCCTTGGTTCAAAGAGGAATGATTATCCAGCACACCCTTTATTTTTTAGGCAAGATGAGGGGCCTGGATTCAACCTCACAACAGGCCTTCTGCACTGGAGGGGTTACAGAAGTGCTCAAGGGAAACTGCGACATGTTAAAGCAGTTTCCCAGGCTGCTGAAAACCTGCTGGGCTCTGCAAGGTCCTGATGCATCCCCAGAGGGGCTGCGAGGTGCAGCGCAGGATCTTGTTCCTGGCCTGGCTGTAGCACAGACCGCAGGGGTTCCTGGTGGTCTCCACATGCTTCGGCAGTGCTGCCTGGCAGCAGACTCACTTGAATTAGCGATTATTGAAACCGCTGCCGTATTGGTACAAGATATTATTAGCCTACACAAGCCTTGTTGCAGTGCATATGTAGATGCTGCAAAATGCTGGGATAAAGCTGTGTTAATCAGGGATATTCAGAGAGCTAACACATCCCTCCTAGCGCGGGCGGTGATGTTGCATGTGTTACCCTCTGAGGTTCGTAGAATAGCAGCAGTAGCAACGTGCTGTTCCTGCTTTGCTGAAAGGCTGTGGATTTAATTTCTGCTGCTAAGTAGTGCTATTTGCAAACCCGTGGAGGGTACAGAGCAGATTTCTAGGACATGGGCTTGTATATATTCATCCTTTTCATCCAGCTCTCTTGACCTTGGGGTATAATGTATTCTTGTGTACCTTTGTACAGTACCCTTTGCTAGACAAGTGAGGCGAGTAGATGAGCCAAAGGTTGTGGTGCTGATCTGGATTTGGAAGACATGGGTTTAATTCCCTATCCTTAAGCAGACTTCTTGTGACAAAATCTCGCATAATAAAAACCTTCAGGAAGTAAGGTTCAGCAAGAATGACACAGAAACTGCAAAAAAAAAAAAGCATTTGCAAAAGGTACAAAACATCCTAAGGCTCTTGGTTGTTAAACTTCAAGTGTTGTGTCTTGCCTAGAGGTCTGCAGAGCTTGTGTTTGTGTGTGTGTACGCTTGGCCTTCTGGTCTGTTCAGCTGCAAACAGTCTGAATAATGAAGCTGGACATTTTTGGCAATGAAAAAGCAATGGTTGTGACTGCAAATTAATAAAAGAGGGGGAAAGTTAGAACATAAAAGGCTGTTTTTCAAGCACTGGCTGCCAGAATCTCTTCACAGGGCAAAGGTGGGGCAGGCAGGGCAGCGGCAAGGTCAGGATAAATCCTCCTGGCATGTCTCTGTTCCCATCCCATTACAGAAGAGTTCACACAACGGCTGCACCCAGGGAATGGTGGGAACCCCAAGCAGATATGTCCTGGCAATCCATTTATTTATTTATTTCCCCAAATTCTAGAGACACTTTAAAAGAATTTCCTAACATGGCTGTAATCATTTCTACAGGCAGCCAGCTCTAGCAATTTTCAAGGGTGATCTCCTCTTCAGAGGTAGCAGAAGGATTGTTTTAAAATGGCATATGCAGGCGGCAGACTGAATGCATCTGTTGCAAGTTCAGTGCAGAAGCTGGCAGAGCCAGGGTGAACTGGACTCTTTCTGGTTATCCCTGAAGGGGAACAAGGGGCTGAGAGCTCCAAAAGACTGAAGTTAGTATTTGGGGAAGAGCAACATTTCTTTTCACAGCAGAAATCACCCACTCCAATTCTTCAGGTCCATGCTCTCTGGAGAAGAGGATAGGCAGGACAGGGCAGGAGCATCATTCAAATATCATTAGTTTCAATGAAAAGTACTTGCTTTCTTCATTGCTGAGGGTCCATCCAACCCTGGCCGCCATACCAACATGTGTATGATCAGATCCAGCCACAGGAGGGGGACGAAGATGCACTTGGTGAGAAAGTTTTATCATGTAAGAGATTTAATTTAACCTCCAACTACAAGGCAGTGGGACTTCTTTCCTGTAGGCAGTGGATCCGAGTCCGTGCTTTGCAGTCCTGTGTGTTTCAGTCTTGCTATGCATACACAGCAGATCCTCAGGATAGGGACTACACTGTGTTGTTTGCAAAGGTCTTCAGATAATATTATCATCTCAGGAAACAAGGATGAATAATAATCCAATAGATACAACAGAGAGTGGGAGATGTTTTGAGAGGGAGGTTTTTGCCGGAGGGAGATGTCTGCCCTGCCCTTGGTGCTGGCAGACAGGGAGGGCTTCTGTGTCCGATGGTCTGCCTGAGCCTCCCCACTTCCAGCTCACTGTGAGCTGCGGCTGCCCCTAACCCTCAGCGAGGGCAGGACGTTGGTGGAGCAGTGCCATGACTGGTCCATCTCCACTGAATCTCACCAGCACTGACCAGTCTGGTGTGATGCCTACAGCAGCCCATCCATACGACCAGGGTTCCCAGAGGGACATGGAAAATATTGCCCAGTCTGTACCACGTCAGTTGAAAGATGCCCATGACGTACATGAAATACACCTTTGCCCCATGGATATACAGCAGGCACAGTGTTGCTGGCTGAAAGGAAGGCAGCCTCTTGCAGGGCTGCAGCCAGAGCAGCTGGGGCTGGAGCTGGAGCTAGCTTAGCAGTAGGGAGAACAGGTGGCCGAGCAGCAGGGAGGAAGACTTGCCAACCACACACATCACTAGGATTCTGAAAGGAAACAATTTGTTTAACTAGTTTGCCAAATAATATCTATATTATGAATGCACCAAACACTGCTGATTCCTCCTCGCTAGAGAGTTCTTGCTTCCAGGATGAACATGTTGTTTTCTCCAGTTCATAGCTAGGGAAAGATTGGGAAGAGCTGCTGAAGCCCCAGCGGCTGCTTTGCCAGAAGCAAGCGGGTCTTCGCTGTGAGTCCGTGAAGGTGGAGGGTGGGTTTGTGCTCCCATATATCACCCCAGCTTTCCTTGGAGCCAAGTTTGCTCGGCCCGTCTGTGAGTCTTCATTCATCTTCTCTCAGCTTTCAAGTTCTATCTGTTTGTCCCTGTTCTGGGGAGCTCCAGGCTGCATGGCAAACACCTGGGGAAGTGCTGTTTCCCAGCTGGTCCCTGTGACTACCACTTGAGCCTGATGTTCTCCTAAAAGGCCTCAAGGATGGATTTTCAAGTAGTCACAACCAACATCTAAGGCCAGCTTTTTAAAAGAGTCAGTTTAGGGTCCTAAACTACAAAAATTCCCTGTTTTTTGTCTGGAGCCATTCAATATAGGTCATGTCCATGCTCAGATCTTTGTATCTAATATTAATTAGTGTGTGTGTTGGGGGAGCGGTTTGAACTGCAGCCTCGGTACATCAGAGGAGCAGTGAACATCTAGAAAACCACAGAGGAAGGGTGACAGTAGGTGTGCAAAGGTGTGCAAGCGCTGTAAAGCTGCGGTACTTCAGTATCAAAACTTTGCACTACAGTAACTGAGCATCTGCACTCCAAATCCCTTATAAAACCGAAAAGTGAACTGTCCAAAACCAGATAATGTTCAAGCTGCAGCTGACTTTTCTGATTTTCCCTAAGTGACAGGGTTTAAAAGGAACATTGATGAAGAGATGGATGTGACATATGACTTACAAGGGCATTAGTGTGACTTTAGAAAAACATTCATAGCAGCATAAGAAAAATAAACACAGTGGAAAAGTATTTATGGATCTACACTGACTTAAACAGTCACCAAAACAACTTCCTTTCTGTCTCCCACAGGAAAAAAATGAAACTAGGAAACATAATAAAAACAGAAACTTCAGCGCTGCCTCTCGTTTGGCATTTACAGGCTTTTTGGAGCTTGAAAAACATTGGATGCGCCTGAATGTAGACAATGCCAAGCAAATGCATGCTTGCTAATCTTTGCAGGAACTGAGGTGCTTTCCCTGCTCTGTCAAAATGCATTTGGGGTCGGCAGTTTGCAGGTGGGCAGGATAGGAAAGCAGAGAGAAGAGCTGGAGGGTTTGGAAGTGGCGTAACCAGGCAGGCAGCTTCCCCTCTTCTCCCAGTTGCCCTTTCCCATGGTGACTGCAGAGATATTTTCCTCTAGTGCTTCAGCTTCACTTAACTCTCCCTTTGATCAGTGTTTATAGTAATGGAGCTTGGTATAAGCTCTAATATCCCTAAAAGCTGTAAATATATATCTGTAAACACTAAACAAAACATTCCCTATATAATAAACAGAGACCAGAACTGTGAATTAAGGCCCCAGACAAGGCAGATACACAGCAACAATTCTCAAGGACTTTGAAGTTAAAAGCCTTGCTGTGTAAATGTAAGAGCTTTTGTAAGTCAAACTAAAAGTCTCATTAACGCGAAACTTCCATGATCAGAAACCTGACTAGTTCAGTGAGAATCCCCAAGGACAATAGTATTTAGCACGCTTTCTAATTAAAAGAAGAGAATTATGGTACAGCAGTTAAAATATGTTTTATACTTGTCTAGGAAATATTCAGTAGATTGTGTATGCAGAGATATACTGCCAGGGCTCTTTGCAAATAGGACACAAGCAAACCAAGGTACAAACAGGCAGAAAGGAGTACCTGAGAGTCTCCTGTGGTTTTCTCTGTGTGTTGGGATGTTGTCACCTTGGGTAAGAAAGCAGGATCGAGCATGATCTTTTTTGGGTGCTGCAGAAAGTCCACCTCTTCTGGACTGCCCTCCAGACCTGAACTGCAAGAAAACATTGCTTGGACACTACTGAGGTCCCACACGTGGAGTGTGCCCGCCTTCCTTTTGGGAAATTGTATTTCTTACCTCCTGCATGGTGTCTGAAGGATCTCTGCCTATAGTCACTTCTGGCCTGCAGGCAAGGTGGTGGGAATGGCTGGGCTGGGCGAGCTGAAGTCCCTGCATCCCTTCCTGCTAAGCAGAGGCTGTTAAAAATTATCGGATATTGATAAAACTGTCCACTGGGCTTCAGCAAAACTGCCCCACCACAGGAAGCAGTTGAGGTTTCTGGTGGTTTAATGAGTTGATGCTCCTTCTCATACCACTGCTAGTGAACACTAGACCCAGACCAGGATTTGTCCTGTGTACAGGGAGGTGTTAGGAAAGGGGTATATGTTTATGGAAGCCAAGATTTGTCCAGTTCTGGGATATCAGTTATCTTCTGGTGAACTTGTGTGAATCAGAGGTAGGAGAACATTTCTGAACAAGAAATAACTGAACATTTAATAAAATCATTTCTTTATTGGGGGGCAGTGAGGGGGAGGAATAAAGTAAAACCATAGTCCCATATTTATTCTAATAATTGAGTTCTCTTAAAAACTGCTTTTGTTTCAGTTTCCTGCAGTTTTTGGAAGCTGAGAAGAAGGTGAGAACTTAACTAAAAATAAATATTTTACCTAATGCCAAAAGAATTATGCATCCAAAATGCCATGGATTTTTAAAAAAATGGATTTAAAAAAACATTTGTCCAACATAATAAAAAAAAATAATTTCAGTTTGTTACCGAATGAAAATCCATGCCTGTTTTCACATGTGCCAGCAAACTGCAACATCATTTATTGCATGGTTCTGATGTCAGAACTGGTGACCTGGTTAAATTCCTGTTTGAGAGCTCATCTGAATTCAAAAGCAAAGCTCCCTATGAGTTCATTAGGCTAAATATTCTGCCTTTTTAGGTTAAATATTTTGCTTTTTGTCACTCTGTGCTGTTCCTTTGGACATGATGGTCTGTCTCTCTTTCTGCCTTAAGCTCTTTTATACTCTTTTCCTGGCTTCTTAATACTCTCTGTGCCCTGCTTGAGACCAGCCTATGTAGGTGAGTGGTGATCCCGTAGGTAGATGTAGGCTTTTGTCAGAAGAGGAATCTTGAAGTCTGGTTGTGGAACCTGTTTGTCTCCCCTCGGTAGTGCTCAAGGGAGACATACTCATTTATGTGCTAGTATATAAACCTGATGCTCTGAGTTGCTGCTCTGACTTACTGTCATACCACTAGGAAATGCCACCATAACCATGTATGTAAAGGACCAGAGTTATGCAGGGCCTCTTTATAGCTCTTGAAAACTGAATGCTCATTAATGCAGCTGTATGGAAGCAGGGCTGTCAGGAAAATCAAGTACAATTTTGGGGTTTCGAATTAATTGAAAAGCCTACGGTTAATGTAAATGTGTTTCGAGAATGCTTTGTGTTCAGAGCCAAGTCCTGAAGTTCTCCCTTCCTTAGGCAAAGACTTGCTGGCTCCAGCCGCCGCTGAGCCTCTATCTTTGCTCAGTCAAACCTTGAGAGGTAAGTCAATTGAAACTCATTTAAGTTTTGCAGGTATGCAGCCTTGAGTGGATTGTCAGTACACCCAGGATTACAAATATTCATGCTTGCTTCATTTTCCTTACGCTAACATGGGACCCATTTTTGGAAACCGGAGGTTAAATATTTCATTAACCCTTAACTAAAGATTATCACATTCATTTGAAACACAGTGTTTTCAGGAAAAAAAATTATCCAAAGCACTGAGATGAATAGGAAAAGGGGAGGGTGGGCAGAGACAAAACTTCAGCATCTAGAAAAGAAATGGGTTCAGGTGGCTTTAGTTGAAAGGGCTAATTAAAAAGTGGAAAAACAGGTGAAGCCAATAGGATACAGGAGTGTGAGCTGGGGGTGTTCTTGGAATGAAGGGTCAGCTGGGTACTGGGTGCTCACTGCCTTCCCAACTTGGCTGCCTCTGCAGCCTCAGATGCCTTGTCCAACCTCCTGTATCGCTCCGTACAGAATAATCATGGCAAGTAGAGTTATGTAAAAGAGGTTTTCATTATTCTTTTAGTGATAGCAGTATTATTATTTTAATGAGCAGTTTATTCATGGTTATTACTGCTCTGTTTTATTAGCCTGTGCTACCATTTGTTTAAGGAACTGCCTTGTGAGCTGTAAGAGAGAAGTGAATTGTGCTGAATCCGACTGACTTCAGTTTACGCTGGTGGGAGTCAAAAAAGAATTGACTAGTTTTATGATCTCGGTAAAATTGGCACAAATATTGCTTTTTGAAAATGTAGAAGCTTCCTACATGGTATGAAAGGTGTTTCTGTCGTGTATTCCCCTTGAATTTGGCAGAAAACAGGTTTTTATGCTATCAGTTTGACTGGGTCTGTTAATGAACAGCTGTTCCTCATTGGCAGCCACCAGTTTCTTGTGGATTATTTCTGAAACAGCAAGAGACAGCAGCAATCGTTTCTGTTACCCTTGACTAAAGGCTGCCTGTCAAAATGTTTCTTCAGTCTCTTCTAGTGAGGATTAGGATGTTTTTCCCAGCTCATGAGAAATTAGGTGATTTCAAAGGATTTCCCAGCCTGCTCCAGGATTCCTCCCAAAAATCTTGTCTGTGAATTTTATGAATGAAGAAATGTCATTCATATCAGATCAATAGAAACCTTTTCTTGAGGTGAGCCAAAGTATTTTATCTTAACTTTGACATCCTTTAAACGGCTTCTTTTTTGGTGTAAAATGAAGACAATTTTTTAAAAATGTTATTTCAAAGCAGAAAGTTAAAAGTCTGAAAGTTTCATTTTGAGAATGTGGAATTAAGATGCTTCCAGAACTTTGAAACTCTTTCAGACATATTAAGTGAAATATTTATCAGACTAGACCTTTCTAGGGCTAGCTTTGCATGAACAGCAGACTACGAGCAGATTTAATTTGAAACTGTTTTTTTAATGGTAGCAATGCAAAAGCAGTGCTATTTTGGGAAGTTCCCCTCTGTGAGAGCTGCTGCTGAAATTAGTAGCTTCTGATGTCTGCCATGTGGCAGTACTTTTAATATAGGTAACCCTGAGTCAAGGTTGGAGACCGATGTCCCATTTAGTTTCTCACCAGTGAACTGTTGCGATTTGCCATTTTGTCCTTCCACTGTGGGTGTTCTTAATCCAGATTAGTAATTGCAGTGAGAAGGAAGGAGGTAGAGAGACTTCACAAGACTGGGTGAAATATAAACACAAGAGACATTTCTTTACTTCAGGCTCACGTGGTAGGTAGGGAGGAAGGCGAGTGCACACCTGGATCAAACCAGAAGCTTCCTGGGCATTTCTTGGGGTAAATAATGACAGGTTTTTAGCAGCATTTTCATCTCTTCTGTCTGATGCTGAGGAAGGTGTTCACATCATACGTATTTGGTGCTGTCAGGGATTTATCAGCTAGCATCCTCCCCACCCTGGGTGATACTCCAGGAAGCATCAGTGCTGTTTGGAAAGTTGAGGCTCCTGTTACAGGTTACATCTGTTCTTCATTTGGTCCCTTCCAAGCTCCTGAATGCCTTCAGCAGCCAGGATCATCTTCAGCCTTCTCCTCAAATCTCTTTCTGCTTCGCTTTTCCCCAGTATATTCACCACCTGGCTAAGACAGTTTTCTTTCTGCTAGCATTTTCACAATATATATGAAAACTCCAACATAATTAAATAAACCAGTGCTGAAACCCCCAAAAGAACAATTATCTTTTCTGTGAAATACTCCCGGCAGAAATCTTGGAAAACTTACATGTAATTAGTACATCGAGCCCCACTGCAGCATTAAATACAATGCATTAGGGCTCATAACGCTGACTTCTCCGGGATTCCAATTGACCAGCGATAGCGAATTTGTGAGCGATGTGCAGACTGACTGGTTTTATACATTTACACACTGTTAGTCTAATGATTTTAAAAGCTATTTAAAGTTTACGCTACCCCAGTCTCCATTACGCTTGCTAGGCTGTTCTCCTTATCCAGTATGCCTCATCCTTTAAACGGCTTTACTCTGCCATCTGTATTATCAGGGAGAAAGAATGGTCTTGGAGATTAGAGCATCAGACCAAAACTTAGCAGAATTGGATTAATTGCATGGCTGAGCTATAGACTTCCAGTGGACGATCACTTAGGGCCAGATCTTAAAAGGTATGTGGGCCCCCAAAATGGCAGACAGGGTTATTCCAAAATACTTGCACATCCAACCCTCACTGATTCAAGTTGTCTTAGGTCCCTGAACACATCAAAAGTTGTCTGACAAGATAGGGGCCTGACACAGGATATGATGAAGTCCACAGGAAGACAAAAGAAAATCAGTGTGTTTGTATTAGGTGCTTATTGAACACAGAGCCATCTCATTTGTAAGCAAGGCTCAGGCGTGAACCCAGAAGCACTGCTTTAAAGCCTAGCAGTATTAATGATGGAGGATGCTGAGCTGGCAGCTCTCTTACACTTCCTAAAGGGAAAGATTTGCCAAGAGGGATCATAGCCCTAGAAGTTGTTAGTCCTCTAACAGCAGGTTGAGTTGTCTTTTGTTTTTCCAAATGCGTATATGCATGCCTCCACACTGAAGAAAAATGGCCTAGAGGAATAATCCTATAGCTCTGATTCAGAGCGGCTAATATGCCAAGTTACCAGGAGGATGTCTCCTGGAAAAAAAAGAAATATGCTGATAGAAAGGGAGATTTCATACTTAGATATTTGGAGTCCTTTTTATCATAAAAGAGGAAGAACAAGCCGTGTATGACAGATATAGGCATGTTACTTAATTCACTACTGGAAAGTACCCAAGTGCTAGGATGAGAAGGGAGATGTATGAGAACTGATGTAAAACAGAATATTAACGCTGGAATGTGAGCACTACTTTATCTTGTAAGTGCCTCTAATAAATATTTTCAAAGGTAAAAGATGATGTGAATCAACGGGGTATTAAAATCTGGAGGGGGGGGACTAGTCCGAAAACAGGTTTCGCAAGGAAGATGCTCCTCAGGGGCCGTGGTGGTGTGGCTTGGGGTGTGCTGCTTTCCTTTCCTGCAGGTGAGCTGCCCAGCTACGAGCAGTGCTGCAGCAGGGCTGGCGCAAACCTTCCTGGCTGTCTGGCCCCCTCATGCTCCCTTCCAGCTTCCCTGCACCACAAAATGATCCAGATTTGTTTCTTGTAATGAATGTTGAAAAACTCCTTATGGGAGAGCTCTTGGGTTTGATTTGGGCTATTGCTGATTTCTGCCATGCCTTAGGCGTTATCCTATGGGAACAGCAGAGGAAATGGGGATTTGATACTGCAGTTTCTGTAAGGGCTGGACCTAACCTAGATGGCTTGCCATTGCCAGAGCATCCAGCAGGAGCAAAAGTGGTGATGTGTTCACTGTTGGGATAGGGGTTAGAAACCCTTTGCTAGAAAAGTGTGTAATGACCTTTTAAAGGGAACTGTATAACACTGTGCACTGTCCTGTGACATGGTTTTATAATGGGAGGAAACGGGAGGATCTGGGCAGTACAGTGTGGATACAGAGAAGTGAGAGCTCTGAGGAAACCTTGGTGCGGACGATCCCCACTGCTCAGCACAGGGACAAGGGCAGAGCCCAGGGCTACCACCACTGCCGCCGCTCCCGAGCCAGCAAGGCTGAAAGGACAGCAGTGGCAAAGCTGTGAGAAAGCTACAGCCGAACCTCGTATGAGCTGTAGCAGAGCATAGACCTGCAGGTAACATGGGGCTCAAGGGCTACTAGTCCTTCAGCTATGAAAGAAGACACGTACCAGGAGGTATCACAGGAGGGGTTTTGTCATTGGAAAGCGTAGAAGAGATGGGGAGCACTGCTGGCAGCAAAGTGAGGACTAATTAAAGGACTAATTACAGCACTGAAAAGTGAAGTTGGTGACAACAGTTAAACAAAGCCACATAACAGTATGTAGTAATTTAGTAGTGACAGATACCTTTTCAACCTGCTGATTATGAGGTGACAACATTGCAGAGCTACATTAAAGGAAATACCAAGTCCTACAAATAAAAACAAATGTGTTTTGAGCGGTTGAGTTCTACCTGTGTCTCCTGTCTTTAACAAAGAGTGACCCCCACCCCAAGACCTCCAACATCCAGTGGACAGAAGATGAGATTACTGTGCTGTGGTTGCCAGATACAAGCTGGATGCCAACCCCTGCTACACTTCAGGAGTAATTCTGTGTATGGACAAAGCCTTTTGCACCACTGCAGTGTTTCCAAGCAGGAGAGCCCTGGCTAAGCCTCTGCGTGAACAGCTGAATTGTCTCCTGGGCTCTCTTTGGCCCTCTGATGTGTGAACACAGTGCAGCAGTGAGGATCCAGCTCTTCTAACCTGTTACAGTTGTGGATGAAAATACACATTGCTGCCCTTGAAGAAGTGTGATCAGAGCGGTCTGTGATAGGGGAGCATGGCACGGATGAAAGAAGAATGTGAAGGACTTTGAACATGTAAGAGAATGTGAACAGGGGCGATCCCAGAAGAGAAATTCTTTGGGGAATTAGAAGGAAAATAGATGTTAGGGAGGCAGGATTAAAACTGTTTGAAGTCAGAGGGGGGAAGCTGGATCTTAGTTTTGATCATGAAAAGGCCGAGAAGAGGGTGAGTAATCTGAAATCAAAGTACAGAAGGAAATCAAACCTGAACATTAAACAACCTGCAGATCTCTCCCTTGAAGAGACGAGATCCAAGGACCCAATAAAGCAAGGTGAGGGGTTTTCTTAGATTCTTGCAGAGGGATAGCCTCCACCTGGAGAAGGGTCCAAAATTCCCCCTAGTGTTACAGAGATGGGGAGAGAGAGGGTGCTTGATGTGTCTGAGAAAGTCTCACTACAAGCCTTAAAAGAAGAACCAGCAGGTTAGCACCCATATCCCCACCAGAGCAAAAGGGAGTTGTGAAGTAAACAGGGCTTTTGTTTTAATTTCCTACCAGGAATCACGTTTTCTCTCCTCGTAAGTGCCCAGTTCTGGCACTGTCCAAATGGCTGAACTTTTTCTCCTCCACTGAAGCCCTCGGACAATGCCCTGGAGTCAGGCTGGCTGTGAGCCAGAGGAAAAATCACAACTTCTGCAGTGAGATCCCTGTTTAAGCTGCTGCAGAGCTGTGCGCGTACATGTGTGCATGTGCGTGTGAAGTGTCCTGCCAAGTTGATGGGCTGGAGCTTCAGAATTAACAATGTTGACTCAAGCCTGAAGACTTTAAAAGAATTTATATCAACAGATTTTAAAGATCTTAAAATATACAGCTTGAGTAGCCTTAGGTTTCTCAGGCAGCTGCCAAATCAAACTGAATAATAAAATAAAACTGAATAATAAAGTGATCACACAGTGTAAGATCAAGACAGGGCCGAGTTAGAGGTACCTCCAGTAATTACTGGATTGGGAGCAGCCTCCTGACAAGCCTTGAGTTTCTGCTGACATGCTGAGAACCAAAAACAGCAACAAAATTTCCCCGAATTAAAACAGCTCTTCCCCTGCCTCCTGGCTTACTCCCTGTTTACTCTTTTTGCTCTTTACTGTCAGCAAGGCCTGGGTAGGATAGATGCCAGGTGGGGCAGATGAGCCCAGGATGAGATGTTGCTGGTCCAGAGCAAGAGTGGCAGGGTGGAGAAGAGCTGGGAGCGACCCAGGGCCAGATGCATCCTGTGGGAAGGGGGATGTCGAAGGAGGACCAGATCCCAGAGAGGGTGATGCTGATGAAGGCATGAAGCTGGCACCAAAAAGCACCGATCCTTGCTTTTAGACTGCTGCCAACACCTAGGAGGTCTCTGTCCTCTGGCCCTCTCCCCAAGGGCTGCCAGTGCAAGTCTTGCAGATGCCTATGTCCCCTGTAGCAGCCCAACCTGAGCCCAGCAATGGATGGCTACCTGCGCCCATGCTGCCCCAGCATTTCCCATCCACCTTGCATGAAGCCAGATCACCTTCTGTTCTTTCTCCGCTTTTTATTACTGGTTTTGCTTAAAAGCCAGCAAAAATCAATATTAAAGGCCTAGTAAGGGGTTTAAAAAAAAAAAAAAAAATTAAATTGCCTTGAGATGCTCGTTCTTCATGATTTGTATTGCAATAATGCTACAAAGCCCTAAAAGGCCCAAATAGGAAACTTCAGTTTGCTTTAAAGCTACATATGTTTTGTTTGGGGGCCTAGAGGTTTTTGATGAAAAGATTTCATTTTTTGATAAAAACATTCTGGCAAAAATGAAGCTATTGAGAAAGGGGAACCAATTTTTATTCCTTTTTGGTGACATTTTTCATGAGATAAAATGTAATTCCTGAGAAGCTCTAACTCTGGTCCTTTTTCATTCTTAAAATGTTTCTTTCTCTCTAGGCTCTCGACATCTATTTCCCATTGTCCTTTCAGAGTGCCAGGGCAAATATATCTTTCTATTTCAGTATTGTCAAGAGGTAAGGTTTGTAGGGAAAGGTAATATCTTTTCTTAGAGCAACTGATAGAACTGGGGAAAAAAAGGGACTTATTTTTGGGCATAGAAGACCTGTCTGCCTCTTTTGTTTATAAATTACCCTTCTATTCTCCTGAAGACCTTCCTGTCTCTACACTGAACTCTTTTAACTCTAGCATATATAGCCAAAAAGCACGCTCATCATTTATCTTTACTGCTACTGCAATTTTCTCGTCACCTCTGCTTTCTTTCCTTCTTCAGCTACTTACTCTTCTCTGTTTTGCAATCTTCTCAAGTGGCATCTGTAGCTGATATTTTATTACTTGTGTATGCCTTTTTCTAATCCTCCATTATTTGGGGCATATCCTTTGTTATCTCTGTTAGTCTTTTCTATGCCCTGGGGATATTTATCGCTAATTGATTCACATAAATGGGAAGGTAAACATTCATTTCTCTTAGAATACACATTTTACTTGCAGCAGGACAATCCCTAGAGCTTTTATTCTTTCTTTCTTTCCTTTGTGGTGTTATGCATAGCTAGTTGGAACTAAAATGGAATAAAGCGCACCTCTGGTAAGATCTGCAGTGCACTGAGCAGCATATTCAGAATTTGTGTTGCCGCCTTTGACACTCACTGACCCCACTGGGACATGTAACAGTTTCCACAGAAGTCAATGTTTAGAGGTACCTCCACCTCTCTGCAGGGGAAATATCCCCTGCAAGACCTTAAAAGGGACAGACAGACTGACTGAGGCTTGGGGACGGGAAGGCAATCGGTTCTGTTCAATGTTTCCATTAACAACCTGGATGATGGAATAGATAGTATGCTTATTAAATTTACAGATGGCACCAAGCTAGGAGGGACTGCAAATATATTGGACAACAGGATGAGAATTCAAATGAGTTCAACAAATAGCAGAAATGGTTTGGGGGGGGGGGGGGGAGGAGGGAATTAAATTAGAGACAAGTGCAAGGCACGAAACTTGGGCTGGAATAATCAATGCACAGAGGATGAGAAAGGGGCAGTGGTTCTGCAGAAAGGGAACTGATGAGTAGAGGAAAGTAAAGACTGGACCAGAAGTTCAGCAAGTCTCAGTGTCATGTTGGTGGGAAGAAAAGGCAAATATAGGTAGGACATCAAGTAACAGGCTCCTTTTATAGCAAAAGTGATGCAGGCTAGGTATTAGAAAGGCTTTTTGATGGTGAGCAGTGTTAGGGTGCTGAGGAAGAGCATCTCCCAGGGATGAGACACACAGACATGATACAGCTGTGGGGCAGGGGGATAAAGCAGCATCTCCTTGGGATCCTTGAGCCCTGTTGCCTCATGGGCGTGCTTCTCACCCTTGTGCCCCACACTTCCATTGCAGGAGACCTGAGGTGTGGAGAGACCAATTGCACATTTAGGATCACATGGGAGCTCTGCACAGCCCGCTCTCTCCCTGTGGCCCAGGAGGCAGTGACAACTCCATGGTCTCCCCTTTCTCCCAGCACTCTCTCCACACTGCTGCCTGGGGCTGTGACCCTTGCTGAGATTTTGCTCTAGGATATGAGCATCAGTTTGTCTTGGTAATGTATGGAGCAGTCAGTAGGTAGACCACGAAAGTAGGCTTTTCCATTTATTTTTTCTCACTTCACTAGACATAACACTTCTGATAAGAGGAGGATATGAGTTTAACTATGCTGTTGGCCTTGAGGCTTTAGGTATCAAGGAGAGATTATTTCAGAGATCAAACTGAATGCTGATTCAAGGGAGTAGCTCATCCCTTTGGAGTGCTCCAGAAGGAAAAGGGAACATTGTCAGTTCAATCTACTGTGGAATTTATAGTATTAATGATCTGAAGAACACTTTAGGGATTTCTGTCAGATGTCTATTTTAATTTAAACTCTTGGGTGTTTAACTACCCAAAATATTGAGTTCTAGTCATTATAAAAACTAATAACAGGCTTATTTTGCTGCTAATTCAGAAACTGAGGTTAATTATCTATAGTGAAGGGATATGGTACTAATCTAAAGTCTACCTGAATAAGACACTGTGGTTAATTGATTCCCCATGAAATGACAAAAGATTCCTTTAGAGGGAAAAGATGTTTAGTATTCTGGGCTTTCTTGAAGGTACTAGCTTTTGCTTCTCATTTAAGATTTTTTTGTTTGGCTTTATCAGCTGTACCTTATCCTTTTCTTATTGTTATTACTGGTTTATTTTTTATGAAAAAAAAATAATTGGATGATTATGAATTTTCCAGGTGAGAGCCCATCTGCTGCATCCCTTTGATACACAATATACCTTGTATACCAGGTGCTTACAGCAATATATTACACCACTGAAGTCAGTGGGAATTGTTTGATGTCCAGCCCACAGACATGGGATTGCACCTATGAACTTGGCATCAGTGTTTCATCCAGATACATGGGTGCTTCAGCAGAGCTGCATGCTTGTGGGCGAGCACAGTCAGGATTTGGCCCAGCTGATTTTTCCAAAGTCACAGAGCACGTTAATCTCAGAGCTGAAATTGCTTCCTTGCTCTCTGTCCTGTGTTCTCTCTGCTCTGCCAGTCCCTTTCTCAAGGGCTCTGAATCTGCCCACTCTCCCACTAGTTTATTTAATAAAAATTACTTTCTAAGCCAACTGCAAGCAGCTAAAAAAATTAATTTAAACTTCCCCTAAAGTGTATTTGTCAATGTCCACTGTTGTAATTCATTACGTTGTATCCTAGCATACCCTGAACATGGCAGTGTCAGAACTCTGATGATGTAGTGCAGTCTCCATGTATAATATATCATGAGAACAGTTTCAACTTGGATGATATATGAAGCCAGCCTGGGAGGATTTTGAAAATAGACCTAAATTTCAAGAATTTTTTTGTGTAACTTTGAGTGGTTGAAGGCTTCACCTGAAGCATTTACTGAATATCTAAATATTTTTTCCCTTGCCAAGCAAGTTAGCAACGTCAGTTAACCTACTGGGGCTTTGTAGGTTAGCTGACCAAATTGCAAAGCCGATGTGTGCATCACATCCATTTACCTAGCTTATTTTGCAACACTGTCTTAAATGCAAATGGTTGCATTTAAAACAAAATATTTAATGGGATTGCAGTCTAAATTGGACAACTTGCTGTTCAGATGGGCTTGTGAGTGATGGGATTATGTATGTAGGTGTGATAAGCATGGTTGTCTTTTACTGCATGGGATCAAACCCTCCCATCTGAATATTGTACTTCTGAGTAGAAGGCATCAGGCTTTTCTAATAAAAAGAACTGTTTGTAAAGAATGTGTTGGGTGGTGTAGCTGGATGTAACTGAATACTGAGAGGGCAGGAAAGCAAGAGCGAGCTGAGAACAAAAGCTGGAATGTGTAAACCAAGAGCAGATAAATAGGAGGGCAAAAACAGCAGGAAGAGGGAGGAAGAAATGGGAAAGAAAATGGGAACAACCATTGATCTCTGCTTACGGGCAAATTACCAAGGCAGGTCAGGACTTTCTCTTGAAATTGTTTTTCAGTGCAAACTTTAGAAAAATAAAATAGAAACATGAGCAGAGAGCATCTACCTCCTCTTCCTCCCACTTCACATAAAAATGCAACTCCTCTCCTCTCTTTCCAAGTTTTCTGTTCTTTTTTGACAAAGAAGCTGCATATTCCAACCAGATCTCTTTTTACAAGAGTTGGGGTCTGGCTGAGCTTGTGCAGCGGTGTAAGGTGAGTGTGAAATGGACTTTGCACTGCTATGCTGTGCCTCATCAATAAGAAGCAATTCCTGTGCTTTTCAAAGCAACTACCTTGAATTGTCAGGGCTGTGGTAGAGAAAAAAATATCTGAGTGTGTGAGGGAACATTTAAAGTGTTATCTAACAGTAGTAAGCATTTAGCCCAACTCAATGTTCGAACTTAATTACCAGGAAAATGCTATACATTATGAAGATTTAAATCATTTAACAAGCCTTCTGTGAGTCTTAATGTTTTTTTATTACTGCCTTTTTCATATGCTTTTTATTTGACAGGACAAAAGTGATGGTTAGCATAGACTCCCAGCACAGGGATCACCTCTTGTTTTGCACAGGACACAGTAACTTTTCATTAGGAGAAAAATGGTGAAGTAGTTTGCTCTGTTGATCACTAAAGCTGGGAGGAAGGAAAGACAGAAGCCCCTTTGTAGCCAGTCTGCTTCTGTACAAACTTCAGCAGGGTTCAGAGTAGTGAGGATGCTCAGCACCCAAGGAATCGGCCCTGGTATGGTAACTCCTGACATGCACTGAAGTTAGCAGCTGCTTGTGATGATTTATATTTAGATGTCATGCTACATCCACATCTGAGGAAACAGCTGTAAGGGGGAAAGAAATGGGAAATATTTTAGTCTGAAAGAGCAAATCAAACAAAGAGGTAAATGCTGGGCTAGTGCTTGTTCACCCCTTGTCTAAACTGCTTCCCTTCCTAGGGCCATGGTTTGATGAAAGAGTAGATCTGCACTTAGGACCTTAAATACCCAATCCTGTAGTGGTAACGTGGCATGTAGCACTGATGCAGCACAGACTCACTCTGCTCATCCAAAAACTGTGAGGAGCTGGAGTACCGGTCACAGTCCAGCTCCCACCATATCCCTTCCCTGGGTTTTTCTCCCTGCTGTCTCCCTGACTCCAGCCCCTTCTCCCCCGCACAATGCAGACCAAGGGATCTGCAACGCAAACCCTTGGAGAAGGCTCCAAGCAAAGCGAGTTCAGCCCTCCTTACTCGGCAGGTGGTGGCACCTCACAGGAGTGCCTGCCTGCCCACCTGAGCTGCTGGCTGGAGTTTTGATGTGCTGTAAATAAACCTGCCCGAGCAGCTCTGCCACAGCTCCGGTGCTTTGGCTGGTTTATGGGTCACCAGATGTTCCTGCCAGAGGGATGCAATGTGTGCACTCCGTAATGGGTTCAGAGCAATCACTCCACTGAGTAACAACCCTGCACAAATTCTCTGTGTTAAGCATGGATCAAAGGTATAATATATGTGTCTCCCTAGGCAGTAAAGTCCTAATTCCACCTTCTGCTGAAATAGCCTAATTTAGTGTATAAGCTTTTCTGTATGGCCAACCTCTGTACAGTAAGCTGGGACGCAGACCTACTGAATTTACAGATTTGGTGATGAGGGGCTCTTTTCTTCTTTTGCCCTTGTAATTTGATACTGTCTAAGCACTTGCACTTCACTGTTTAACGCCTTCTTGGAAGCAGGTTTGGTGTTGTTTTTTTTATTCCTCTGATCCCTAGTATTTTCAATATCCTGATGAATACTCAATCCTCCTTTGACTCCTGTGTGAGACGAACGTTTCCAACGCCTCCTGTGGTGGGCAGTGCCATGGCTTAGGCATTGTGTCAGACTGATTTCCTCAAATCAGACGTAAATTATTGATTCTCATTCTCGTCCATGTACCCCCAGCAGGTAGCCGTTACAATGCTGCTGGTTAAATTGGCCCCAGTGCTACAGCCAGTGCAGGTCAGCAAACCGATGGTTGAAGTACCACTGCAACAGAACAAAGAAGCAGCAGAACGGCATTAGCAATGAATTCATTAAGCATTTGCATTTTCATGGAAATCTGATGCTATTTCATCTAATCAAAGATTGTACTTTTTTCCCCAAAGTCTTATGTCTCAATCTATAACTGACACACTGTGAAATATCTGAAATCCACTTGAAAGCCCATGGGATCATTGCTGAATTCCACAGCCTTTTAACATATGCAATTACACTAAGATACACAGAAATTACTGTCTCTCTTTCACAGGCTTTTCTGCTAGTTCTGTAGAAGGCATATTTGCACCAAGTGGAGAATTTTAATTCTCACCCATAAGATTCTTTGTTCATTTTTGCCAATAACTTTTATGATTGTCTGAAGTTTCACAGGCTATGTATACATCCAGTACTGTGACTTAACTGTTTCCAGATTTTCTAGTTTCTTACTTAATAAAAAGAGTAAAAAATAATATTGTGAAACATTTGTTATAGTTGCTTCTAACTTTTTTAGTTAGTGTAAGTCTCCAGAATTTGACTTGTGAAATATGTGTCTCCAAGATGCTCAAAGCTCTGGAAATAGCCCTCTCTGTTGAACTCTAGTCTAGTATAGTCTCTAAAGCTCAACATCTGCGTTTGCATTTGCAGACAGACCCGGCACTGAGCTTGCTCTTGCTTACCCTATTGTTCCTCCTTTGTTCTCTGCATCACCTTCATTTATTGGCATATGGGCTGATAATTACGGGGCTGCTCTCTGGCCCATCAGCTTTCAGCTATGTCCCCCAGGTGAAATGAGCCCAAACAGTTGGGAGAGACTGTTCAAATCTGTTCCACGCAGACTGAGAGGAACAAAAAAGAAAGCCAGCATTCATCATTCAGAAGATAAACATTTGACAGCACAGCTTGACTATGTCAGGAACACTTCTGTTTTAATAGTACGCCTGCAAGCTTTCAAAACAAGTGTTTACCTGTCACAATAAACAGTTATGAGTGAAGTACACAAAACACACTAAACTTGGAGTTGGCAAGCTTCCAGAAATGCCATGTGCAGTTAAACTCTTGAGCTTGTCATTCCATCCAACACAAATCTCTTCAGTTGTCTTCTGTCTTCTTCAGTGTATACTGTGGGACTTTTCTGATTGCCTTGGAGACATCTGTCTCAGATGCATACAAAATCCTGGGAAGTGTGGCAAGTGCCTGGAGTTGACAGGCACATTAAGACCTAGCTCTTAAACAACTGCAATTAACTCAGTAATGGCTCCTGGTGAGAATGGGTGTCTTATTTTGCTCCCCTGAAAACAAATCAGTATCTACACAAAGTACAAATTTCTGCTTGTAATTGCATCGGCAAATAGGTGCTCTTAGTGGAAGTGTGGTGTACAGCAGATGGGGGCAAATGGCTTCCCTTAGGTGTTGAATCAGACCCCAGATTTGGATCTTTTGGTGACTTCAGAGGAGTGAAGAGTCTGATCTAGTGGCTGACCTGGCCTGAGTTTGAGTCTGACATGAGAGAAGGTCATAAGTTTGCTTGGCTGAAGTTTTCTTTGACCATGCCAAACAATGAGAATTCCCACTTTTTCAGAGATGTTATTTCACTTTGTAGGACTTCCTGCCAAGTCTAACACTGTGCAGCATACTGGAAAAATAGCTAAAGTCAATAAATACAGCCCATAAAAATAAAGTCTGGCACAACGTTTGCACAGGAAACAATTACGTCTTGCTTTTTTTTTTTTTTTTAAGCCATTTCAATAGCTTAAAGAAAGGCTAGGAGAGCAAGAGGTATTTCCTCCTGTATATACATTTTAATGTGATGTTTCACTTTGTTGTTGTAGAGTGAAGTATAGGTCAGCCTCAGCTTGCCAGGCCCCCACCTTCTGCTCTTCTGTTGGGGGAACAACAGTTGAAATGGGAATTAGGAATCTCAGACCTGGGGTTCCTGGGTTTGGGCTTTGGCTCTTACATTGTGTAAAACACTAGCAAATCAAGATAATACTGATTGTACGGGAAACAGTTCTGAAGATAGCACAGTCAGTTCTACAACGCTTTTCAAGTCTGCATGGGATAGGTTTCTTGGGCTTTGTTGAGCCTTTTTTCAAGAAATTCCTGGCTTGTTGTGGAACTGCTGGTCTAAAAGAGAGACTCGCACCACTGTCTCCCATCTGGGCACTCACTTGGGACCTCGGTGCAAGTCGTCACGTCTCCTGACTTCCAGGTGAGCACTATAAGCACCAGACAGCTGGTTTCCCCCCTTGCCCTGTGCGGCTTCTCGCGATAGCAGTCATTCTTTCCCTAGCGTCAGTCCTTGGGCGCTCTGTTGATTCAAAGGAGATGCGCTCAGGGCTGCGGCTGAGCAGACCCTTGCTCTCGCCTCACCCACATTCAGCGTGGGTGGCCTCCTCCCTTGACTCCCATGCAACATTTCAAAAGGCCTCATTTTTGTTCCAATGCAGAATGTAAAAGGCTTTCAACATCTCCATTAAAAAACAAAAATTCCAGCATTTGTGCTCCCCATTTTCCTTCCAAGAGCACAGTGAGAAAAGGGAAGGTCTGCCCTTGTTCAGTCCTGGCAAGTCCAATCTAGAGCTGTGTAAAAATGCATCTAAAAAAAGGACCTTTCTTCCAATAAATGGCCATTTCATGAATAAAAGAGAAACAATTGAAGTCTGCAGTAATAGAACAATTATGTGCTGTTGTGCGTTCCAGCTGGCTACACATTGAACAGTTCTTACAAATTGCCGGAAACACAGCAGCACACAGATCCGATACGTTTCAGGACAGTCATTATTAAGAAGAAATACCATGTGTCAATCTGCCGAAGCCCTCCGAGGGCATTATCCTCCTAAAATCCCTTAATTACTGCTCTGGGGCTCACGTGTGTGCCTGGCCCGCAGTGTACGCGAGAGGGAGAGTGCTGGAAGCAGTAACCCCGGTGTGATGTTCATTAACTTTCTCAGTCTCTGCTCTTTCCTCTGCTGAGGAGCAGAGGGAAGAAAGCTGGTTAGGGAGGCTGGAAAGAGGCAAAGAAGAGACCCAGGTTGAGAAGCTCCGAATAGCTGTGGTGGAACAGGGACAGAAATCAGGGTAGCAAAAGTGTGGATCTGAGGTAGGAGGGGAAATGTGGACACATGAAAAAGGACAAAAAAAAGGCAAGGAAGACAAAATAGCCCGTGGATGCTGTGCCTATGAGCCCCACAGGCTCGCTCCTCACACGTTTCTTTGATATTTACTTACATTGGTATTCAAATGGCAGTGAGGAAGATGAAATGGCACTGGAAGGCAGCTCTATGTGTGCAGACCACTCTAGTTAACAAAACAAATTACCGGCCAGTGTCATCAGTCAGAGGTCTGGGGTCAGGGTTGGTCCCTATGGAGCTCCAACCAAAGAGTAACTGGATCAGATTTGCACCCTGCAATGTGTAGTGCTGCCCTAAAACAGTGTAATACTGAGCAAGTTGCTAAATCCCTGCAAATCTGCTTGTCCTTCAGATTCAGGTTTTTAATCAATGTTTCAATAATTGAACCACTTGATGGGCATTTTTGGATGCACAAATAGGAGAAAACATGTTGGGGGTATTGTGGTTTGGTAATGGCACAAGGGCTTCAGGCTCTGGTGGGGTCCTCACCATTGCACTTAGCTGATTTTGTAATAATCTTTGGTCGCTCAAAAACCAGTAAGGTCATGAGGGGCATTCAGAGCTGGTGAGTGCTGATTAAACATGATATAAACACCTCTGCTGTGTTAGATCTGTGAAAAGAATTTAAATGTCTGAAGAGCAGAGGAGTAGGGATTAACGAGCTATGAAAGAAGGAGATGTATTTAAGGTGTTTGTGAATAAGGAGAGGAAAGTTCCTGCTCCATATTTAAGATATTAAAGCTACTTTGCAGGTCTTTTTTCTTTCAGAAGAAAGCCTGAAAGCCCCCGCAGTTCTGAGTACTTGTCAGGGATGTAATGACGGAAATTTTGTCAGCTTCTCTTTGCATAATAGGGATCATTATGTGATGGTAAATTTCTCTGTATGTTCTGTACGTTCCTAATGTGGGAGGAATAAAATATTCCTGAGGTTTCTTCCACAGAGCTTGTCAATGAATATGCTGGGTCAGATTGTCTTCTCATTTATTAGCAGGAAAAGCTAAGATGACTTTGGGCAAGCACAACAGTAGGAAGTCACAGTGCTGGGAGAATCAGGCTTATTGTTTCAAATCCTACCAGCTTGACAGGTACTTCTTTCTTGCATCAGCTGTATTTTAAGTTCATGTTGGGAAGCTCTGCTTCCTCTCTGAGCTCCTCAAGTACTGCTGGGACAGCACCAGATCAGCTGCGCCCAGGTGGACAGTTGCATTGTACTTGGGTGTTACGTGCCAGCTCCCTGCCCATCTCCATGTCAGAAGTGGGGTTGAGATGGTGGGCAAGCAATTGCCTGGGTATGAGCTGGATGAATTGTCCTGAGAGGCTGCAGAGGCCCATAGTTCATCGTTTCAGTGCTGCTGCTTTAGGAGTTTCTAAACACTGCAGAAGTCCTTCTTGGAAATATAAGCTGTGAGGGTTTTTTCAGAGATTCCTCCAAGACTTTTTGAGGACTTGGGAGCGTCCCACACGCCTGTGAAGAGTCCACTAAGTCCTAACTTGGGCTCACCCAAACCACAACAGCCTGCTTGAGTAAAAGTATGTCAAATCTGGCTAATAATAGCAGCTACGAATTTCAGAGGGGCTTATCTGATTTTAACAACTGGCTCCCTTCTGCTCCTTTGTAAATCTCAGTGAGAAATACACGGGAGGAGTGTTAGCCAGTACTTGCAAAGGAAGGTTAAGCTATTATGATCTGCAGTCTGCAGAGGGCAAACAGATGCCCAAAGTGGCTACATGGCTCACGTGGAGCCGCAGAGGGACAGGGGCACATCCTGGTCCTGCCCGCAGTGTCCTGCCACGCTCTCGCTTTCATCAGAGTTGTTCAACTTCAAGAACTGCTGCTGTCTGATAACACTGCAAGTGGCTTCTGTGGTGTCCATAGGACGCATTTGGGTACCTGGAGCTGAGAACAGAGCTAAATGGTATTCAACAGTAAAGTTAGTAGTTGTTCGAATAAATTATGCTTTCCAACAGGCAAGGCAATGTGTCCTTTCACATGCAGTAAGTAGGTATTTGTTCAAAACAATCAGACTCCATAGCCTAATTTAGTACTTAATCAGTTTATGCGGTTAGCTAAAGTACCTGCGTATGTCCTTAATAAGTAGTGACACCCTTTTCCTAGAGCACTGCTATGTGCTTACAGAGAAATTATATTTTTAATTATGCCACACAAGCCTAATGGAAAATCTAATTATGACAGTGGTATTTTTCAACTTTTGTAAAAATAGTGTGTTTTCTGAAATGCAGTTGCAAGTGTTGGCTGTGCTGGAGAAGTTTAGGAGAGGAAATGGATTCAGCTCAGAGTTTGTACCATGCTTCGCTTTATTATTTATTAATCACTGCTATGCATTATTTGTATGCTGTCATAAATGTCCTGGTAGTTGATGCAGTAAAACAGGTAAATGGGAGTCCTTGCTCGAAAGATTCTCACTGGTCTAAAACAAACACTTCTGTAAGCAGTGGAAATACTGAAGCTGCTTCTCAGGGATTTGTGCCTTGTCTTTTGATTCTCTGATGTCTAATGTGGTGTGAACTCCGATTGAAATGTTTTGCATGGATTAGGATGTTCACAGGTTTCCTTCATGCCTAATTAGGGTTCAGCTCATGTTGGAGCCTCTTTCTCCACAGGGATGAAATAATTTAGACCAAGACCTTGCTCATTCCTTCCTCTCCCTCCCAGGTGACCAGGCGCTCACTAGCTTTACATGGTCAGGGTTTCTCTAGTATCTCCAATCCACCAGAGTGTTTATAAGCAGATTGTGTGGACCAAAAGCCACTCCTCTACTCAGGTTTTCCCCTTCATGAGCTCCAGACAGTCCCAGTGATTTCTGTGAGAGCTGGCCATTACTTTTTTGCAAACTTGGCAATATTTATGGTGCTTTAGAACAGCATAAGCTGTCTTAGTAAGCTGCTATTGTTTATTCAAAGAGAAAAAATGGGATTTTCAGTGCTATTCAGGGTTGATCTAAGCCTGCTTCTACTCAATACCCAGCATGAGCAGCATCAGGGACAGAGTTAGGACAACTGAGCCATTCTGCACATCTCATCCCTTCTGCAGATGGACTCACCTTGGGGAAGAGGAGCCCCAAAGTTGCTCCTCCTGAGCCACAGCAGCTCACTGGCAGTGGCCCAGATTTGCTGTGAGTAGCTATCAATTTAATTGATTACAACAGACCAAACCCCTGAGCTTTTCAAAAGACTTTACTTCAGTGTCTAAAAAGTCAGTCAGGTTCTTAATTACTATCCAGTTCCTATCCAAAGGGGTACAGCTAACCTTTTGTTCATAAAACGAGGGCAAGCTGTCTCTGTTCACTGTCTATCCCCAGCTTGAAATGTCCGGCAGGCAAGGATTTTCCCTCCCTGTGCCTGCATACAACATTGGGCACTGGAGGTGCTCCTCTTGAGTTATTGTGGTGTTACTGGGCATTAACAGAGGTGTACTGGTACAGCAGGGAGGAAATGCATGGACGCCACACACACAGGTTGAAATTCATCCCAACAAATGTCCCTGAAAGCCTGCTAGAACTGCAGGGAAACGGAGTACCCTGACAGTGGGAGCAGAGCTCTCCGGCATGGGGGCAAGCTGGGCTTCTCAGGCCAAATCCTTGGTTCCTTTGAATTCCTCCCAGAGAAGTGCCTGGACAAAAAATTCATGGCACTCTAAAGGTGATCGGTTTCTGAGGATCATTTTCAGAGCAGAGCTAGAGCACCAGGATATTTTCAACTAATGTTTTTACTTGTCAATGGAACAAGTACACCCTGAAACCTGACTTGGTCAGATGTGTCCTTCTGGGTGTGCCTCCCCCTGCCCCATGTATCACCGGGCTGATATATTTAACAGGGCCCATCTCACTTTTCTGGTCTACTATGTAATGGATCAGAAGCAAAATGTGTTGCTCTGAGCTCATATTTTTTCTTGGTTCCTTTAAAACCGTTTGTTCTGCTTGGATGCTTTGTGGCTACTAATAGATAATGTTATGGGAAGGACTGTAAAACCCTATCACTGGAGAGTGCTGAAAATGTGAATGTCTATTAGTGTGTAGAGTCTCCTTTTCTGCAAACTTTAAAGCATATTGCACAACTGCAACCTCTCCTGCCATCACAAGTACTCTGCCTAGACCAGATGTGATCACCTTGTGTTTTGTGTTTCCATATGTACTGGAAAGCAGCTAAAAGCATCCTGTAGGCTCCCTTCTTCATCACTTTAATCACAGACATCTACATTTTCTCAGACATTCCCAGCAGTCCAAGGATGGTGTATTAAAAATGAATGAAAGGCAGCAAGGTAAGAGGGATAGTGCCAAAGCTAAAGCTGACCATCTGTACTCCGTCCCTGAAAATGAAAAGCCAGTTTCAGGAGGGGACTAAGGGGACCTTGATGGCTAGCGTGGCTTCAGAGCTAATGGCAGTGCCCACTGCCCTGCAGGCAGGAGATTGTCAGACAGAAATTTAGTTGGAAATTATTTTAGTATTTCCCGGGCTATTTTGGTTTGCTTTGGCCTAATCCACCTTTTGTTATTTTTATTCTTTGGCTCACAGAGGTAACTACAGCCCTGCATTGTCTTGCTGAAAGTACTGGTGCCAGGATGAGGCAATTTTCTTTCAGCAGATACATCCCCAAAGGTTTCAAAGTGCCTGAGATTATGGAAGATACCCTGCCTGTGCAACTTAATTGGACTACTGGGCTAATACTGCTGCAAAGATATCCCTGTTAAGATATTAACTGATAGCAACTCATACAGATTAAATTTTATATGTTGAATTATGATGATCAGAGCAGTCCCATCAGGTAAAACTGCAGAAAACAGGTTTACTAATAAACAGTGCAGAGCGATCCTTCATTTCACATGTCTGTGAGAAGCCTGGAGCACAGCAGATTGCTGCTGGAAGGTCCTGCCTGAGAGGCTACCAAATAGCAGCCTGCCATTACATTTTGCCATCACATTTGTTAAACTGCAGGACAGCATTAAACTGGCCTGCCATTTACATCAGTTAGAGGTGAAAATACCGCAGAGCGCTTCAAGGACGTGCTGGGGAAGATCTAGAAAATGCCTCAGAAATAATGGCTTCCCCTACAACCCTCATTTTCACAGTGGTTGCAGAGTAAATCTCTGTCTTCACTGGCCTCTGCGTCACAGCCCTGTTCTGGTGTGTGCTCAGAAGTGTCAATTCATACTCGGCCTCTCACAAAATTAGCTAATGCCTTTTAGCTGAATATTATCCAATTTTAAGCCCATTAGGTGACAAGAGGATTCAGTGTCGAGCAAATGAATTGTTTTAGAGCATGCCTAGGTGCCTGGGAGGGAGATCAGACAGCAGATAGAGAGGGGGGAACGGGATGCACAAGGCAGATGCTGGGATCACAAATGCTTTTCAAACTCCTGGCACCTGTAGCTCAAAGTTCAGGCCTTTTTGTTTCTCTTCCAAAATCCTGTCCACTCCCCCCAAAGCACACTTTGTTGCAAGTAGAAAGAAAAAGAAACCCAAATGTAGCCAAAACTTTCTAACTCTCTGGCATGTTATGAATTAGTTTTTCCACCCTTGAGATAAGAGCACCATTTGCATGGACTTGAGCAAAATCAGATTAAGGAAAGATTTCTAAAGTTGGGGACTGGCCAGGGGCAGTCTGCCTGGGAGACCCGGGAGCATCTCCGGACTGGCCCCTTCTAATCACTGTCGAGCCTTTTTGCCACTGACTGATTTTCAGCAGTTCCTTTGCTCTCCCTGGGGTATCAGGAGTAAGAGAAATAACCCTGGCAGGGGCAGTGCAGGGTGTATTACAGCTCCAGCACATCACCCATTTGTGTGCAGCAAGGCAGGCACGTGCTGTGGCCGTACAGTAAGAGCTCATTCAGACCCCACCATGTCTGCCTATCATTTTCCACAACTAAGGGGCATGTATTGATAACAGCAGCATCCAGAACACCACTTCTAGCTAAGGGTCAAGGGGGTTAAGCTAGGTAACACCCAGACCCATACCTTCCTCACGCAGCCCAGCCCAGAAATCCAGTGGTTTCCCTATGTTCTACTAACCAGCCTCATTCCTATGTAGGTATGTGCTATATTTGGAAAACTCAGCATAGTTTGGAGTGGGCACACATGCAGTCAGGCTGGGAATGAGATGCAGGTTTGAGCAGGGCCACGACACCTACCTGGATGGAAAAATCGGGGGGAAATTACCATTCCTTTTCATGCAGATACAGCTTTTTTTCTTATTCTTGATGTCACGTGAAGAGCAAAGGGATCACTGTGGATCTGCGAAGGCAGCCTGAGCAGGCAGCCTTGTTCATGGGAGAAATCCCACAAAGGGTGAGTGAGCAAGGCTTCATACACACCACGTAGCACCCCGTCATGCCAGGCTCAAGGGCTGTATCTCTCCAGTTTGGTGGGCAGCAGCGTGTGCTGAGCTGGCCAGGAAGGAGCATCGGCAGGGCCGTGCTTCAGGCATCCCGCGCCCGGGAGCAGCCCAGAGAGGCTGTGCAGAGCAGAGGGCTGTTCCCTACTGAAGGGAGACAATGGGAATCCACCCCAGTTTTGTTGAAGGAAACAATTTATAGGCAATCAATGACACTCTCTGCATCAGTGTATTTATGAAAAGTGCCTGTTATGTGTTAGCATAGTCCTAGACGAAAGTGGAGCAGAAATCCTGCAGGAGAGGGTTTGCAGGAGGAAGGGGGGGGTACACCGAAAACCTTGGATGAAGTCCAATATTCAAGCAATAAGACCTTAAGAAGCAGGCATCATTATAAGATAATTGACTGTGGAGAGCAGTCACACATCCCAAGGTGAAGCATAGGGCACTTAACATATCAATAAGGTCAATTATCTGATTATGTCAGCTGCCTTAGTGCTGTTATTAACCTATATTGCTCTTATTAACCTTTCTGATGAAGAATCTTTCAAAAATAATTATATTAAAGTACAAATCTCTCAAGTTTAAAATATGTGAATGTTCCATTTCAGTAGTCGTGTGTCATAGGATAATGAACATCTGATTGCCTGGCTGACACAATGAGGTTTTTAATCAGGCTCCCTTTCCTAGGATCAGCATGTTAGCTCTGACAGCCTTCGCTGGGCCCAGGCAGTCTCATGAAAGTGCTGCTGTCATGTTACTAATGGCGGGATTTAAAATTGAAATGTGAGCAAATAAGACAAGAAATGTAACGGATATGCTGGGGAGAGGGGTCCTGGGAAAATACCCACTGAAAGCCTCTTCAGTCAATTCCAATTATTAAAGCATACAGCTGATTCAATTAGTGGCTATGTACTTGTGCATATAGTATTTACTACCTAGCAGAGCTGATCAAAGGGAAACACACTGCTCATGAAAATTTGTTCATATTCATTTTGTCCTTTTTTTCCCATACAGCAGAGCATTTTGAAGTAGGAAAGCATTTTGCCACAACTTCCAGCCATTCTTTCATCTATCGGGAAATGTGAGTGTTCTAATTTCTACTGGGGATTACTAATTCATTACATGCTTTTGGCAAAACCAATGCAAATTCTGCTCATTACAAGTTCTGATCACTGTTATGTTTCTGTGTGTGTATCTGTACAATAGGTGAAATATCATTTCGTACAATGTGGCTATTCGATGAGCAAAACCAGGGGCCTTATTTTTACCTGTGACTTGTTGTCATGCTTACACTCTGATGTGATTTGATTTTTAGATGACCACACTGAGCAACCTTTAAAGACACCATTCTTTTACCCCTGGAATTCATCACCAATTTAAAATCACTAGGCATTTTGTAAAGTTTACGTTAAGATATTCACATGTCCATTTTGTTCTGACATGTTTCTCCAGGTAGAAGAAGTACGACTAGTCTCCCTCGTTGACGTCCAAGTGAATTCCTTTGCTAGTAGAAAACTGAGTGGGAGAATCACGTGGAAAGCTGAAGCTGAAAAATTCTCCTTCTGTGAAATTCCCATTCGTTTTCTTCTCAGCTTGCTCCCTTCACCAAGATCACCACTGTCAGCACAATACATCTGGTACTTGGGAAGGACAAGCATTTCTGTAGTCCACATCTTCCCTTCCCCCTTTTATAAAAAATAACAGATGATCAAAGCTTATTTCCTTGTTTCCAAGTCCTACTCAGGAGACCCTGATTTACTTCTTGTTGTGTGTTGGGAATACTAAAGATGAATCTTATTATTCAGGATGAGTCCCTGTAAAGTCACCTTCTTGTTCCAACACTGTGAGCATATGGCCCTCTGCCAGACCCCAAAGCACTGCAAAATCCAGACAATTTTGTGACAGTCATGAGCCACAGCTCCTGGCTCAGGTAGTGAGTTTGACGTTTTGGTGCTGATGAACATTTCTCTTCTCTTGCATACCTTTTGTATTTCTTCCAGTGGGATTAGGTGCCTCTACCTGTGCCACACACACACAGACATTCTTAGTCATCTTCCTAGTTGTAATTCTGCTGGAGACATTTGAGAAGCAAACGTTTGTGCCAGTGTTATGTATGACTTACTTTGCTAATTTTTTGCAAAACTCTTTTTAAAGTCTGCAGTGAGCACCATGCCTCTGCAATGTTCTGGGAGTAATATGAACTGTTAGTACTGCATTGAAAATCAAAGTCTGCAGGGAATATTTCGGAGGTAAATAGAGGGCAATTATCTGAAATGAGGACTCAAGGAACACTATGTCTTGCAAATATGGCCTCTAAGCCAAGTCAGTGTACCTGGGGAGGCCGTTGCCCACAGTAACGAATGTACGTGCCTTCC
Organism: Haliaeetus albicilla; assembly: GCF_947461875.1. Lineage (NCBI taxonomy): Eukaryota > Metazoa > Chordata > Aves > Accipitriformes > Accipitridae > Haliaeetus > Haliaeetus albicilla. Next base: position 10,558,489 of record NC_091491.1, read on the forward strand.
AGGAAAACAATATCTGCTTTTACCTCCCACTAAGGTGTCAGAGTTACAGTGAAAGTAAAATGTTTGGGTAGTTTTTCCCTCATTAGCCTTCCACTGGGGTTGGAATTAGCTTAGCTGGACCACACTGTTATGAAATTTATTGTACCTGTGATCTGAATTTGTTTCTGCTTTATGGAGAACATTTCTTTCTGAGACACTTTAAAGATCAGAGTGTATCATGGTTTCAGAAGTGGGTCCTCAGCCCTGGGAAAGCCTTGTCAGTCCTCACAGCCTGGTAACATCAGCTGGAAGTTGATGCCATCAGCCCACACACTGGCAAAATCTCTCCCTTTCTCACCTCTGGTTTTCTGAAGACAACTGAAAGATGCTGGGGTTGCTGTCAGGACAAAGCTCAACAGCAACTGTAGTATCTCTTTCTGAAGATTTTTCTTCTTCTTTTAATCATTGGTTTTGACAACATTTGTATTTAGGTGCTCTCTCTGATTTGTGAATAATGTCAAAAGAAAGCTGTATCAGACAAGAGGTGAAATCTTTGATTACAAGACAGATATCCAGTGGTCTGAAACCAGCTAATGCTGCTATGGGATTGAGTTTGCTTCTAAGGTGAAATCCAAGTGAAGCAATTTGCAGGCCTGAAAGCTTATCTGACTTCATTTCCCACATATTACTTCTTGTTTTCTGGTGCGTGAGTGAGAGGGATCTGTCAAAAATCTGCTGCTGCTCATCTTTTTGAGGATATTCAATAGTCAAGGACCGCTGAGTATGTACAAACTGGTAACTGGCCAGTTGGAGGAAATTTGTACAGAGGAATTGTTAAGCCCTAAAAGATCCTTACAAAGGTAGGTCTGGATATTGCCACATTTGTGTACTAGTGTATGTTTTCCTATTTCTAGAGAATATCTTCCAAATACTTCTTTTGCATTTACCAGCAAGGACAGGAGGTTGTAGCACGGTGTGGAGAAAGAAGCAAAGGAAGATGCTGAAAGTCAGATTTTATTTCATATGTTCCCAGTCCTGTGAAAATCTGTGCAAGAACGATCAAAATAGTATTTTTCTTTTTTTCCTTTTTTTCCCTCCAGTGCTGAACTTCACTGTACCAACAGCTTTTAATTCTTTCATCTTTATATTATTCAGTTACTTGGTGAAAACCTTCCTGTTACATCTTCAGTTTTTCAGGGCTCTAGCCATCACTTGCAGCATCATATGACTAGCTCTCGGACAATCTTTAGAGATTTCTAGCCTGTTTCTCATTATAGTCTGTAGTTTCTCATTATAGTGCTTCTTGCTCCAATATTTTACACTTCAACCATTTAGATTTGTGTTTCTGAATCAAGGCATCACTTGTTCCCCTGAGGCCATGGGACCTAGATGTGTGAACTTTCCTGATGACAACACAGGACTATCAAGCGCACTACCTAATACTTGCCCTGGGTTATACTATAGCTGATATCCTTCAATATCCTCCAGTCCCTTAGTGAAGAATAAAAGAAAGTGTATGATAAGCTTACATGTGAAAGATTCTTGGTGCTCCTGCAGAAGGCAGAGGGAATATTGTATAGGAAGGGCCCTAATTTAATAAGAGACGCTGGAAGAAATAGAGAAAGAGAAAGCATTTAGGATTGCTTAAATTTCTGGTTCTTTCAAGATCAGCTTCTCAAGTTTCCAAATTCAACTTCTTCACATTACCCCTACTAGCTGTAGCTATCTGTGCTATGGCTTCAATCACTGTACAGAGATGGGGATTTGCCATCTTCCTGCAATTTGCAGGGGAGGGGAAGGAGGAATATGTCCTTTTTCTTTTTTCTTTTCTTTTTCTTTCTTTTCTTTTCTTTTCCTTTCTCTTTTCTTTTCTTTTCTTTTCTTTTCTCTTTTCTTTTCTTTTTTCTTTCCTTTTCCCCTTCCCTTCCCTTCCTCTCCCTTCCCTTTCCTTCCCTTCCCTTCCCTTTTCCTTTTCCTTTTCCTTCTTTCTTCTGTCTCTTTCTCATCCTCTTTAGGGGCTGAGAAGGACTAGAAACACTGTAATTGCTTCATATGGTGACCAGTCATTACTATTTATAGTGGATATTGTCTGCACAGAATTAGTAGTCTGTAAAATTCCCCCAAGGCAGGCACAGCTGAATAGACATAAAACTTGTTTTAAACAAATAAACAGATATTAAACAAACAATGGAATTTCAAGACAGCTATTTGAAATGACAAGGAACTGTTGGATTTTTACCTGAACAGGTAAAGCAAATCAGTAGTAATCATATTTGTCTTGTCAGAGGAGTGAGGGAGTTTTGGGGGTGGAAAACTCTGATACTTGAAACCTCTTTTAAAGACAGTGAGCTTGGCTGATTGCCATGGCTTGGAGAATCTGCAAGCAATTGTCCACACTATTAATTAAATAGGAGTATACGAATTTTATTCTACTGGGATTTTTCTACAAAAATAATGTTTTGAGGCTTTGTAATGATGTCCCAGTTGGACACTGCTTTCATGAGACACATTACTCATGAGAAAATGAAATCCCATGTAGTTCAAGGGAATGTAAAAATGAAGAGCCCTGTTCAGCAGAAGAAACCTAGCAGCAGAAAGACTGAGTTTGTCCCAACGGTTGCAGAGGCATTCAGTAAACAGCTACATCTGTTTGGTAGTGTTTGCTCTGATTTATGTGGGTTTGTACTGGCTACTGGAGATGCCACCATCATGACTGCAGGCAGTGATGTACAGTGGCAGATGAGCCTTGAAGAAGCCATTTAAACAGATTTCAGTTTAGTTACGCCTTCCCTTGGATTTGGATGTTTCTCTGGACTTCTCAGCTTGCAAAACTGTGCGGCACTTCTCCAGGAGCAGGCTTTTCTGTGGGTATTTCTGCTCGCAGTCACAACCAGGAAATGCAAAGGCATGTGGAAATGAAAGCCAATTACAGTGAAAATGTAACATCTGGGTTTGCTTTCGAGTCAATTCCTACTTTATCTGACATTCCCAGTTGTCTTGTGCTAATACAAGGGGCCTTGTGCTTTGCTGTGCCACCTAAGCAATGTCAAAATAATGCTTGAAGTTACTATTTGACTATCAAGAGCACTTCAGTGGCCAGCATTAGCCTGACTCCCAAAGCCTGATGTATTCTCTATTAAGCTCAGAGTCAGCCGGCTCTGGTTTGGGGTGCGTGCTGTGGGACTTGGGGCTTCAGCAAAGTCATTGTGCAGTTGATCACTGCATGATGCACTGTAGCATCTAGCTCCTCAGGTGAGGGATCTTGGGAAGCTAAGGTTGGGCAGTAGGAAATGCTAGAGAGCAGGATTTTACGCAAAATTGGGGCTGGCAGCGGTATGCAGTGAGGGTGGAGCAACTTTAAAAGTCTGCATGAAAACCTTTGGGTTCAACAGTACTGTACTCTGGGAAGGCTCTCGTGCGGAGAGGGATTTTACAGCATCAGCCCATCTCTAGTTATGGCTCAGCTGTCATGGCCACGTTACCTATTCGTTAAAGAGTTAGGTGAATAAGAAATGAATTGTGAGCCACACAAATATTTGGAGCTGCTCACATTCACGCGCTGTTATTTTTTCATAATAACAAGGACCCCAGGAAGGCCAAACTGACTATGGGAAATCTTGACAGAAAGTTCACAGCTTGGAGTTGTGGGTTGGGTTTTTTTTCCCACCTCTGCAGTGAAAACAATTGATCTGCTGGATAAATGGCAGGAACATGGCTAGAGCTGCCGCTTACAACTCCGTCAGAGCAAACAACAGCTTCCAGCACTGATCCTCGTCTGTCCCTGCGGCAGGTGAGCCACTTCTCGGGTTTTCCTTTCTCCTCAGGGAGTGTGAGCGAGCCAGCGTTTGGGCACCCTGGGTGAGCAGATGAATTGGAGCGTGTGGCTTGTCCCCTCCTCCTCTCGCCACGCGGAGCAGCGTGCCAGGCTGGATCACTGTGTCTGTGTGCTAAAGCCCGCGTGCGTTAGAGCAGTGGCAGGTGTTAAATAGTAACAGATGTTAATATTGACAAACTGAAGTGGCTAAATGTGGAAATACAGCACTGCTGAGACGTGTGAAGTGAGGCAATGACCTTCACACATTACAGATATAGTCAAAGGGAGTTCGATGCGAGCGGAATGATGCTGCGTGCACGGCGGGATGCCAGGCAGGTTCAGGGCTGCGTGGGACGACTTCGTGTCTTCCAGGGGACAGGGCTGAGGGGACAGTCTGTACAAAAGAGGTGACAAACGCTAAAAAGCCCAGACTTCAGCAAACCTGTTTTCAGCACCCAGTGACCATGTGAATTTTGTGTTTGTCCTCCAGTGCCATTTCAGTGACACAGAAGAAGAGGCAGCTCCATTAAACACTGGGTCCCTCTGCGGCTTTAGCCCCTTTTATCCACATTTTCTCTTTTGTTTGTACAGATCAAGGATCGTGATGTACAGTCTGTTCATGCTGCCATAGAAGCTTTTCTACTAACTTGTTTTATATCAGACCCCAAGGTGCTTAGGGTCAAAGCCTGCTTTTCATGACTTTAGCCAGGGACTTCAGTTGGACAAGGTTTTGATCTGTTTTGTTCCAGGGAACAACAGAAATTTCTGCTGCTCTAAGTGACATTATTCTGAAATTTGGGAGAGAAGAAGGAGATACTTGCTGCATTAAGGGGAGGTGGGTTTTATTTTGAATCTCCCCTGTATCCAGTCCACGCTCTATATCAGCAGATGTGTCATCCCTTGAATGACTCCTTACCCTCAGGCTAAGCCACAGGAGCCTCCACCAGCTTATGCTGTGCACAGGCCATCTGAGATCCGGGGAAGCAACACAGAGTGATAAAAACCTCTTCGTGCACCATACTTCCACCTCGCAGACCCAAGCCGACAGTGGTCAAGAGGGAAGGATTTCCCTACTGAAGAGAAGGGGTGCTTTGTATGCCAGGTTTTTCATAATATATGGCTTTGACTGGGATCCAGTTTTAAACCAAACGTTGAAGGTGTTGGTTTAAACATGCTGGTTTTGTTTCTCTGTTATGGAACTCAGCAAGCTTTGCACCAAGCCCAGACAGGGCACTACTGCATCGGAGAGTTTGTATCTCTAGGCATCCACTAGGGCCAACCAGCCTGACATGTTTTTATATGGCATCAGCTCCCTCCGGCAGCAGCATGCATATAGATCACCACCAGGAGACAGTGCAGTGATGTTCAGTGACAATATTAGTGGTGGAAATCAGCTTTAATTTTTCACTTTCCATTTCTTGGCAGATCAAAAGTGAATATGCACCGTCTTCATTAGCAAGGCAAATACCTCAGCACGCAGGAACCAGTGCAACTCCCTTTCCTTCGGAAGTGCAGAGCAGTAGATAAGCACACATCAAAGGGGTAACTAGTGATTTTTATGAGAGGATGCCAGTCTGAGCTGGAAGGCTCCTGCATAGGGCCCAATCCCCCCCTGACATGTGTCAAGTGGAAACTATGAGTTTTGCTGGTGTTTGCTGACTTTGGTGGGATTCTTTGTATTGGTATTGCTCAGGGAAGGGCCCCACAACAGACCCAACAATCGCGGTTTTGATTTGTAGATGAAATAATAACTATGGTAACTGGAGTTCAGCTCTAGCCTGCATAATTCCGCTCCTCTCAAAATCAGGCATCCAGTCTCCCTTGAGAAGGCTTGGCAGGCTCAGAGCGTGACTCATTCCCTCCCAAAAGACATGACTGACGGGATGAATCACCCATTGACTGGGGAGGGCGTCTAAGCAGGTAAATCAGGCAGGATGTCTGTCCTTGAGATGCCAATGGTAGGCAACTTCGTCAATGCTCTTTTGTTCTTGCTCCTTAGTGAGCTGGGCTTTTTGCAGGACATCTTTGAGGTTCCCTTTCCTAAATCAGTGCCAGATTAATTTGATATACAGAGCAGCAAACTGCAGTATTTTGGGAGCTGACAGAGAGCCTGTCAGGACTCTGCTGTCAAGGAAGGAGACTCGCAGCCATCCTGTCCCCACTTAGGAGTCACAGCCCTTCACTCACTTCAGAGCAAACTGAAGCCATTTAGGCTCAGCCAGCTCTGGGAGGTGGACCTGCCCGAGGGGCAGGGGCTGCAGCTGGGAGCAGTAGTTAACAGAAGGGCAGGATGATTTCTAAAACCTTTCTAGTTTTAAAAGTGCATCTATCTGAACCTTTCATTCCTGCCATAGGTAAGGGAACTCATATTTGCAGTCGTGATAGCCAGAGCTAGTCAACTATTTGTTTTCCTTTCCTGAGATCCTCTAACACATACTTAAAAAAATGCCTCAGCCTGTTTGAAACTGTGTAAGCTACAGCATGTAAACATGTTTTCCAACATACCCTCGTCTCTGAGGTTAGATACGGGCAAGGCATGGGGTGGCTGGCAGTTATTTTCCAACACCTTGCCTTTTCTAAAAGAGGCTGTAGGGAGGTGGAAAGGTTTGCATGAGGTCAGAGGTACCAGTAGCCCCCAGGCGCTCCCCTACTAAGTTTCCAAGACCCAAGAGAAGGTGTCTGCCACATTTGCTCTGTTCGAACCCTCAGAATTGCTGAGATTGCTGGAAATAAAAAGACCTCGAAAGGATGAAAGCCTGTGAACTTCAGGACAGACAGGAGTTCAAAGTGGATGCAGTTTTTTTCAAGAATTATGCAGAATCTGAGCTTCGATTCGCTGGCTTTTTATTTCCAGAGCAATGGAAGCAAGGTGATTTCTGGCTTGGTATTTTTTTAAGCTTATTTGTTCTCATCAGAGGGTTTTGGCATTAACCTATAAGCGTTGCAACTTTCTAATGTGATGGCACAGAGAGCGTCAAGTTGGCAGAGGTCAGTTGTCAAGGATTTTAGCCTCCAGGAACCTACTGATTTTTAATGGGAGTCACACAGCTAAATCCCTGCATATGGTTTTGAAATTCATTCCATAAAGCCAGAGTCTTTCCAAGCCTTTGTTTCAGCTGACATCATTATAAATACTTGAATGACTTTTGGAGATCATATAGGATATATCACCAGTCAAAATGAGTTAGCAACAAATTGACATGTTCTTGCATCTGGGGAAGTACTAGCTTTCCTTGGGTTTTGTTGTTTTCTTTCATTTGTAATTAAATTATTTGCTCTAAAAGTTGATTGGGATTGACAAAGAGTACATTTTCTCTACACTGAATGCAATTTTTCCATTACTTCGTGAGTCAGACATGAAAAATGTACGACTGATACTAAGATGAAAAAACCTACGTGCTTAATGTTAGTGAGCCCATACCTTTTAAGGAGCACAGAGCTACAGTCAGCCCCTCAGCGCCTGACACTGAAGCCAGAGTTTCAGGGAAAGCTTGACTTTCAGAGAAGACCCTGAGTAGAACGTGTTAATGCAGAACTTTTCATAGGAAGGCCTCAAATGCATTGAAGACAGCAGTGCATAAAATCCATCTCACTCTTGTAGGTGCAGAATAACGTATTCAAAGCTCTTAAGTGACCAAGGAGCCCAAGATCTATTAGCTGAACATTTGAAACTGTTATCCAGCTTTACTGCCAAAATGTAGGGCATTCATTTTCCTGGATCACTGAGCTAAATGATTTTTCTTAACTCAGACCTAGGGGCAGAAACACAGGCTCTTGACTCGCAGTCCAACTCTCTAAATATTTCTCCTTTGTTAGGAAGACAAGAGCTGCAAATAAATTCACGCATGCCCTTGACACAAAGAGCATGTGTGGGGAGCGAGAGGTATTCGCACTACCAAATATTACATAGTTAATTCAATTAAGGAGTTAGTGTCTATTTATAGTCAGTGGGGATTTAAGCACACACTCCTCAAATATGCTCTGAATTCCCCCCTGGAGAAGCCCTTCCCTCTCCTAATCTGGGACTGAAGTGTCTAAAACCTTGTCCATCTTCTCTGAGCCCACAAGTCAGCCTGGACAGTCTCTACCAGTCTTGCTTCACTTCTCTGGTGAGATTATCTGTGCCTGAGCAAACTATTTCATTGACAGCTTTTGTCGAAGGGGTTATCATTTACTTGAAGGTTTAGATATTTCCTTCTGCTAAAATTGCCACCTACTTCTAGGAATAAAGAAACCTGGTTGCCGTCTTTCACTTCTGACATCTGCTAAAAGGCAAACTTTGGAAGCTAGCACCAAGCTCACAGCGCGTAAGGAGCTCTCAGAAGTCTAGCTAGGCTAGACTTCCTTTCATACAGTGAAATCACCCATATTGTAATTATGCTTCAGCTGGGAGGCTGGGTGGTGTGGGTGAAGGGGAGGAGCCCAAAGGAGGCTTCAGATTTGTCTTGTCACGGGGCCTGGGTTTTGGGAGGGAGTGGGTGTGTGCGGAGGCTTTGTCTGGTGAGCATGTCAGCCTGTTTGTGTCCTATCTAGTTAGGGGTTGTGCACACTGAGGTTGTAAAACTGGGGGCTAACTTTTGGCTGGTAGAATGTTAATTATAAGTTTATCTTTATTTCTCTTAATTTGAAAAATAAGTTTACATGTATTGATGTGAAGTGGCATTTTTTTGCTAAGCTGAGTGTTGCTTCCTCTCTTGTTCAGTGTTTCTCCCTCTGAAGGTTGCAAGTTTGAGCTTTCTGCCTGGGCTGTGCAGAAGGTTTGATTATTTGCCTGACTGGTGGCTTTCATGAACGTGTTACCATTAGCACAGTGCTTCCCTCTGATCTCTGGCTTTGCTGAAACCAGACAGCAGCAGAGGTGCTGGAGAGTCACACAGCTCAGCTGCATGCCGTGGTTTCTGTGTTGCTTGATGCTAATGTGGTTCTAATTAACTTGAGTTTGGGGAGTTTGTGTTGCGGGTGCTGCTCCTGTGGGGTTTTGGTGGTGTTGGGCAGGCAATCGCACAACATGGGTGGCAGCAGCTGACTTGTCCCCAGGCTCTTCTGTGGCTGGGCCCTGGAGATGTACAGAGCAGCCCCTCGAGGTTCTGCATCACCTGCACCAAGGCCCTCGAGTTACTTTTCCAAGCAAGACTTTTCAGGATGAAAAGTTTTTGTTGGGTTTTGGTTTGGGGTTTTTTTCCCCCCAAGAAATTAAACTTTTCCATGAAGAAGGAAAATACTTCTTTAGAAGGACTGTTTTTCAGTTCTTAAATTTTTTGTATCTATTCACATAACAGCTGAGCCTTTCCTCTGTATTAACGTCTGCTTCACAGCGCGTGTTTTCAGGGGCACCAAATCTGTCTTACATTAAACTCTAGTCCTTGTATTATTTTAACTTAGCCTTTTAGAAGGTGGTTCATTTCTAGTGGCAGGTGTAACAAATCCATGTTTCCATGCCAGGTCTGGCCCACAGTTCCTGATGATCCTGAGCTGGGCAGGATCAGGCTCTCCTCCTTCGTTCCTTATGGTTGATACTACCCATTCCTCCCCTGCAAGAACCGATCGTTTCTTGTGTTCGTTTCAAAGTGACCCTCCTGAGGATCACCAGACAGCAGCCACTGCAGCAGCGCTGCGCCGTGACATTGATAAACCACAACATATTGTTTAACATATTGTTCCCAGTCCAACATATTGTTCGCATTCATCATGGAAGCAATCAGTACAGACCATTTTATTGCAAACCTGTTTCCTGGTGCTCATCATTAGGTCATTAACCTTAACAATGTCAACATGTTCTCGGTATGCAGTTTAATTGGAGAGCAGTACAGAGCAGTTGCACAGGCTGTACCACATATGGGGGCATACAGTTTAAGAGTAATAGAAATGCTGTACCAGTATGGCACTGATGCTAAATAAAGTCAAGTCTGGACAGGAGATTCAAATTAAAGAAGAAAGTAGCTGTACTTAGGGGGACCCAAAGAATTTCTCAGCAGAAGCATAATTTCCTGTGAGCACCTGTGCCAGGTGAAGGTTTTCATTTTACAGTATCAAATTCCAGGTACTATTTTTGTAGTTCTTTTCCCTTGGTACCTTTGCCAGTTCCAAGGAAAAGAGATGGGCAGTCCAGTGACTTTTGGTACTCTGACTGCAAACACTGGCAAGGCTTTCTTCTGAAAGCGCTTGCTAAAGAAGCAAAGCTCGTGTCTCCTGGGGCTAGTTGCTCCCAGGCTATGTGATACCAAGATAGAAATTCAACAGACAACTTGGTTATGGAGGAGGCTGGTAGGAGCAAGTAAATTCTTCAGAAAATACCTGGTTTGTGTACTAAACTTTGGGGAAAATCTCTTTTCTTATGAGACTCACGTAGTCAGTTATAAAGTATTGTTTCTCTATATGAACTCTGCTTGGTTATTATGGAGATTATCAGGATGCCACTAGCTTTGTTAGTGTAGATGGTCAAACTCTTCAGAGAAAGGCCTGTCTTTTCACATGTGCTGGTGAACAACCTCATACAACTGGGGCCAGATCTTGGCAGTGACATCTAGATCTTCTCATAATGCTGTTGAATGCTGATAACCTGTGGTTTGAATGTTAAGGTTGAAATTTAAGGTATCTGTGGGAAGTCAACTTCCATTTCTTGTTGATTTTTATTGGCAATTAGGTAGATGTGAACATTTCAGCCTCAAGTTCTGCTGGGTTTTGATTGCCCTGCAGCAGTATGTAGGTGGGGTCTAATTAACTGCTGTGCATATGACTGAAAAAAGCATCCCTTTCCTCACTGCTCCAGGTGAAACCATAAATTGCTTGTCACTGCAAAGCCAAGGGCCATGTTTGCTGTGCTACAGCAAAGGAAAAGATGTGGCAGGGAAAGCACAACTGAGTGGCAGGTGTCTAGGGGGATCTCAGGATGGGCAGCATCTCCACTGCGATGCTTCCATTCCTCTTACTTTGCTGCCTCCATTTCTGTAAACACAAGTCCCTTTTCTTACCAGCCTGGCCTATTTCTGCTGTCTCATATTTTTGTACTTTAGCAACTGCACTGCCTGGACAGGAAAGTCCAAAGGTCTGATTGACACTCTGTTTCTTCCCCATTACAAAATAAACTAATTTCTTCAGATTTGCACAATATTCTTCTGAAAACAGATATTGATCTATGCAAGTCTGTAGACTGGGTAATCAATATCCACCAGTTTGGGGGGAAAAAAAGAAAAAGGACAGAAAATGATGGATGAGAATACCACTGAGTGCTTTTTGAACTGATGCTGTGTTCTGATCACTCAGCTGCTGAAAGGGTGGGCTGGGTTTGTTTTGTAGCAGCAAACTGCTGCAAAAGCTTTCATATTCCCAACTTCAGATTAACCCAGTTGTTAGGTGTTGCTGGCTGATTTTGAACCAGTGGTGCTTTCCAGTCTGACTCTTGTATCCAGTTAAAGACAACAGCTCATGAAGAGGGAGAGGCTTCCCTTTCTCCCACTGTGGCATTTATAAAGTGTAATCAAGCTTAGTGGTTTGACATTTGTAGATATCTGAGCCTGTCTCCATGGATCAGTCAGAGCCAGGTTGGAGGGCAAGAGGAAAGACTTCATTAGCAGGGAAGCACTGGAGTGCTTCAGTCCTAGAAATCCAGAGAAGCTGCTACCTTATTCTTGCTCTAAATTCACTGTGCACCCTGCACAGAACTTGCACAAAGCATGTTCAACCCCTAAAATATAGCGTAAGTGCAAAGCAAGTGGGGTGTGAGCTTTCTGTGTGGTTTCTGCATGGGGAAGCATCCAGCTGTAGGGCTGTGTGAATAATATGCTATGGTTACACATCAGGAATCTCCCTTTTGGCTTGTAAATGCCAGAATTAGCAATTTTCCTCCGGATACCTGTTGTCCCATCCCATCTTGTGTTCTTCACTGGCTGGGTCCAGTCCCAAAGCAGACCTAGCTGGCCCTGCCTCACTGAGCACCGAGAGTCTGGGATCTGAAAGCCTCTGGAAGAGGGTGAGAGCCACTCCAACCCATGGTGCAGCAAGCTGTTTTCATCCTCAGCCCACTTTTCTATACCTTTGGGATACTAAGACCTTCTAGGGAGCCACTTACCATTCTTTACACCAGTAATCACAAGGCCAGATAACGAGTTAACAATCTTACTACAGATGACAAGGCCAGTCTAAGCTGGCCTAAGCATCCTCTGGAGCAGCAGACACAGGGCAGCAGTGGGGACCTGTAATATATAGAGGTCTTCCAGATGGTGAAGAAGCAGGTGCAGTTCAGATGCAGTTTCAAGCAAATGAGAACAGACCAGGAGAGGTGGAGAGGAGGGACAGTTGTATTGACCAGGCTGCATAGCCTGCTGAAATCAAACACAGCTTATTCAAGGAGGTGACCTTATTTCAAAAGCTAGTAAAATAGTAGAAGAGTTTGGAAAACTCCGTTTGATGGAAATGGAGAGGAAATCAGGCCATACTTTCAAAGCAATGTGTTTTTTCTCTCCCCACCCATTGAATGTAATTTCTTGAATAGACTTTAGCTGTCATTTCCTGAATGCTCAGGGAGCAGCTAGTGTGAGATTTTGTATGTATTAACAGGAATCAAATAGGGTAAGTGTAGCTATGGTATAGCTGGGGGAAGAGAGAAGGGGTTCAAACATGCCATGTGCTGCAGAGGGGACACCAGCCTCCTTGTCCTCCTCAGTGAGTCCATGTACTTCTCAAATCAGGCCTGGTGAATACCCCAGGAGTACTGTGTGAGAGATGTGTGTGTTTGCCTGTGAGGTGAGAGATCAGGAGTGTGCAGAGATGGGATGTTAATTCGCTTATAGAGGATCCTGTCCCTGGGAAGGCCCATGTATGGGTCATCCAGCTACAATGTGGTTTTCACTGCTTTGGGGTGGGAAAGAGCATCTCTGTAAGATCATCAGGCTGTTTTCTGTAGGATCTACTACTCTTTAGAGTAGCTGTTTTCTCTGTTAAGAAGTTGTGGTGTAACTTTGTAGAACTCCGGTTTTCTGCATTAATTCTTATTTGGATCCTTTGAGATGGATCTTTTAGGTTCTTTGTCTCTTTGTTGTAATTAAACAGCTCTCAGTGGTCAGAGTAGATCTGTGAGCATGAGGAAGCCCATCAAATCAATATGAATCATTGCCAGACATAAGCTTAACAAGCCTGACCGGGAAGTACAAAGGGGCCCTCCGTCATTTAAAGAAATAAACAGGAGGCAGAGAACTTAATTCAGCTCAGCCAGCTGCTAAGCCTGGCCTGACAACTAGCCTTCAGAGATACCTTCCCCTGGCTCCAGCGTTTAGCTGAATCATCAGTTTTCCCTTTCCCCTGTGAGAAGTCCAGCTCTCCAGGTACATCAGCAGAGGAATTGAAAGGATGGACACACTGCCATGCTGGAGCAACCTTGGCTTGAGGGCACAGCGTAAAAGCGATCTGGGTACTTGCAAATGCCTGATGGGGAGGCAACTGTTTGAGTTGAAGACTGAATTCTGGTAAAGGTATGTGTGTGTTTGAACTGAAGTCAGCTGCCCAAGATTGATCTTTTGAAGAAAATAGCAGTAATAAGTGAAAAAGAGTTGGCCAACTGACTGATGCCAACTAGGATAAAAAGAAGGGATCTGGAGGGAGATGGAAGTTGAGAAGGTGAATGGAGGAAATGGCAAGGCAGAAGTCAGGGACTCAGGTCTGCCTCTGGCTCCTTCCCTGCCATTGGCCGAGGTAATCAAGCTGAATAAATGTTTGCAAGCTTAAGGAACAAAGGAGTGATTTTTAGGCACTGAATTCTAGATACTAAGGTCTAAAAATGAAGTCCTGCACCACCCACGTCTTCCAAGAGAAAGCATGTTGTCAGTGTCATCCCCACACTGTTTCTCATCCTGACGTGATAACACTTTCTGACTATTGAGTTTCCACCAAGCAATGCCCAAAATATAACAAGAAAGACTCTAAAACCTCCACTTCAGGTAAATTCTGGGCCAACTGTTTTAACTAATGTCTTTTAGAAGGACTGTAGTGGAGTCCTGATGAACAGTATCATCCCCACATACAGGCATTGTGGGGAATCTGGTAGTCTGTTCATTTCTGAGTGCCTCAGTGTGCCTAGCGGTGTGCTGAGACAGCTGTGCAAAGTCTCATAGTCTTGGGATTGGGGATGCATATCAGATCTCACTTCAATTTGTCCATCCCAGACACCTGACCTCATCGCGCTTTGGGGTGGCTGATTGTGTAGACCTGGAATTAGGTGAAGTATCTATACGTTGCAGGTACAGGAGGAACACAGCTGGCCGTTTTGATTTGTATATGTTTATGTAAATGCCTCATAAAATATCTCCCGTTGGGACAAGCCAAAGTCACGCATCATAAAGATCAGCTCCTGTAATGGCTTCTTTACAACTGCATTTGCCAAGGTAGTGAAAAAAATATGCCTGTGTTTATAGGAAATTAATTTCTGCCCCTTCAGTGATCAGCCCTGAGCAAGCAGAAGAGCTGAATTATCCTAGTTGCTTCACTCTGGCAGAGAACTGCTCTTTGGAGCCTCCTGCAGTGTAATCCAGTGGGGATGTTTAATCAGAAAACCTTAAAGCAGAGAGGTCCCAATCCAGCAAGCCCTGTGCTCATGCAGCAAGCAGTCCTTCCTCAGCAAAGCACTAAATCACACCCTTAATTTTACACCTGTGCAAGACTCGATTCCGGACTGGATTCAAGAAGGTGTGTAGGTCTTTTGCTGAAGAAGAATGCATTTTTGCCTTTGGGCTTAAATTAGCATACAAAGAATGAAATGCCTTACGAGGCAGATCAGCAAGGTTATTTAAAACATAAAACAACCCAAGCATGACAGGACCTACCAAGGAAGGAAGACTTCTTAGTGCCAGTAGATGGTGCTCTGCAAGCTCCCTTTATGGGTGAAGTCCCCACTGATCCCAGTTTTATGCAGCCATCCTTATGGCTTAGTGCTGCTCCCATTGCAGAGGAGGTCTTCATGACTGTGCTGGGAGTAAACCTCGGGGAGTTCTGCAGAAAGCAGTTGGATTTTGTACGAGTGTTCAGCTGAGTCTTGGCCTTCAGGTAAGATTTTTGTAGCAAGAATGTAAGTGCTGAATGCTGTGGATGAACCCAACCTGAACTATCTAATTCTGTAGGGTTTCTTCTTGAGAGCTGGAAAGAGTAGGTGGAATCATTGTTCAAACTGAAGCCAGCTGGAAATTTGTCTATAAATTCATTAAACATAGGGTTTCTCCTGAAGTCTGTTGTAAAGCAGGATTGATACATTTTTATTATTTTAAGATTAGTGCAGAGTGGATAGTGTTGCTGCAATGGGCAGATCCACCTTCAGGACAAACACTGCTTCTGCTCCAGCTAACAGCATGGCTCCCCAGCCACACTGGTCCCTCTTAATTTGGTGCTATCAGAGGCACTTCTGCAGCTGGGGTGCCCTGCTGCAGGGCTTGTGTGCATATGAGATCTGTTTTGAACAGAAGCAAACCCCTGTGTAGTTCGTGCCAGTGAAAGCATGGCTTGCATCTGTCTCCTTGTAGCCAAAGATTAATCCTGGAAGAGATAAAGAGCAGCAGATATGGGCAGCTGTTCAAATTAAGTGTTTTGTCTCTATGTATCCACCCCACCGTGTGCGTTAAATCTAGCCTTGGCCATTGCAGCTCATCTAGCCGAGTCGATGAAAGAGAAGTCTGTTTTCTTGCACGTCCCCCTTAAAATTTGAGGAGTTTCCCTGACAGAGTGATGCATAGTTATAGGCTCAGTAAAAGGTAGAATGATTTATGGCTTACACACTGTAAATCAATAAAAAGAATCGCAGACATTGACAGCACGTTCACAGCCCATTTCTTTAAATGGAAGGCACTTTTCTATCCTTCCCATTTCAGACCCGTTGGCGCATGGGGAGGTTCCTGCCACTAACAAGTGCTGAGAGAGTCTTTATAAAGCTTGTAAAACCTATGTCTTATGTAATACTTCTCCTTATATGCCCTTTCTTACGGTATCATCATTTCCAGTTGTAGAAAGTACCACGTTGTCCACCCTGGCTTATGTGATTACCTTCTCCTGTGGGGTATATGAACAAAACACATTAAAAATCTGCTGGTTTTTAAGCCCCTCCAGACCAGTCCACTAACCTCTGACTTTCCAGCCTTGGTATAAATCTTAATTAAACTGTGTTTGGCTGGCATAACGTAGGGTGTGTGCTGCAAGTCCTGGGAACAGCAGGGGACATGCAGCAGGTAAGGGCATCTGCCCTGGGCAGCGAGGCTGTGGTGCTGCCGATGAGCTTCAGGTGCTGCAGGATGGATTCCAAAGGGAAAGGGGATGCTGTTAAGTGAGCCTCATGCAGAACTCTGCTGTGAGGGTGCTGCTCCCCAGCCCTGGTGCCCCACGTCCAGCATGAGCGGCTGTGGGGCTCGGAGCTGTGCAGGTCAGCTTGCCAGCACGGGGAGGTGAGGATGGGGAACCTGGGTGCCAGCCAAATACAATTTCCTTTATTTACATATAGATACCAGCCCTGGAACATGTTTAACTGCTTTGTTGAAATGGGCCATAAATGGGCCATAAAAGTTAGCCATTTAAGTCTGGAGAAGCATTAAGAGATTCTTCAGTGGTAGATGGGTTATAAATAGTCCACAGCGGAGCCACACTTCAACAAATGCCTGGTTACTGGCTGCTCTGAAAGAGCCCTCTCCAAATATCCGCCATCTGCTCTTTCCAAGGGCAGCCATGTCACAAAACAGGACAATTGCACAGGGTTTCTTCAGCCAAGCTACTGAGGCTTATCTAAGCTCTAAGCAGTAGTCAACAAGGTGTTAAAAGTTACAGGCTAAAAGTTAATGTCTTTTAGAAAATCAGATTTTTCATTAAAGCTTCCATTTGCCTTTAAAGGCAACATGTATTACAGGTGTGCTTATCCCTTGGGAACACAGCCTGTGCTTAGATATTCTTTGGGTAAGCTGGAGACTTTCCTGAGTCAGGCCAAAATTGAAATTTTAGCAGCTTAAGGCAGTTTAATGTCTCCCTTGTTTCTTTTGATGAGAGAATAGGATACATGCTTTGCACAATCAGCATTATCTATGGGATTGCAGCCCTGCATACTGCAACCAACACCTCGTCATGGTGTGCAAAAGTAAATGAAAAAGCAGCAGTGATTCTAATTACGGTATGCTAATTGGGCTGCATTCAGGCTTCATTGATGATGCTATTATGCTGCAAGAAAACAATGGCAGCATATGTACTTACCTTGCTCTACTTATCCTATGATTATTCTCTGTTAGTACAGAAACGTACTGAAAGTATCAGCCTGCACACAAATTAGTCCATGAAATGGACCACTGGAAGTTCAGCCCTTGAGCACATCCATTCTTTCTTGTTTTGCATTGAATCCAATATCGTGGATGCCATAGCAGCTCGAAGCACTTTTATCTTGTATTGGGCTTCGGTTGAAATAGCATTTACAATCTTGTGTTTCCTCCCAAGAAAACACTTTTGTATTCCCACTCAATCCATCCTGATGTCCTTATCTGATAGGGTCTCCAATGCGAAGTTTCACCGTGGTAGTCTGGAAGTCATGCGGCCTGGGGAAGCATCACCCGTGCAACGTGCATCCAGCAGCACTCCTGTGCCAGTGCTTGCCAATTAGCTCAAGACTAAATTTGATAAGGGAGACGGGTGCATGCTCTGCTGTATTACTCACTGACTGCTGCTTTGGTAACGTGAGCATAACTTGTTATTTACTGTAAGCTGGACTCAGGCATTTGCATATTGTTTTTTACAGTAGTATCTAATACGCTGAAAGCTGCCGGAGTCATTACAAAATCATCAGTGCTCGTTCCAGTGTGATATATTCTGTTTGTCTAGCTGGCTGTTTTGCTACCATATGTATTTATTGAAGCTGGCTGAGTATCTTATTCAGTGGTATTTTGCTTATTTATTCAAGAACGAGTTCATCAAAATTCAGCCAAGCTCTCTGTCCTCAACATACACAAATCTAATCTAGCGTTTTGAACACACCCATCACAATAGCAACTGAATGCAAAATGGAATGCGGTTCAAAAACTGAATGCAAACTTCATAGGAGTGATGAAAGAAGTCTGCCTCCCCACAAATCCATCCCAGGTATTACTCTGCAATAGTGCAATGGCCTCTGAGAGGCAAAGGCACCATTTTTCCCTTTAAGGCACCATTTTTCCCTTTAAGGCACCACCCTTGCCTAGTAACTCAAACCAAACTTGAATGCTGAGTCCCTGGGGAGTTTCTAGCAGGTGCCTGTCTCAGGGCCCATCAACTAGTAAAGTGGTCATGATGTCATGTACAATATTGTGGTCTCATCAGGGAGACTGATTTGTGTTGCATTAAGCAAGACAGAGTTGCTAATCTCCACTGAGGTTTACATGGGAAAATTTAAAGCCTATTCCAGTATATTAAATGAGGCTGAAAAGCTTCGATCAATAATTTCCCTTGTATGAAAAATAAGAGATGAAAATGATGGTAGATTGATTCAAAATACTTAATGCCAGATACCAGCTGATGGAAGTACCTTGTAAATAGCATTTTGTACAGTTGCCAATGAATTAGTCTAAATTGTGAGGGTGATTGAAATGTATTTTATAATGTTCATCTCCACTTTAGTGGCCATTTACAAAATTTAGAAGAATATGAAATCCCCAAAGAGTAAGTAAGCAACCAGCAAAAATACAGAGTAGCTAGCAGTGGTAGTTTGCAAATGAGATCTTGGAGTACTTTATAAGACAAAAAGGCAGAGTTCTTTACAAGCAAGAAGAATCAGTGCTAGTAGTGTTTTAAAATTTAAAATGTGTTTTCTAAGTACCTCTTTTTTCATCAACCCTCTCTTTTACATGGAGATTATGATCTTTGATGTGGAAAGTTAAATGGATGGGGTTTTTTTTAACGTTAATTTGGTAATAAAAGAACACTGCCTTCTCTGAATAGCCCTACGCTCAATTGGGGCGTTCTGTAGGACTATGTTGTATCTCATCACACTGATTTCTGCAGAGAATTTGGGGAATTGTGTTGCTTAGCTGGCTCACCGGAGTGGATGGTGACCTTGGGCAGTGGTGTGATGGCTCCTAGGGACAGCCCAAGGTCACAGCTAGAAGAGGATGCCCAAAGAGACCTCAGGATTGAGACCAGTCACATAGTCCATTGCAGCCTGTCTCTCCCTGTCTGTTCAGAAGAGCCGTGCAGCTCTCCTCCCCTTTCTCTGAAGTTTTTTTCTGGTTGCCAGTTGCTCTGTGAGTTGTCTCAGGGCTGCTTCCACCAGTGCTTGGGAAAGGCTGCAGTGCGGGTCTACCGCAGCCATGCTTTTTCCACATCCTCAGAGATAATAAGCAGCTGAACAATTCAGCAGGAGTTGCTCCAGAAAGATCCATCCATGTTGCACCCACTTGGGAACTTGGCTTTTTTTCAGAAGCGGGAGCGAGCAACAATTTTTGCTTGTGTGCTCTTGTAGTGGGTATGGAGTCATTAGAGAAAGGGCTCTGCACTCTGCAAATTTGGGCCTTAACCACTCTGAGAGCTTTGCTTTGTGACAGTTTTGCTTCTTTAATGTATTGTGGCACTATGGTACTGATATTGGAGTTGATTTCTCTGCTAGCTGAAGCCAGGACTTTATGCAGGCAGATCCCATTCGAGCAGTTCAGATGACACGAGAGTGATGGCCAGGCTGCCTGGAAGGGGTTCACTTCCACTTTTTGACCCCATGCTGTGAACCCTGAGGTTCCCATCTCTATATGGGGTTGTGCAAAAGTCTGCTTGAGCTCGGTGCTATTTTTTGGTTTATCTCCATAATGAATTTAGTGGGAAGGTCTCTGCTTCAAACTCCTCTTGGGTAGAGCTGGTGTTTTTAGCAAAGCATTTTAGGTGTGCTCCCACCTTCCTGCTCCATGATCATATAATCTGGAGGAAAAAGAACAGTGTGCAGCACTGGTGCTGTAACAGGAATGGCTAGTGATGATTTTTGTCCTTTACCTTGCTGTGTTTTATTGGAATAGGAAGGAAACGCAACTAAGGTGGGGCTGTGAAGCATGCACAAGGTTATGATGATCACCAGTGCCAAAGGAAAAGTGCTAGAAAAGTAGTATCTTCTCGTGGGTAACAGGAAAACAGCATTTTTTCTGGTGATTCAGTCTACTAATTAGTTTCCAATACTCAGTCCAGAGGACTTTTGCAGGAAATAGGTCTTTCTATTTATAAATTGTTGTTCTATCAAGTCACAATTTTTAGTTTGCGGCCTTGAGGATTTTAATTTCTTCCCCATCAGGTGAATTTTAACTAAACCGTGTTCCGTCAGCACTATATGAGCTGCTGCCAAAACTGCTTTTGGTGCCTCAGTCTAGGTCTTTGCTGGGAATAGGGGAGCTGGAACAGGGCTGAGCGCCCCCGAGACCCTTTGGTACCTAGAAGTGACCATGAGCAATGGTCCTTTCTTCACTTGTTGGCTTTTCTGTCTGCCCTCGGAGCCTGTCAGGTTGACCTCTGTGGCCAGGACACACTGCGATTGCTTTCCCTGGGTTCCTGTTCAGAGTGCACACGGAGACCGTGGCTCAGCTCTTATTCTGCCTCTCGCACCAGAGACTCGTTACAACATGGCAGTCAGCAAAATCCATATAAGCCCCTGAAGGACTGTCTGGTTCTCCACAGGTGATGTCTGACCTATTAATATTGATGAAGGTGAGTAGGACAAACAGATATAGCTTAAAACTCAGGTCTTTGGTTAGAAAAGCACAATGCCCTGCCTCCCACCCGAGTGTGTTTAATCTAAAGCCCTTACCTGAGCACACGGCTCCCCTGTTACCTTCCTCTTTGGAGCCCATTGTGGTACCAGCTCCGCACCTCCGTGTGGGTGAAGGGGACGCAAACCAGTATGCACAAATACCATGTGATTCCCACTTGTGATGAAAGCGAAGACACTTGTATTTTCTCTCTGGCTCTGCTTGCTGTGTTTCAAAATCCTGTTTGGTATTTGTGACTGCACACTTCGAATGCGCTCTTTGTGTTCTTTCCTAAGTTTTCTTGGAGGTTATTAAGGGTAATAAAGTATTGTGGAATGCATTTCTGAAAGCTAGGTGCACTGTAGGAGATTTTGAAATATTTATTAACGTTTCTACGTGTTCCTTGCAGAGGAGAAGCAGGTGAGCATTAATGTACATCACTTGGGGCATCTGGCCTGACCTAACACATTTAGCTCGTCTGAATGCTGAGCTGCATCCTTGGTATTTCCCAGGACTTGGGATCCCAATTCAGAGTTTACTGAAGTCACTTGCCCAGCAGTGGAGGCCTTGATATAAATCCTCGTGGCTCTGGCCTTGGACAGGACCACCAGAGCATTGCTGGCTCAACAGGCAAGCCAGGGATGGTGAATGTTGCCCTTGCCCCTCTTGCAAAGCTTGGCAGTGTCTTTGAAAATAAAAACTCGTGCGACTTTACAAGCCGTGCAATGGGAGTGCAGCAGGCGAAGTGGAAGAGGGTGTTTCCGTAGGCATCAAGCGACGACCCTTTGAAGTGTAATGAATGTCTGGCACTGCTTTCCAGCACCAGGAGGAAAGAAGTGGAAAACTGCAGATGTTACTGCCGTGGAGAAAGGGGGGCAGAAGCAGGAGGAATAAGAGATCTGCTTCACTGCTGTTGCTCTAAACAGCAAACAAATAAGCACTAATCAGTAAAACAGCCCATAACATTTTCCCCCAGACACTGTCCTCAGGTGGCCTGTTCATGCTAATCCTCCTCAGTACTGAATCACATGCAAAGCAAAAAAACCCCAAACCTCTGAGCAAGAGATTTCAAACTTAAACTGTCTAGGAGAAAACTTTTCACCAGGGCTAGTTTATAGATTGTAACAAATAGTACCAGGCCCCAGGCTGAACGCTGAGGCTGCGGCTGCATTTTGAATCTGCTGCTAATTCATAAACATCACAAGCAGTTGATTTCAGCAGAACCCCTTGATTTAATTACACTCTTGTATACAATAGGGACCTTGCGTTTTCCTATATGTAATGAATATTAAGCTGATAGCCCTGTAATTTCCTGTGCCAGGCTTGCTCTCATTTTTTGCATATTGATACCATATTTGGTTTGTTATTTTCCAATTTTCCAGTCTTCTAGACTTGTGCTCAGCGAGTTCTCCATAGTAATTGCTGTTGGCACACAGTTCCTTCCTCAAATCTGCTCTAACACCCAGGAATGAATTTTGTCTCATCCTAGAGATCTGCTTGGGTTTGAATTTCTCTTATTTATTCATTGCCTTTAACTCAGCAACCCTGGAATCATGCAGGACACTGGATATAATTTCATATTCCACAGTTTTAATTTCCTCCTTCATCCCAGGCAGCCCCCCTTCTCCTCCATATGCGCATGTGGCTGGTTATTATCTGATCCAGTGACTTTCTGCTCTTTATAAGCCACTTTCCAGTGGTACTTTCTCAGAAACTCCTATTCAAATCTGAACACCAAAAGGGATTTAAATGTGGCAGCATCAAAAATAAGGCTGATGCTTAATAAATCTTCCGGGCCTCTCGGTGCTTTTGGTGTTTGTTCGACTCAGTTTTTCTTTCTGTCTGAGGTTGCTCATCTGGGTGTGTCCTACCTTGCCTCTGGTGAGGGCAGGGGGAATAAATCTCTTTCTTTGTGAGATTTAGTCATTGTTGTGAGATTTAGTTATTGGAAGAGGTGCAGGGTGAGGTCTGTGTGCCAGGGAGGCAGTGTGTGAGGTTGCTTTTGATTTGACTGTTTTTGTAGGACTAGTGTGGAATTAAAACAAAAAAGGAGTTGACAACATACTTGAACTTCTATTTGAACTAGAAAACAGACCTTCCTTAAGTGTTAATCGTACCAGATATATCAGCTAAGTGTCTATAAATGCCATCCCCAGCCTGCTGCACTGGAGTGCTGGGGAGACACGCTTGGCCCTGAAAGGGTGAGTGTTTGATGCCTTTGACTGTCGCTGTTCTTAGAAATTGCAACAACTTAGGAGGAAAAAAAAAAGACAAAGACAGAGAAGGGGAAAAAGAAAAAAAGAAAAGCATTAACTGAATTATCTTCGTTCCCTAAGGTGCTGTGTGAAAATCATCTTTCTCAAATGTGCCCTAAGGAGGGCACCCACTTACTGAAGCCCTTGAGCTTATGGTTTATGTTCAAAAAATAGTCAAATAGACTGTTGCCCGAAGTAATGTCAGACAGACTGTGCATGCTGCTGGTGCCTCCGGCTTTTCAGACTTTTGGGCCCGATTCTGTCTCTGAGATGCTCGTGAGGCTCATGTCCTGAAGAAGCAGGTACACCCCGGCACCCAACACACCTTACGGCCATGATGCAAGTCGAGGTGCTCTGTCCCTGTGAGTTCATGGCACCTGTTTTCCATCCTGGATATAATTTCTCTAGCTGCAAAAGGAAAGCCAGATGCATTGTCTGTATTTCTTTGTGATTTCTTTCCAGGAGTATTTACCGAGAGGAGTATCCCTATGGTGAATAATCGTCTTTGCCAGAACAAACAGCAAGAAGAGGTGTGCCCATATCACAAACCTGACCTTCACCCATCACACCATTGTGCTTGACTGTACCGCTGGCAGGGAGGTGGTAAGCTGGCTGTCTGCACTTATCCCAGGTAAGCACCTACCTTTTTCTTGACTATATCCAGGCCTTGCTGACTGATTTTTGAATCTGAAATTGTATGAAGGCTATGTTCTTTCTCTGGACTTAGTATATAATGTTGTTTTTATCTCATGTTCTTGTGTTTTCCACCCAGCCTTCAGAGGATTGACCAACCCTGCAGCTCCACCTGTTTTAACCAGTATATTTTTGCTGTATTTTGTACACTAGCTTTTCAGTCTTTGAAACCTCTTTCCAGTTTGGTCACCACTGTAGTGCCCAAGAGGAGCAGCCAGGGCCTGAGGCAGGGACCAATGTGAATGAAGTAGTCACGTTGATGGCAGCATTGCCATGTGATGATGCAAATTTTTCTATTTTTGTCAGAAATGAGAGTCTTGGTGAACCAAAGCCTAGATCAAAGATACTGTAGTTGGAATTCTGCTTATTTTGTCACCTCTTTCTGCAGAGTAACCTACTTCTTGGTGCTACCTGATGTAATTGGAAGCAATCTGTGCAATTAAGAGTCTGAGAGACATCTTTGGATGGGAAAACTGTCAGGTTACTGTCTTTCCCAGTTGAGTTTTATTTTCCTTAGCACTCTTGAGGTCTCTTAGTTCCTTTCAGGAGACAATTCGTACATGCAGGCTCAGCAATTATTGATGGCTTCCTTTGTCAGACAGAGAATGTGAGCATGTGTGTATCACTCGCAGGGTACATGCCACTGTCCTAAATGCATCGTTGAACATCTTAAAATTAGAAGCAAAACCAACATTCCTCACTGAAAACCCTGTTTTTTCAAAGCAGAGTTAATTGCACCAACTCCTTATCCATGTGTATAAAAAAGGAAAATGGCCCACTGTTTTTTCTCCCAACATGGATTGCTCTTATTCCTGTTGAGAGGGCTGATCAGGAATGATGTGTGTGTTCAGTTCTTGTGTGGTGGTCATGACGGCTCAGTGGTGAGCTCAGAGATAGGTGCGTGCTGGAGCGCCCATGGTGAGCTAGGATGAGCTGAAACATGCTTGAGGTCTTTGCTCCATCTGACCCAAGTGGCTGTGTTCACTTGGTAATGCTGGAGCCAGAACATGAGCTGTGAAGAGCCTCCTGGACCAAACCTTTCCTCCCACTCATGGCTCCCCTTGACGGCTGTCACCACTCACTCCGATCTGCTGGTGCAGTGCCCAGTGCAATCCCTCCCCTACTCAATGCACTCACATTGAGCCAAGTTAACCTAAAAACCTGCAGGTAGGTAGGGGGTTTTTTTTGCTAGTTTTGCCTTGCTTGCTGACTCTGGACCAATTGCACACATGGTTACGCTGGCAGATAGGAGATGGGTCAGCCAGCTGATGTGTGCAGGCATTGCTCACAGCTCAGCGCCAAGCCCCAGCAAACCAGAAACAAATGAGATCAACTGGGCTGCCTTGCACAGAGGAGATGCTGATCGGTTGGTGACTTCTCTCCTGAAAGGCTGGTTGTGGGTATCACAGCAGGGTATCCGAGGCACCATTAGCTGTAGAGGTACCAGTGGCAGACAGCTTTGGTTTGGTAAAAGGGGAGATTTTTCTGGGACAGCTTTGCAATGAGTAGACAGCTTGTGTTCTATAGATTTCTAAGTGTATTTAGAATGGTGGGACTTGCTGGGTCAGTGTGATCCTGGCTCAGATTCAGTTTGGTATCTCGGAGGTTAGTTGATGGTTTATGTTTTACATTTATACAGGGCCCAAATCATCCTTCTGGCTGTAGCTGATTTAAATAATGGCTGTTTCTGCAATGGTACAGGGTGAAACTGCTTCTCCTGCGCTTCTCTTTCTGAGAAGAGAGCAGAAAGTGGCTGGGCGAGTGGCACATACAGTTGCAATAGTCCTGGAGCAGGAGCTTCAGAGTTATTCATAACAGTTGAGCACGTAATTGTGCATAATGCAGCAGAAACATTTCTCTTCTTGTGATTGAAAGCCATTTACCTTTGGTGTGTAACTGTTCTACCTGGGAATATCTAGGGGCTGTGAATCTGAAACATTTCAGGCACGAGTGCTTATCAGTCACATCTGAAAACACCAGAGCA
Organism: Haliaeetus albicilla; assembly: GCF_947461875.1. Lineage (NCBI taxonomy): Eukaryota > Metazoa > Chordata > Aves > Accipitriformes > Accipitridae > Haliaeetus > Haliaeetus albicilla. The sequence goes on from NC_091491.1 coordinate 10,583,914, forward strand.
AAATGGCCTCGTGACAAGCACAAGCAGGGCAAATAACGACCTTTACAAGACAGTTTTATAGAACAGGGTAAACAATAGGGGCTGGATCCTCAGCTGTAGTAAACCATCCTGTCTGTGCTGACGCTGCCAGCTGAGGTGCCGATCCTCAGAGATCTATAGAAATGTCACACAGGAACAGCTGCCTCTTTGCTTTGTGGCTGTAGTGAAGTTGTTACGAGCGGGCTGGAGAGCCGGGCTTCCAGCGTGGTTAGGAAGTTGATATCATCCACCTCTGTGCTTGGGAGCTGGTGAGAAATGCTTCGCACCAGCAAACCTTTCTTTATCTAGAATTGTTGTGGAGCAGGCAAAGCAGGTGAGCTTGGACACTGTGCAAGGGATGCTCTGTCAATGGTTGTTTGCCATCACATCAAACCCAGGGGCTGCTTATTTCCTTTCATTCTTCTCTCAGACCAAATATTGACCAGCAGGCTGGGAGTACCCACTTTTTTGAAGCAGTGGGACAAAAGCATCTGAAAGGGCTGTGGAGTGCACTTGGGAATGCTGACATGGTCCTAGTGGACAAGAGCCTGTAGATGCACTGACTCATTAACTTGTACACCTTGTCCATCCTCCCAGTATAAAACTTGATCTGAGTTGGTGTAGGGGGCAAATTACCTTCAAGTGAGCTCAGATTTCAATCACAGAGGAAACATGTGCTGCTCCTTTTACCAGGCTTTATGTTCAGGTGAGGAGTCCAGTCCGCAGAGCTGCTGATTTGAGACTTTTACTTGTGTGAAACTCACTTTAGAAGAATAATATCATTAAAAAGGGAAGCTGGCTGGCTCTCCTAAATTAAGCAATTACTCTTAGACACAGCTCTCTTTGTGAAGTAGTTGGAAGTTCATCCTCAGGCTGAGATGGAAGGTGGTTTAACAAGGAGTTTTACAAAGTGTAGGTGGATAAATTTCTGAAGCATATCTGTATAAAGCTGCTGTAAAGGCTGCATAGAGGTTAAGCAGATAGATAACTTTACAGAAGCTGAATAATCACTATTACTCTATATAATCTTGCTGGAAAGCATATTTTTCTACAGAGCAATGATACAGAAGATATTTGTGTGTAATGATTACAGCAGCAGCAATCAATTGCACACAGCAAATAATTTGTTAGCACGGGGATGCACATTATATCATCAATAAAGGGATTAGTTTGTTGAACCATAATGAGGGTGAGAAGAAAGCAAACTTCACACTGCTATAACTAGTCCAGTCATAATATTGGCAACAAATACACCTAGTATACATACATCCCTCTGAAGATTAGTATGGTCTTGTGAGGTTTCCTTAATGCTCACTAGCTCTATACGTTCTTTGCATCTTCAGTATATGCCACAAGTATCTACTCATTAGCTCCTTAAAAATAATACTTAGCCTGATTTTAAGGACAAGTACACTGCTACATTTACCACTACAAAAGAAAAAACTATAACCCTAATGTCACTGCATCTGTTAAGATACCTTCTGTTAAGATACAGGTAGGGTAATTGGTTTCTTTTTTGTGTTCATTAGGAGCCCTGACATCTTGGATTAGATATTCCCAAAGGCAGGCATGGTCCTTTATCCTTCACTTGGATGGGGCCCTGGAGGTGCTAATCTCAGCTGAGCTCCTTTTACACAAATCCTACTCCCTCGGTGCACGTATGCTGTGCTATGACAGTCACAAATCGCTGTGGAGAAGAAGCCTCCCCAACACCTGTGAGGTGGGTTAGTTTAATTATCCTCACTGCAGAGTGGATTTTCCAAGTGTGCTGCTGATGGCACATGTTCAGGGTCACCTGAAGAGACCATGCCTGCTTGGCTGAGAAACAGATGTTAGGCTCTGCCTCTTCTCCCAGCTCCTCATCAGCTACACGTCCCCACACCTCTTCTGAGCTGCAGGAGAAAATCCCTCCCTGGACCCCTCCACAAGGTGTCTTTAACCCCTGTCTGCAGCTCCCTGGTGCAGAGGGGCTGGCTGGTGCATGCAACTCCTTTACAGGTAAGGCAGGGCGTGATGTCTTCTCTTAGAGAGTCCCTTTGGTTCTCAGCAAGTACCAAGGCTGGGGCCAACTCCAGCATGCTGCTCTGCAGGGACTGGTAGTGCTGAAGGCTGAGATATGTCTTGCTGCAAATCCTACACGTTAGGTAGGAATGTGTCTTGCCTTATGCCAGGTTTGGGGATGAGTTTAAAACTGACTGCTTTGGAGGAGAGGCAGAAAATGAGGAGGCATCTGAAAGGGCAAGTTGTGCATCAGCAGGGGAAAATAATCCCTCCTGATTACTGCAGGTAACCAGAAATCCCAAAGTGTGGGATTAATGTTATATAAATAAGGTGTAAACAAACTCAGTGGCAGTAGAATGCCTAAATCTTTTAGCCCTCTTACAAATCAAACCTGTTCTGGAAGGATTCAGTTATTTCTGAGATCTCACCTTAGCTGGGGATTAACTGACACCAGAGATCAGGAAACCCATTATATTTGAATCTGTTTATGTACTTGCTGGCCTTAGATTTTGCTGCAAATGGTATAAAGAAGATGCAAGGCCTTAATACATTGGCTGTCAAAGGCCCATTCAGTTTTTATAGTCAGCCAATCAATGGTCCCTTTGGATTTTGCTGGAGCAACTTGAGGTTGTAATTTCTTGACTGAGAAAAAAGGGGAATATGACACAACCCAGAATATATCAGGAGCTGGGAGAGTAGTGAAGACTATCTGATGTTGCCTTGCATTGTGTGGAGATGTTTTCTGCAGCTAATTAATTATCCTCAGGATCAGTCAGAAGGTGTTGCTAATTCCTTGGCCCATTTCTGTGATGGCTGAAGCAAAAAGCCCATTCGTCAAGGCTATTTTGGGAACTGTTCTGTTTCTGATGTCTTGCACCGTGCTCCCCGCCATCATGTCAAAACCTGAGGACTAGTACCCTCAGTTGCAGAGTGTGTGACATGGGATGGGAAGGCAGGAGGGTGGCAACAGCGAAGTCTCTGACCTAAGTATAAGAAAAGAAATCACAGCTGAGTTATTACTGAAAACAGAAACACATGTAAATTCTGCCTTGGCTGGCCTATTCTGGGTAGCTTCCAGACATTTAATTGGCTAAGACAGATATATAGCACTGTCACTATCTGCTGGGGACCCATATAAATCCTCAGTGATGGTTTCTTTTGCCATTTCATGTAGCCATGCCTGGTGACTTAAGCGTTACAGGAAGGAAGCAAAATACAACTCATCCTGTCAAGGGCTGCTCTGTATTGTAATTGCGGTATCTATAAGGAGTGTCAGGGTTGGATTATTGGAGATGTCAGAAACAAAATGGGAGAGATTAAATGGCCACAGACCTGCAGAATGAGGAGGTAATTGCACTTCATGAGAGCACAAAGATAACACTGGGAATGTAGATCTCAACCAGCACTGCGTGGAGCTGCAAGCACGTGCTTTGTGTCCCCTGGTCTCTTAAGTGCGCTCCTGGGAGCACGCTACGATGCCTGGCCTAGAGGAGCTGAGCGCTCAGCAAGAACTTGCCGAGTTAGACGCCATGCTCCTCTTGCAAGAGGTAGCACAGAAGAAAGGTGAACTCTCCTGCATCACAAATGCACTTTAGCAGCAGTGTGTTACCCAGCCTTTTAAATGAAGAAAACAGCTCCCTGCTGAATACAAAAGCAGGGAAGACACATAAGTGATTCTGCATGAAAGGTTTGGGCAGGCAGAGCATCTCCAGACATAATGGCAAGTGTGCTGCCTGATGTACCACGCTACAGCCCTCAGGATGGAGCCGGTGCTGGGCTTATCCATCACCTTCATCAGCTTCTCAACTGCTGCCCCAGGTGAGCCAACCTGAGCTAAACTGGGGTCAGTAGGAAGCCATGAGATCTTTGAGGAGAGAGGCAGAGCATGAGCTTTTTGCCTCCTTGCAGATGCCAGCTACCATCCTGAAACAGCGCTCAGGCAGCAAGAGAGCTCTTCTGGCTGTCAGTTATCTGCGGTTGCTTCTCATTACTGAAAGCCTCTGTCTGCAGAAAGGCTTCCGAACGCTGCCGCACTGACACTAGACAGATGTATTTGTTTTCTCTCAGCTCCTGTTTCTTCCATTGTGTCTGCATGGCACTTTGGGGGGATCTCTAGCCTGGCTGCAGAGCAAGGCTCGCTGCCTGTGCAAAGCTGTTTGTAGAGACAGAGGATGTCTGTAATGACTTACCTATTGTAAGGAGCCATTTAGTGTCCCTTTATAATTGATGGAGAAAACAGGCCCCTCCAGGGTTCAGTTTAGCCAGTGGCTGTTAGGTGGGTTGAACTGCCCTGTGGGGCTTTCTTGGGCTCTGCTGACTGTAAAGGGAGCCAAAGCAGCTCACTTGCACTTCAATAACTACGAATGTGACCCTAGTGTATGCCGAGCTATACAATGGAGTTGTTGGGAGCACTCGGACTATCTCAATGTTAGCAAACCAGATAATGCAGCTGCCCCCCAACTCCTATGTGAATAGTCTGCTAGGCCTTTAAGGAGCTGCTCCCAGGACCACTTTCTAAGAGCTGTATAGACTTACTCTTCTCCCTGTCTGAGAAAAATCACTTTTTCTGTGTAGCGTTTGGTCCTGTTATGATACTCGAGCTCTTGAACATTAGTCTCCAATGAAACAGCTTGTGTGATGCTGCAGCAAGGCTAAGGGGTGGCCTCATGTCTGTTGTCCAGGTGAGGCGGTGGGAGTAGCCTCCAGGTCAGGAGTAAAAGTGTGAACAAAGGAATTTAGGTGCTTGATAATCACTGAAACAACATTTCCTGTAAGAAGTCAGGGACTGTGTGACATGGCAAAAGTCAAATGGACAATACAGAGCAAAGAAAGGTCTTGGTCCTCCCTGCAAAGAGTTAGCAGGGGTCAGCACAGCCTGGTCTCCTGTTTGCCCATGTCTCACGTGCATACTGCCAAGCCAAAGATGAACTTCAGTGTCTCGTTTCTCGTGGGGCACAGAGTTGGAGTGGAGCAAATGGCTATTTCTAGCAGCCTACCATCTTTCCTTTCTCTGAAAGTTTAAGGGACATATTTTTCTTTCCCTGGAGCAAGGAGGTCAGCATGGCTTTTCTACACGTAGAGGAGGATGTGCACTGTCTTTATGAAATGCAGTTATAATTCCCCCCCCCCCCCCCAAGAAGCTTCATGTTTGATAGAGTAAAAGTGTGTTACATCGGATGAGATTGTTTACTGGCAGTTAATTGGAATCTGCCTGGGTCCAATAACTAGCTTTTTATGGTGTCTGATTAACTGTTAACCTAAATTGAGGATAAGCAGAATGGGCTAACTGAGGATCTAGCCCAATTAGTCTAAATGGCATGGGTTCTTCTTTGCATCACTATTCAAATCCTGTAGAGTTGAGCTTAGCAGGAGAGAAGGAATTTGGCCACATGCCTTTCTTATGTTGCCAATTTGGATGAATTGATGTTTGATGTACGTAGGTAGCACTATCAAGTCAACTGAAGTGGACAAAGGTTAAGTGTGCACTGTAGGCAGTTATCCATTAGTATAAAAGCTCCTCGGTATAATATTTATACATTGAAATGCCAAAAAACCTGGACATGATGATAGCTTTTGCAACACTGTATAATTCATACATTATAGCTCTGCTTTTCATGTTTAATATTTCAGAAATAATGGAACACATTTCATCAGGAAATGCAACATGTGAATGCTGTGGGTATAAATAAGCACTTATCTGAAGCAGAGGTCTCCATTGCTTGCTCTGAATCTCTTCCTAACTTTATAAATGTCCTGGGATATCTCATGTAAGAAAGTCTTTGAAATGGTAACCCTGAGATGACCAGTTGGTAGAAATCTCTGCAGTTCACATGGAAAGGTGAAATCACGTTCCCATGAGAGGCAGGGAGAGAGTTCCCCCACACTGCCATGAGAGCAGGATTTCTCCTGCAATCTCTAGTGCCAGGCTTCAGTGGCTTACCTGTCAGCAATGTCTGTGGTACCTAGAAAATCCAATTTACAGTTGAAAGGATTAATAACTGACTATTATCATGTATTACTTCAGAAAATAAGTCTGTCTTGCATGTATTAAGTGGTTCTTGGGCATCAGTGTGCTCGATGCTTGTGAAACTCTCCTTGAGGATTCTCTGGTGCTTGTGGTCAATGTGGTTTCTTCTAGCAGAGACAGTAATTTGGGACATACCCACGTAGAAGACCACATGTTCAAGTGCTCCACACCTTCAGTAGCTGTGAGTCTTCGGGACTTCAACCTCCACCTCTGATTTCCTTGAAACCAGTTTTTTACAATATCAGGATGATATTGTAAAGGCTCATCCTCATCCCATGCCTTGATCCATGGTCAGATTGGGGAGGGAGGGGGAAAATTCAATTTTGAAATTCCAAATCCACCTTAGAGCTGTGGGCTTGTGGTTGACTGATTTATCTTACTCTGATTGTGTCCTGGTTGCCTTAAGAACCACTGTTAAAGCATTTGAATAATCATAACAATCCAGGAAGTCTGGCTTTATGAAGAAGGAAGCCAAGAAAGGCATGCTAAAGGTAATTCACTGGACCACCTGGGACACAGTGTGTGTATCCTATCGCAATGCCATGGTGCAACTATTGGGAGTGTTGTCAACTCAAGTGGGATTCACCTCCTCTAACCTAGAAGTCTGATACTAGTGTTTCTCATTAAAGCTCAGTTCCTGAAGAGATCTGAGCACATCAGAGTATCAGATGGCACTTTTTCCTGTGAAAGTTTGTGTAAAAAAACAAAAGTTACAAGTAGTAAATCCTGAAGGGTCAGGAAACACCAGGAAAATGCAGTAATTCTGGGAAAGTTTATTTAAATCGTGTCTGCTCTTCAAACCAGTTTTGTGACTGTTGAGGACTGTGGGGCTTGGTGATGCTGCAGTCAGAAATTGTGGACACTGAGGTACATTTTCACCAATCCAGGAGTATAAAAATAGAGGTAGTGTAAGTGAGAATTAGCTTTTCCAGGCTCTAATAGTTCTCAGTGTGTTTACTGGTCTATCTATGATCCTTCCATAATCTTTGGAGAGTTAAGGACCCTGATAAAATATCGATTGAAATCAATGAGTTGTTTTCTACACCTCTCTGGGCACTGGATGAGATCCAGCCTAAATACCCAATCTACATTTTCATGAGTCATTGCAGGAGCAGGGAACATACCAAGACTGGTATAATTTTCAGTTTCAGTGTGAATTTTGCTACCTCCACTCTGGCTCTAGCCCGGTCAATCTACATTTCCATTACGGACAAGACTGATCTTATATCCCTATGGCACATTGCTCAAATTATATGCACACACAGTAGTCATAAACCATTTTCCAATGACTCAGGCCTTGATATTAAAGCATGTATGGTTCATGCATCTGCTCTATTATAAATCTGCTGGTGCTTCCACACAGACTGCTCAAGAAGCAGGAAAGACACAGAAACATCTGTTTAGAGTTTTAAGCAGCTTGTTAGATGAATTCAGCACCTGGGTTTCCTGCAGTGAATCGGCTATGCTCTCCTCGGTATGTATGAGAAACTAAGAAATACAATACTCTTAGGTATCCGCGCGCTCTCAGTTCATGGTGGATTGCTCTGGGTAATTTCTGCCGGTGCCAGTGGGAACCGCCTGTGCAAAACCTCCAAAAGTGAATAGGGGAATAGCACGCCAAGAGGGGAAAGTTTACTCTGCTAAATGCCAATAAGCCAGATTCTATCTGTGGAATTGAGCCAGTGGAGAACCTGGCCCTTTAATTTTAACTGTTACGGCTTGTATCGGCAGCGCAGGGTGTATCCACGCTCTGTGCTCAGGGTGCCACGGGGTCCGGCTCAGGGCATGTGAGTGGGCGCAGCTCTGTCAGTACTGCCGCACGGTGCTGTGCTACAACGGGAGGAGCTGCTCGCAGGATATCCTCGGTAGTATTGTGGTGCTGCTACACACAGGTTGTGGTGTTTTCCATCTTACTGCCATCCCGGTTACCGCTGTGCTAGTACCCACTAATGTGCAGTAGTTCTGAAAAAAATCACTGTACCTGGTTAGAAAGTCCCAGTCCTGAAAGGGTTTTCTTCCCAAGCCCTTTTCTCCCCTTCCCCACAACTGAAAAGGATCTCTTTGGTTTTGGTGAGCATTACACAACCAAATGGAAATCTCATTTTGGTGGGAGTTTCTGGCCACGCTGTGAAACCAGTACGAGGGGCTCAGCTCTGGAAAGGAGATGCAAAGCAGCTGCATGGCGGCAAGTTGCTTCTGTTTTGACAATTCTCTCTTCTCCTGCCTGTGTATAACATTTTAGACATTAGTCGACGTCAAGGGCCACAGCAAGGAGATTTTCCATTTATGTAAATTCATTTTTAACCTACCCAGGGAACCCAGGAGCACATCCCCTCTGCCTGCTGAAAGGGCCTGGTGTGCATGGAACAGAAGAAATGGGCTCGTTGGGTTGCAATAACATGTTTTGTTCCTTGCTAACTCTAGGCTCAGATTGTGTAAACAGTGTGCCAATGCACTTGTGGAGCGACCCACGTAGAGAAATACAGAACCAGAATAATTTCAGCTGTGCCTAAAGCATGCTGTACCTCACCCTAAAGCCAGCATACAACAAACTGGCTCATGGCCTGCTGCAGAGCCCATGGACTCACCAGGAGCCCCCAGTTTTGGCCCTTTATGGGTTGAAGTCCTTGGATTCCTTTGGGCTCATCCCTTCCACTAGCACCAGCATTTGGGGAGAAGCAGGGCTGTGATTGTCTGGTGCCTTCCCACCCTTCTGTGAATGGCAAAGGCCTGCAGTAACCTGGACATAATGTGTTTCATCTCATGTACTTACAATGATCACTGAGCTACTTCTCTCGCTCTTCTGAGTGATTTTGATTATTATGTATAACAGTGCGTGGTCTCCAGTGGATAAAAGCCTCTAATTCTATTTTATCCAACTCAGAGAGCAATCTCAGCAACTGGCTGTTGCCTGTATTATTCAGTAGCAGCTATGGCATGTATTATTGCATATGATATGAACGACTTTGTAATAAATATTTAGTGTTCCTTTAATCTGTCCGTTCTTATATCAGGTTCTCTAGATAATCTCCTACTCCACCATGTACTATTTAATAATTCTTTTTCTGCCAATCTGTTCGTCTCTTTCATACAGGCACACGTGCCCGCCTGCCCTGGGACGCACTTTCCATTGGTCTCTCTTCCTGAGCAGTCTTCAAAGTCTTGGGTTTCCGTGACTGCATCGTTAAAAGGAAGAACATTTGTTGCTTGTGTGAATTTGTGAGTGACAGTAAACTGTCTTCTCTTTAGATCCCAGCCATTTGGTGCACAATAATGATTTTTTTCCTAAACGGAGGCCAAAGGCCTGCAGGAGACAACGAGGTCTGGCGCAGCAGGCACTAGCACGGGGTTGGTGATGTTTCTGGTTTGCTGCTGACTGGTTTATCTGATCCCAAGTCACTTTGTGCCTCTTCTTTCTTCCCAGTCGTTGCATGGGTGCATTGTAGCCCTTCAGGGAAGGGGCTCTCCTAGGTGGGAACATGAGCTTTGGGCAGCAGGGATCTTTGGTGTGCAAGTACCGAGGAGCCCAGCTCTCCCAAGGGTCTGTCTTCGACAGTGGCCGGTTTGCAAGGGCTGAGCAGAAGTAAGTAGAGCTGGGAGCTGGGGACTGTTTTGTGGCTGGGCCAAGGGGATAGGGACCAAGGCCTCATGTACACCCCTCTGAGCCTGCCCCGGTTTGGGTGCTGTGAGGATCTGGCTGTGATGACTCAGGTACTGCTTCCAGTCGGGTGCTTCTGCATAGCAGTCCTTTCCTAGCACACACCATCAGCTCCCTCTGAGCAGCACGTTAGGGACCAGGTGGACAAAAAGATGTGTCCAGATGGTTAACATGCAGCTCAAGACCTGTCTTTTCATGGACCTTTTCCCTGTCTGAGTCCACATATAACTATTGGCTTTCCAATACCTGAGGCAATGAGGTCCATGTTTAACATAATCCAGGGCTTCTCACTGACATTTTCCGTGGAGCAAACACCACATGAAGAGGCAGGTGGTCATAAGGCAGGACATGCATTTCTCTGGAGTACTCTTCCCCTAGCCAGGGCTGACTTGCAAAGTCAGATGTACCCATTGCATGCTTTCTCTGCTACTGTGGACTGGGGCTGTTAACCCCCAAGGAACAGAGCCTGAGAGATGGGAAGGGGTTGTCATGATGAAAGGAACAGTGAAAAAACCTAAATCGAAAAGTAGCATATCTGTAACGGTACCATGCTTCACTGTTTGAAAGTTACTTATACTGCAAGTCATGATTTATTATAACTAACTATTCTACAAAACCCACTAATGAAATCATGCCAGTATTTCTTAAAGCAGGCAATAATGCTGAACCAAAGAAGACATGAAAAGAGTTCTGATCATCTATTAATAGTGTAGCAGTCCTATTTTGAAAAGATCCCCAAATTTGTGTGTGGTGGCATTAAACACTAACCTCCTTAAAGAACACTTAGTGCACCTTAGTAGTATCTATTATGGTATATGGGATTTTAATTGCTTTATTATAAAAGAAAGCAATATTCACCCTTTTATGAATTTTGATTTAATGACTTTAGCACATTCATTATTAGTTCATTATGGTTCTGTGGAATTGAGGCCTCCTGAGTTAAAAGGATGTCCCCACACTAAGCTGGCCTCAATTAAAATGTAATCATATTGTGGTTAATCTCAAGGACTTGCTCTATGAGTGCAGGGGTATGAGAGAGAGAGAGAGGCAGTGGGGGGCACGAGGAGGAAACATGAATGCAAAGAGGCAGGATTTTCACTGGCAAAAAACTGTTTAAGTCCACTTCTGAAAATGTTCTGGGCTATAATCTGAAATTGCTTTCTTAGCTTGACCCATAATATCACGTGCTTAAAGCCACAACTAGAACATCTTGAAATGAATAAACCACCACTGATCTTTAGCAATAGAGGAAAATCCTATTTAGGACAGTTTAGCCAGTTCCTCATCAACGCCTGGAGCCAGCAAAGGTCCATGACAGAAGGTCCATTGACAGGCCAACAGGTATCGGTGAGACTTGGAGAGGTCTGGAGGTAGATTCTTGCACAAACTCACTATTGGACTGGGACCCATACGTGTGTGCAAATGGGATGAAGAGGGAAGCCCCTTGTAGAGGAAAATGCCAGTGTTCAAAATGCTACAGAAAATAGTGATATGTGCATATGAGTAGAATAGCAGTAATTCTGGGGAAGGACAGCTGCATAATTAACAGTTCTGCTTCTTTCCCTGTGTTGCCTAGGTTGGATGCACAAGAAAGCCCTCTCCTGTTGAGCCTTACACTTCCATGTTTGACCACAGGCCCACATTGAGAAAACCAGCAAGTTGTGATGATCTGGAAGATGATGAGAAATTCAGCTCACAAGTAATTTGGTTGAAATATTCCCTCTTTGATGTTTTGCCATACTGAACAGTATAATAACTCTTCCAGAAGACCACTCCAAACAGAGCTATTTTGGGATTACTTTTCTCCTTTAGCTTTTATCCTGTGGTTTTCCTGTATCTTCTTTTTATCTCCCACATCTCATCGAAAATGTCTGAAGCTCTCCCCAACTACTTCTGATGTTTCAAGATCCCTTCAAGCTTAGATCCTGGGTATAAATAAGAGTTCTTGTTAGTAAAGCTGGAGTGCTTTGCAAAGAGTGTTTGAAAGGCTTTATGTTATATTTTTTGCCTCTACAGTGGAGCCAAGCCTGGAATCCATGAGGCCCAAAACTGAGGAGAATGGGGAGAGGCCAGATTCCTGGGTGTTGCTAAGCAAGTGTTTGTAATGCAGGGGTCAGGGAGGATTTCCACAATAGCTTCCATTTAGAAAAACAGATCCACAATGAGTATAAAATTGAGTACAGTCTTCAGTTTTAGTTCATAATTTGATCTAATTTGAGCTAAATAAATAGTTAAAAGGAAAAAAACCCTAAGTTTCAGAGAAACTAGAATCCTGTTTTCACATCATGTCCTTGTTAATATAAAGTCCAGTGAACATTTTCAAGAACAGCAATTTTTAGACTCTAAAAGGACATGTTTGTTTCTGTAAGAGTAGAAAGTAAATTAAGTCTAAAAGGTTACTTATCAGGAGCAACCCTCACCAGATTTTGTGCCATATTGTTTAATCATTATGAAAAATAATTACTATGGGAATATCAGTAATGCCAGTAATGTCAATATTTCATAAATCTTTTCTAGATTACAGGAATACGTGGGAAAGTGGTGTATTTCATGAAGTAACAAAAGCTGTTTGGGGAGAATGATGTTTTTATGGCAGTGACTTACGTGCAGAGTTTTACACCATCTTTTCAGGCTATAGTGGTCTCTTCATCAGTTTACAGCTACAATGAGTCTTTCGTTTCCCAAATTTCACAAGTCTCTTTAAATCACTATTATATGTTGGTGATGATCAAAGGCCAGGCCAGACCCATTAGCTTTGCCAAAGGAAACTCCATGCTCAGCAACATTGACTCTGTACTCAGGGAGCTGTAGAGTTCCCTAAATTGAGGCACATCCGTTTGCTGTGAGAAGTTACCTTTTTTTTTTTTTTTTTCCTCATGCCATTTAGGGCATTATCTTGCAAATGATTAATCGCAAAAGACCCAGCCACTGAGTTCTTGCACAGAAAATACTCGGCACTGGCAGGACAAGGTCCAGAGAGAAAACAGCTTAAGAAATTTCTTAATTGCTCTGAAAATACATATGTATTTATGAGAGGAGCTAGCTCTGGCACCCTTGCAGAGCTCCTAGCTGTGAAAGCTGTAACCTTTGGAGCAATTCAGTAGCCAACCATTCAGCATGGGCACAAAAATATCGCTTCTGACAGAAGATAAGAACAACTCCAAGAAATGAATAGGAAGTGTTGTGTGATGTAAAACACAACTCAGAGAGCAGAAACACATCAGTTCCTTGCCCAAGTGCCCTGCTGTAGGGTTTTTTTGGGTAAGTTCGACCTGTGAATTGTGAGACCAATCCAAAAGCAAACCTGCAGAGATGTAACTCGCTCCTGCTTCCGTTTCAGTACAGCTATAACTTATGGTTCACATCAGCACAACCTCATTGTCATTAATGTGTTTGGTTTGTGAACTGATTTAGAGAAAGAGACATACTTCAGAGTACAAGTCAGTTGGAAGTGGGTTGAATATTTCTTTCATTTGTCCAGCTTTTGCATTACGATGTTTCTATGTCTGAACATGGTGGTTTCCAGTCTTGCAGCTTCCGAGATGTCTGTTCCAGACCCTCATGGTGTGTATACTAAGGTGGGTGCTTCTTCCTACTGAGATGCATGTGTGAGTAAATGCATGACTCTTCCTTTTTTTTTTTTTCCCCTGAAAATAGTCCTGCAGAGCAAATTTGGATTACATATATTTTGCTGGAAAGGCATCAAGTTTAACAAAAGCATTTCAGTTTCATAAATACTGAAAAAGAGACACATTTGCCATGTACTATGTGCTTTTTTCATACAGATGGATACAGCTACTTCTAAGAATTTAATTCCCACAGTGGAGCAGAGAAGGCTGCAAAGCTGACTGCGTGTCAGTTTGCTGCCTGCTGCTGCCTGGCACTTGGGAATCAAAATGGAGATGCATTTGCAGAGAATAGTTTCCCATGGCACGCTTCTCTTTCCTTGAACAGCCAGACCAACATCATTCCCCTCCGACCTGCCATACCCTCAGGCTGGGAACTGCTATGGGGGCACGCTGGGCACCATGAGCCTGTGGCATTAAAGCAGCTGTGCTTACACAAAGGCTTCAAGACAGAGCGGTCTCTTGCTTTCAAGGCCATGCATGTCAGCAGATGCAGTATGTATAGTAACTGTAGTGGAGGTCAGCACCTTCCACATGCCACTGAGTGATCACTAAAGTCCTCCAAAGAGAAATCAGTATCTCACACTCTGTGTGTGTATGTATATGGTAGCTACAGAGTGAGCCCCCTGTGTTTGATGGGCTTAGAGGAGCAGGTAGAGAAGAAGATGCTCATGAGAGGTGAACGCTGTCAAGCACTATCTCTGCTTTTGATTAGTTTGCAAAGACAAGTAATTGAATCCCAACAACCTTCCTGCACTGTAGTCACCTTCATATTTTGTCTTTCCCTGGGCATCCCTTACCGAGCATACACATACCTGCACTTTGGTCAATAGAGTACAGCCCGTAAAGTAATTTCTAGAGAGAGATTGTACTGTCTTTTCCCTCAGTAAGCTTGAGAAAGGTAAAAATTATCATATTACGGGTGCTTTGGTCATGAAGAGAAAATGATGCTAGATATGAACAGAAGAAATTCCTCTTATCCCTTGGAATTTTTAAGCATTAAATTAATTCCCCTATCTCTTGGCGTGTTAATAGGAAGGCTTTCAGCTCTGTGTTAGGCAGAGGTCTGCATTTGCATTTAGATGGAGCTATTTTAAGGATTGTAGTATATACATAGGGGCCTGTATCCCATTTACAATAGAATCTGTAAGATAAAATTAATATCTAATAAGTGGTTGTTTTTCCAGTTTTGTTATAATCTGAACCAGTAACTGAAGTGGTATAATCTGACATAATAAATACTAGAGTCATTCACTTGAGAGATATCTTATCCACCCACAAGGAGGAATACACTCCTTAACCAGTGAAGTGGGTTATATTTTTTCCCTTTCACGAGACAGCCATGAAGTACTGCATCCAGGGCCATTCCTACCAATGATACCCAGAAGACTTTTTTTTTTTATTTGTGTAAAACAACCTGCTGCCTCGTGGAGAGAAATGCTTTTTCCCTACCACACAGGAAACCATGGCAGGGTGGTGGTGGCTGTCAGGTGAGGCAGCGCAAGGACCTCACATCCTTCCATTTATCTCTGTCCTGCAGACAGGCTCTCATGGGCATTTCTCGTACATGCAGGGATCCATGCTAAGTCATTGCTGCTGATTTTGCATGCTGCTGATTTCCAGAAACACCCTGAAACTTTGGTTTCGGTAGGACTTAGGAAAATGCTCGGTGCTTCTCTGAGCTGCTGCTGAAGTGGGTTGCCATCTGTGGCAGGATGATGTATAAAGCCCAGGTTTGGGGGTTCAGCCTGGTGTGCACTACCCTAAAACTGTTATTTGTCTGGCAGCTGCAAACAAGGATGAAGGAGAGCCCCGGCGTACAGGGAGTGACGTCTCTGCCTCATTCCCCTGCCAAGAGAGGACCGAGGAGCCACGGTTTCATTTGCTGTGCATTAATTCTGGTGGCAGGGCTAGTGTGAAGTGGTGATGTAAAATCAATGGGTTTTGTTTCAAATCCAATCCACTTTCACTGACATAAATTAGTCATCAGTGTAAAGCCTCTGCATCCAGTGACACAGGGTAGCTCTGAAATAATTCACTGCTGCAGCTGGAGCCATGCAAACCCACCGGTCATTTGATGGAGCAAACACCCCCCGACAAGAAGAGCTGCTCAGGTGCTGCTGAAGGGGCTTTTCAAGTTGGCTTTTAAGTGACACTTCCTAAAATAGTCCTGTTGAGCTAAAAGGAAAATTTTGCTGATTCTCTGCCTCTGTTTTTAGGCAAAACTGAGCCAGGATTGCACACTAAATGTGCTGTACCTTGCAGCTCCTTGTCAAACATGGAAATGGTATTGGTCACTTAAGGTGACTTCCAAGGCTTGTAGTAAATGGATTTCTTTACTTTATAGGGAATTCTTAAAAGCCCCTTTTATCCTCATGCCAAAAAATTTGAACAAAAATTTCCTGAAAAATGACAGTCCCAAACCCTCTAAACTAAAACCATGTTTCAAGTGGATTGAAACTCTTTTCTTTACAAAGTTGAAATGTTTCATATTGGTGTGGCTCTGTGTTTCTTATGCTAAGTTATATCTCATAATGGCTATGCAATGAGAATATTTTTAAGGAAGTTACTACAATATCAGAAATTAACGTGTTTCTGTAATATCAAAAGTTCATTTGACTTTTCTCTAAAAATGAACTTCAGTTAAAATTGTGAAGTTGGTGCAAGAAATTCCCATTACAGCAAGCAAGCATTGCCTCATGGAAAATCCTTGTGGGAAAGATTCAGAGTGTTGTGGGGCTCTGTGCTCTGTCTCACCAGAAATTACTCAGATGATGGGGAGAATTAAAAATTTATCTCCCCAGAACACATTATCAGCGTTCCCAGGAGCTGCACCTAGCAGAGGCCTGTTTGCTGACTCCTGTTGTTACTTCTCGTGCTGACAGCTATGAGAGCGCTTTTATTTTAGGGGGAGAGCAAACTCACCCGTTTCCTAGGTCTTTCCGACTGCCCCTTGCCTGCTAAGAGCCAGCTGAAGCAGCACTGCTGCTGGATTGAATGTCTGCAACCCCAGAGATCAGGTCTGAAATTGAAACCTAGATCAAAAGCCTTTTTTTTTTTTTTCCCTCCAAGTGAACCCATATCTGTTAAGAATTGGACTAGTGAGCAGTAATCCTCTAGTCTTACATGAAAGATCATATGAATGGATGAGAAAAGATAGGTAACAGAGGAAAAGCTTGTTTTGGACTAGTTTCCCTAACAAGAATGGAAGAACAGTGAGACATGTCAAACTGACTTTTACAGAGCAGGTTAATGCCAGATACTTGCTTATCCTTGGAGATTCCTCAAATCCAGCAGATTTCAACATTGCCTAATGAAAGTTTAGGGAAGAGCGAGAAATGGAGCATGTACAGTTCAGAGGAGGGGAAGATGCAGATGAAAACAAATGAAAAGCCTCTCTCCTTCATGTTTCAAGTGCCAAATTATGCTTGACATTTCAATTTCCCCAAGGCGTGCTTCCGTAAAATCGTCTTGAACTCTCCTCAAAGTGTTAAAGCTTCCATCAGCTCCTCCAGTGGCATCAAACAGGTCTGATTCAGTTCTGTCTTGGGTGTGAAATGTAATCATTGTTACAGCACTGCACAACTGGCATTCGGAAGAAGCACCGAATGTCTCTATTTTCATGGATGGGCTTCACAATCGGCTTTGCAATAGGGCACAATGTAAATGCTGTGCCCGACCCATTGCTGCTCAGGTGGGAGATGATCGGGTTTGGTGACTTGTGTGTGGCTTGTGTTGTACTGTTTCTGGGAATTCGGGATGTTTACCACTTGTGTGTGGCTTGTTTCACATGAGGTTCTCCATGTTATGTGTCTATAGCCAGAAGGTCTTGAGTCCTTTGGAGATCTGTAGGAGAAATCTGTAACCACTAAAATTCTCATTAGTTCTTAATGTTCCAACATTTTTAGGGAGCTTGAAAGCCTGGATTTTTAAAGTGTTTTGACCATGTCCCCAGTGAAAAATACCAAGAGCAGGGAAATGGCAGAAATGCTGTGTTTTTTTCCAATCTGTTCTATTGATGTGTTTTCTTTTTCCTTAGCTTGTTTTCTTCTAAAGGTCAGTGAAATTTTGAGTTGCATAAATTTTAGTGACTTTACTGATTGCAGTCAGGCTTTTGAGGGAGATGCTGAGCTTATGTGCACTGCCAGTGCCAGACAGTCAGAAGAAACCCTCCTTCCGTGTGAGTGGGAATAATGGTGACCCAGCTTTTGAGAGACCTCACTGAATTGAATTCTTTGAAAAATATACCCTTGGGCTGTGGTTGCTGAGCACTTGAGAAGGCCTATGATTGATGACATGGTCATTACGAACATGATTAAGAGCAGCCAGGATTTACATTTACCACCTTGGCCTTTTCCAGTGTGTGCTAAACTGTGGTCTCGAGACCACCACTGATGCACACAACGTGACTGTGTGTGTGGAGGGGGGAATGGGGGAGCTGTGATTAATTTGGCTGGCAACATGATGCTGGCTCTCTTCTTTGATTGCAGCTGATGAATAGTATTTTAAAAGCTAAGAATACATTAAACACTTTGCTATAGCTCCTATACAGTCTGAGGGCCAGAACCACAGCTGTGCTCAGTTTACAATGGGTGCAGCTGAAGAAAGAAGAGGAAGGAAAAGAGACAGCTTTTAGCTTAACTTGAGCTCTAGATGCTGCTTATCTTGGGAAGCGGCTGGGGGCACGGGCGCCAGTCCCCCCGTGCTGGGAGCAGCGGGGGGGGTTGCCAGTGGGGTTTTGGGGGTTGCCAGTGGGGTTTCGGGCAGGAGCAGGACTAGCATTCACCAGTTTGGGCTGCTTAGTCATGTTAAAATAACAAGTTGCTGTGTGAGCAAGGGATTTGCGTTCCCTGCCCTCCCTCCAACGTTGCAATTGCCTCTGTGCCTGGAAGGCCTTTTCCCTCCTTGCAAAGCTTGAAGCTCCCCCCTGGCTGTGAACGTCCCACTCCCTGCCTGGCAGTATGTCCCTGTGGGTCTCTGGGAGGTGCCAGCCCCCCGCAGGGGTGGGCAGTGTGTGTGTGTGCTGCCTGGCCCCACCGGCACAGCAAGCACCCCTCCGGGTTGATCACGGCGCCGGTTTCCCTCTGTGGGGACCTCACCATTACCCTGATTCTCCCAAAATCTGCACGAGCTTCATATTTGCCTCTGCCAAATTTGTTTGAGATTAGCTGTCTGGCTGAAAATATTTGGGGGAAGAGGCAGTGAAAGAGGGCTAGATGGAAAGCTCAGACTAACAAGCCCTGTTTCCTTTGGAAACCAGAGCCATGCTGGGGTGGGGAAGCAGCAGCTCCACAGGTACAAGGAGCAGAGCAGGCTCCTTTGCTGCACTTCATGGCCAACATCCACGAAGTCACCTGGGTTGAGGAGTGAGCCACGAGCATACCTCTTGTATAACACAGCAGCTCTTCTCTGACATGTATTTTTCAATTCTTCATAGTGCTGGCTGTTAATAACAACTAAAACTTTAATCGCAGAACCCCTGACTCAACGTTCATGCCAGGATGTTCATTGCAATTGTCCTGATTTGATGGCAACCATTGAAGGAAATAAAAATGACAGCTTTGGAGCAGTCTTGTCATGCAGCATGATGACTCTTGGCAGCAGGAGACCCCTTCACCCTCCTGAAGACTGCTGTTCAGACACTGGGTCTCAACAGACAAGGTACCAAATAATTCTGTTTTCCCTCCAAATTGGGGTAAGCGGGAGGACTGCCAGGGCCTCGTGGGAAGGGTGACCATAGGCGAGAGACACTCCACCGTCATGGCAGGAGTCCTTCACTGATGGAACTGCCTGCTTGTTGCCAGCTGAGTCCCAAGCCATGCGCTGCTCACTCACTTCCACAATAAAATCAGAGGAAGATTTGGGTGTATTCCCCACAGTGTGGGAGCTGGGGAATTTCCTACTTGCAGGAAAGCATGGGATATTGCTTCTACTGCTTCCCGCCTATCTACTGTCCATTACTTGTTAACTTCAATACCCTTTGCTCTTTCCAGTCATCCCTCCTGCCCCCAAAAGGTTACTCTAGACAGGTTGGCTTGGCATGGGGCAGCCAAAACTGTAATGATAAATTATGCTCCCTTGCCCAGTCCTTCTGGAAAGAGATTTTAATGTGGATTAAAATAAAAGAGGTTTGATAGATGCTGGAAATGTCTCCCTTTGGCTGTTAAGAAAAAAATCTGAATGCCTGTAATATTTCTGCCGAGAATTACAATAATTGGTATTTAAATAGTATTCTGAGCAGAGCTGCGATTGCCTAGGAAAGCCAACCCCAGGAGCAAGATCTCTTGTCTTTAAGAGCTCAGCCAGGCTTGGGAACTTAAAAAGAAATTCGAATTATTGAGAATTTAAAACATGCCCTTGCTTTGGCTTGAATGCAACATCAAAGCCTGTGTGTTCCTGAAAAAAATGCTTCTTTCCCCTCCCAGCTGCTAAATGCTGTTTCTCCGCTGATTTTATTAGCACCACTATCCCAGCATCATCTCCATCCACAAATGCCTTTTCAGTGTGCTCACAGGAAGGAGTCAATTTTGCCCTCTCAGAGGAAGAATTACCCACAAACCAAACAACTAGTGCCAGGAGCTAAAGGCGGCTAGTGATCTTATAGACAGCACTGTTTCCCTTGGAGACAGTGGGCACAGTGATGCTCTGTATTGAGAGGGCCTCTTGCATCAAAGGATGTGTTAAATCCATCACCTCACACTGGATCCCGTCACCATGGTGGTACTTGTATTCGGAGCCACTGGCCAAATTCTGTCTCACTTCCCCAGGACCCAGCACTTCCAGATGGACGCTGTGTTCTCCTCTACCTCCTGCTCTCGTGTGGTCTTCTGTCCTCAGGAAAGCAATTGCACGTCTGTGATCTCCACCCAAGAAAGGCCGAATCACTGTTTCACAGTAAGTTGCACAGAACTCACTCATATTATAATGACAGGGTTCGTTTGAGACGAGTCTCGCTATCTTTGTACATTTAAGATACAGCTGCTGTCTTTCCTGCTCCTTCCCAAAGCCAACATCTTTTAGTTGCATGCCATCCCACCTGTTTCCCACATAGATCTAGTACTTAAAGTCTCTGCAAATCAAACCTCTTAGAATATTTCTGTTTCCACACTTGGCCTTTTCTTTATAATCATTCAGCTCTCCTAGCATGCGTTTGTGACCCCAACAGATGACTCCACTGACGGGAACACATTGGTGCCAAATGCCACCAAAAAGCTCTGCTTCAGATAAACTGGGAGCTTTGAGAGTGTTATTCATAAGTTGCAGACCAACACAGCTCACTGGCCTGACACTGAAGGTCTTCTGTTTGTTTCTCTTCCTACCACAGCCTCCATTACCTGTACAGGATTTGAGATTTAACAGGACTAGGCAGGTCTGTGAATATCACGTAACACCAAACTAATGCAGGATGAACCAGTGCAGGCACAGCTGAGAACTCTCATGCTCTGCCAGAATGCTGGACCAGCACTGCTGTATAACTTCTGGTAGCAGAGCTAAGTCATGCGTCTGTGTGCAGCACTGGATGTGGTGTGTGGACATAGCTGACATTTCTAATGTCGGCAATAACTACTGTGAAATGTCTTCCTTTGCCTTGAAATCGTTACAGTTTTATGTGACAGCAGCAGCTCTAGTCCCCAGCTGAGATTAGAAGTCCATTAAGTGCTTGAAATTGTGCAAATGCATAGTATGAGGACGTGCACTCCTGCCCAGCTCTGTATTGCCGATTGCCTAGCTAATCCAGTTAACCCTGTCCCACTCAGATATCTATCCATCTATAGGTACCCACCTATACAGACAGAGATCTCTCCAGCCGGGTATCTGCTCGGGGTAGTGGATACTTGGGCTACTCTAATCTTTGGATTGTGTTTGTATCCTCTGATTTTAAAGAGCACTTAAAAGTGAGAGGAAAAGAAAAGTGCTTAACCTCATAGAGCTACTACTAGCTGAATTTATAGATTAAACCTAGGAATTACAAGTTAAATTCATTATTAGTTCAAATGGGAAATAATTCCACTGAAGACAGTGGAAATTATTAACTCAGGGAAGCAGTTAGTTATCTAGCATTTATTTCCTCTCTAAGGAAATAAAGAAATAAACCTTGTTTCTCCTGTGACATCCGTTGCTTTTTTCCTCCAGTGTAGTTCTAGTGGTTTCTGCAGGGTTATTTCTGGGACTGAAAAACTGGAAATGCACAAATGCTCCATTCATGGTGAAGTGGCTTGTGTAAACGCAGACTAGAGTCAAGTGAACACACAGAGGAAAAAAAAGAATTGTGTGTCATATAAATAGTCCTGAAGAGGAAATGTCACTGAAGAGGTTTGAGAAAGTAGGAGCACAAGACTTAGCAACCCATTGAATTGTAGGAGATACTTTCGTTTCTAGCTGAGTAGTGAATCAACCAGAGCCAGGGACTGCCAATGGCTAGGTAAGTTAGTTATTGCTTATTGAAGGTTAAACACCCATCAAGTTTTTTGCTGGTCACACCAAGGAAAAAAAAATCAAGAACAGAAACCCTTCCTGGAACTGTTCAGCAGCTCAAGTGGAGGTGGGATTGTCACCAGAGAATGGCAACCAGTCTGTGCTTAAAAATATGAACAGATCTCTCTTTGAGTCTTGAAGATTACTACAAGTATTTCACTATGCACAGTCAGGAGAGTAATTGATCCAGACCCAGTTTAGAGATCCCTAATCCACACTTAAGGATAATGTATTTGCGTGTCAATGAGATTCTCAATTCTGGTTCTTAACAATGAAAAATACCCAATTTTTAAGTTTTTCGCAGTCCTCAAGGAGCTGAGTCTCTGTAGCTGCATTAGCAGCTTGGGAAATTAAATCCCAGAGCCTCAATGAAGTTGTTTCAAGTTGTCACATTAGCCACCCAAAGTGGGGCTGCAGACCTGTGGCAACCTGATTCCCAGCCCCATCCTTCACCTCACAGCAGATCACAGGAAATCTAAATAATGACTTCAAACTCCTGAAATGTTGACACGACCTTATGCACGGGGGGCACATCCCATGCTCTGGTGGCCATGGGCTCTTATTAACTCAGATTTTCCCCATCTTCAGTGTATACCATCCTTGACACCAGGATATCAAGCAAAAAACGGAAGAAGCCCCACGGCCCCCAGCCACACTGCCTTTTTGGAGTACGCTGCCCTACCCCAGAGCCAAAAGCCATGACCATAAGAGGCTTCAGATGCTGGTGGAGCAGCAGGGATCATTACAACTGAATAGAGCCATACACAAAGGTGGAAAGATCCTCTTAGTGCTCATTAATTGTAATTTTCAGGATTAATGTGGAAGATTTGGCAGCTTGACAGAAGAGAGTTTTAACACAGATAATTCACTGCGGCTTGCTGGAGCTGAGGGAAGGGTCGGTGCCTCCCCCCAACCCCTCCAGCAATAGGTAAAGAGGAGGACAGAAGTAACTAGACAAGGGACAGGGATATAAAGCACCTGATAGGTCAAAAGATGTATTTTACAGAGGGTAGTGTAAATATTCATGTGATTTATTAGAGTAGCAGACTTTTCATTGATGACTCTATTGAGCTGAGGGTTATTTAGAAGCTGAGGGGATCAATAGAGGAGCCGGGAGCCAAAGCCTCTGAAAGCAACTGAAGTAAAAGTGTATTTTGCAGTGCCTCACTTCTGTGTGAAGTCCTTTAACTTCCCCTTGAATCCGAGATAGAAGTTCACCATATAAATACACGTATATTTTAGTGCTGGAGCAATGGACATCCGTCCAGAGGCCTGGCCCAAGGCTGTGCAGTGAGCCCGACTCCTGACAAGCTGTTCAGCAGTTTCCTTTCTGTTGTGCAGGGTGAAGTCCAGCCCGGTGCAGAGTGCTGAGCCAAGCCCTGCGGATGTCCTGCCAGAGATCCAGCCTTGTGCTGGATCGCGATTTAAGGCTCCAATCCACACCTTCACCTCCACCCTCAGCAGCCAGGATTTAGGGGAGTAGGGAGCAGAGGGCAGGCTGAGGTGAGGTGCAGCACACCCTTTGGCCAGGAAGCCTGAAGTCTCCAGCCCTGCTGGAGACCCATACTGGTGTTGAGGGGGACGATATGTCTCTTCCCTGAGCCACTGCGTCCCTGCCTGCACCTTGGAGCCAGGTGAAAGTTTGTGACAAAGACTTTATAAATGCCACGTCTTTGTGATGGGGAGCAAAAACGACAAGGAAGAAGACTTCTCGTATAAAACAGGTTATTCTGAAGCTCATCAAGAACTTCTCACCACTGTGTAACCGCTGTCGATCTTGTGCGTGTTTCTAAGTATTGGGTTTTGCTCCCTATCGCTTTTTATTACATTTATTCCTTCAGAAGAAAGATAACTCAAATGTCCCTAATCTTTTTAGCATGGAATTTTAGATTTTAATGGGCTTGTTTTAATTTGCACATATTCTTGTTAATAATGAAATCTGTTTAACGAGTGTTAAACCAAAAAGCCTGTAATGGTAATTCAAAACATAAAACTCTAGTGCATTTCTGTAAGAATTCCCTGTTAATATTCTTAAGGCTTTTTAATGGATATTTTAAGTAGGCATTGGTATTAGCAGAAACATCACACAAATTAAAATTAGGCTCTTGGTGACTATTTTAAAATGAATATTCACAGACTCTTCAGCATGAAATTAGATCTAGTTACATTTGACGCTGCTGGTATATTTTAAGGAAGTATACTTTACTGAAAAAAGATAGTGTTGCCTGTGAACTTATTACTGATAGTTAATTTAATTTATTACAACCCGTTGAATGTAACAATCAGATTTTATATAGCATAGCCTGGGAGCCTGTGTCATGCTTTAAATCTATGGAGATGGAGCCTGAGCCAGTAGCTAAATGATGGAATTGGGAATGGGAGCTTCCAGCTCTGGTCAGGACTCTTGTTTCAGTTGGGTAGATTATGAACCTGCCATGCTTACTCCACTTGTCATGATGCTCTAAAATGGGAAATCTGCCTTTGAGGATTTGGGCTTGCCCTAAAATTGGGCCCTCTTAGAAATCTTAGATTTTGGGGAGGTTTGGGGGGTTTGGGTTTTTTTATTTGGTTTTGGTTTTGGTTTTTTTTTTTCCTTGTTTAAATGCAGGACTTTGCATTGGGGTCATCTCTTTCACAAGCGCTTTCGGACCTTGTGTAGGTACATGACTTCTTGCAGCTCCCTCTTCGCACTTTGTCACCAGCTGTGCTTTCACCTGCTGTTAAGGACTGGTGGAGCTTCCTTCTACAGCTTCATGCCTCTTGTTTAACATGCTGGAGTTAGCTCCTCTGATGCCAGTGGGATATATAAAATATCAGTGAGTGTGCAGTTGTGTCCTTTCTTCACAAATCTTTGCTGCTCTTTGCTGAATTATTTTCCTATTCTCCTTTTCTTCTTCTGATTATACAGAACTAGGGTCAGCATTATAAAATCCAGATTACCATCCCTAAGTAGCATGGCAACAAAACACGTGCTAAAATTAAACATGCAAATCCACTGAAAGTCCATGGGATTGAAGCATATGGTAAAAATTAAGCAAAAAACTAAATCCTGAAGGGATAGCTTTAGGAACACACTTTGGGGCTGAACTAATGAAGTGATGAGGAAACATCCCTATCTACCATAAGAAGATGCTTCCATGACGCCTTGCCTGCTGCTATCCTTGTGGGATAGTCAGATTCCAAATGTGCCCCAGTTTATCTGTTTTATTTTGACAATAACACCTTGTGCCTGCCTCCAGGTTCCAGGAATCAGACAGCACTCTCCATGATATATTTTGGAGCCATTAAAACACAAAAGCAGAGTGTCATCTTCCTGCTGATGTACACCACAAGGACCTGTCATTCCCCTGATATAGTACAGCGTGAGAATGGTCTCCCTTCAAAATACATCACTGGGGCAATGGTGTTTTGAGTTATATGGTGCCAGTATGGCACGTATTTGAACTATTCACAAATGTAGACAAGACAGGGTCAAAGCACATACTTAGTTTTCACATGGGCAGCTGGACTGTCTGAAGTGATAAAAATTGGTTTAAAATCATTGTTATTTAATGGGCAGCAATGAAGTGATGCTGGATTAAAGCACTTTGGTGGTTTGGGTTCCTAATTCCCCTTTGCAAAAGTCAACATCAGATATAGAGCAGCTGAGGACGGCGCAGGCTGCCCACCACCACCTGCAGCCTGAGGCTGTCCCAGGAGCTCCCTGGCAGAGCAGGATGTGTGCGCACACCCCAGGATGCTGTAGCACAAGTCTGCTGGAGGATTAAACCCACGATGAGGGCAGTCAAGTCCCTGTGCAAATCCCATTGTCTGTTTTTTCTGCTGTTAAACTTGGGAGTCTGCTGCTTGCACCTCTCCCCTGCCTATGCATGAGGAACGTGCTGCCTGTGCTACACATTCCCATATTATTAAAAAACAAATGGTGAATCTATTTGTTCTGTAAGGCCCTTAGCTTCAAAAATGCTGTATCCCCCGGCTCCCTCCGCTGCTGTGAGCAGTCTCACTGGTGCCAATAACACCGCCTGTAACAGCAACAGTATTCAGTGCTTAAATATTTGCAGGATCACTGTCTGAATTGGCATTCTTTGCCAAAACTATTTGGGCTCCATGAAGAACTCGTGGAATAAATGTGCTAATCTGGGGCCAGCTCTTCAGCTAGCACGAGTTGGCGTGGTTCTGTGGAAGCTAAATTGAGGATCTGCTCTTCCTTGGTGTCTGCATTAGATATGCAAGGAAAATGAACAATGCCAGCAACTGTATATGCAGTTCCATGATGAGTTGGTGCATCTTTTCATTTACTGTTTTGATTTTGCTGTTTTCTACTGCTGGGAAATTATGCAAATTCTTCTTGTTCAGGACAAGAATACTGATAATTAAGAAATGTGCAGCTTGGATTTAAGATAATCTCATAAATCCACACTAGTGTTCTCACACAGCAGCACATTAATAGCTGTGGCAACTGCTAGCTGACACCCAGGACCCGGTTCTCAGCCCTCCAGAAGGTCACTTTGCACATTTCTCGCTGAACGCTTTAGATGGGAATGGGGTGCTTGCACAAGAAGAGCAAGCCAGCAGAAAAAGAGGGCAGGACTACAAGGCAGAAGGGCCTGGCCACCTTTCAGGCCAAGTTCTGCAGGTGTAGTTAAACAGCCTTGTCTCTTTAGGGGAAGAGAAGGAGGAGACTAAACGTCTTTGGTAGTGTGCTGGCTCAGAGCAGAGAAGTCACTTTGTTGTCTTTGGGGGGACAGGCACTGACTGGCAGGAATGGCAAACAAAGCTTTTTTTTTTTTTTTTTTTTGGCAGGTAACCTCCTTAAAGGTCAAAAAAGATCACAGCCTTTAGAGATTAGGCCATTTCTAGCTACAACTCAGACCTACTGAGACAAACTACAATCTTTTCTGAAAGGTTTAGGCTAGACAATAAAGGTCTCTGTGTCCTGGGGGCAAGAGTAGGAGAACTCAGCAGTATTTTAGGCCACCTTCAACTCCTATGCAAGTGATGCACAAATCTACTCCAGAGGGGCAAGTCTCATGCCAGGTGGACGTCACAAAGAGAAAAATGCTTCTCTGTTGTTAAGCTTCTTTGGTGGCTGTAAGGGCTTGATATGAGCTGGCAGCTACCTTCATAACCATGAATGGTTTGAGGACCTCAATCCGCTTGGTTTTAATAGCAGTATTTGAAGAAAACTCATGTACCAGCTTAGCTTCTTGACCTTAGGGGGTATCTGGCTTAAAATCCTCAAAGAGAGACGTTAGTAAAGATGCGTAAGAAGCTGTACTCTCACAGCAGGACAGAGACTGTCCTTGAAGGAGGTTCATACTCCTCTCAGGACCCTATCTGAAGGCCAGTTCAGCATGTGGATTGGGCAAAGACAGTCCAGAGGGCTTCTCAGTTTGAGTTCTTGCTGCAGTATTCCACATGGGTGCAAAGTCCCAAGTTCCTTAGCTCTTCCCACCTTGGGTATTATGACAGGACACCAGGTTAAAGGAGATTTGCTGATCAGGCTTTAGGACCAGCATTTTGAGGGCTGGTGGTCAGTGAAATTCGTCCTCCATGCATTGTGCTGCCAAAAGACCCCAACCATGCTGGTCTGCAGGTCTTCTGAAAATCCAGCTGTTAGTAACAGCTGAAAATCTAGCCCCAGTTATGGAAGTGGAGTAGGTCAAAGCTTAGCCCTAAATACAATTAGCACAAGGGTAACAAGGGTATGTTATTTTCAACTACAGCAGACTGTCTTATTTGCATAGTCTCCATACAATTTGTTGAAATCTGCAAGAGTCTCAACCAGGGAGTCACATTAGCAGAATGAATATTAACCTGGGAACCTCCACAAAAAACTTTACCTTGGCTTTGTGAGATATATATATTTTTCACTTGATACAGTACTGTCACTGAGCAATTTAATTCTCTTCTGGGCACAATTGTCAACCTGGTTTCCAGAAGGGACACATGCCCCAGGATTTATTTTATTCCATTTAAGTAACTATGACCAGTTTTCATAAATTGAGGAGTCGAAATTGCCCGTTCCCTAAGGCTTTCTAACAAATGAGATCAGAAGTCCAATGAATACATGTCTTGCAAAGCTTTTCAGTTCAATTACATATATCCATGTGCAACTGGTAACGCCACAATCAGTTCAAATAGTATCTTTGCAGGTGTGAAAGACTGCAAATTGAAGTCTATTTCACATCAGTATCCAACATGTTACTGGAAAGATTAAAAGGAAAAATTTCAAGGGACAAAGGATGAACAATTAATGAGCCCTGGAGTGACTGAAACAGGTAGCAAAGAAAAACAACTGTAAAAGGAGAAACCGTCAGAAGTGAGCAGTTTGGTGCCAAGTTTCAGAAGGAGATTAGTGGAGAGTTTCACTAGATCCATTAGTGTTTGCAAAGTACTTGTGGAGTGGATCAATGGGCATCACAGAAACTCCCAGGAGGAAGTGAATTAAAAGCTTTTTCTTCTTTTTTTTTATAGTGGGAAGCAAATAAAGCAGAGCTCACACACTAGCTGATGAGACTAAAACAAGGCACTGGATGAGCAGCTGGTCAAGTGAGTACTGTCTATCCCTACCTGAGTTAGGGTACGGTCAGTTGGGAAAACACGTGGCCACGTTAAAGCTTTGTGATGATGGCCAGAGGAGGCCAAATCAGTGGGTTTTGAATGACCTTAAGTCAATCTATTTTGAGCTTTGGGTTTTTAATCTTAGATTCTGAGCATTTGGTGGGGGGTGGCTATTTGTATGTGGGCAATAAACTCTGTGACTTGGTTTTAGTGGAAGCAATAAGAAGGTACTAAAATCCTGAGAGCCACCTTAAAAACACAGCGCCAGATCTTCAAATGATTACGCCAGCACAGCACCACTGAAGCTTCCCGAGTGCTATTGATTTACACCAGTTGAACATCTGGCCCATATGCTTTGTATTATTAAATACTTCTGCGATTATTATGTGAACAATTAAGATTCATGGAAATGAAAAAGCAGGCTATGAATTGTGCCTTCACTGCAATTCAGGAGGAGGAATTGCTTAGGGAATGTGCTGCCTTTTACTGTAGCTGTATAGTTTATCTTTGTGTTTTTTTAGAAACTTGAAAGTGAATGGGACCTCAGATTTTCCAGGCCATCTTCTTCCTCCAGGTAAGGGTCAGCTTCAGCCCTGTCATATTTGCTCAATATGTTCTTAAAACTCTGACACTTGAGATGACACTTGAGACCTCACAGTGTATCCCAACACTCAGTACTGGTGCTGAAGTACCGCAAGAATCTTTTCCCCCATCCAACCTACCTCTCTCCCTGGCTGCTCTCGAGCTCTCCAACTTCTTGTCCTGTCTGCCACTGCTGTAGAGAAGAGCCTGGTCCTTTCTCCTGCCTAGCAGGCCTTCTTTTGTATGCAAAGCTTGTTATTTTGTTTGTCTCTTCTGTGTAATGTTCAGTCTGGTCAATCGTGTAGGAATTCAAAGCTGAGAAAGTCTAGACAAGCCCAAGTAAATGTTAACACTGCAAATTCTTTATTATTTTTTTCCTTAAGCCTGATTCTCTTTCATGGTTTGCTGCTGAAGTATAGAAGTACATCCAGCCATAAGAGAAAAAGATCCATCTTTCAGCGTCAGGAGATTAAAGGAATAGAGTGAGATAACATTTTGCAAACCTGAAAGTATTTGAAAATTCCTCTCCTGCTATTTCTGGAAAAAAGTCAATGGCAGGGCAAGATTATCTTCATTAATAGTGTGAGAATGAGTGTTGGCTGCAAGTTTTGTTTAACCTGAAAAGCAGCATTCAGCAGCTGGGTTTCCACATCTAAAATAATATCCGGAGAATCAAAAATTCTTTGCCACACATAAAATCATCCTCCAGTTGTGTGTAATGGAGCTCGGCAGCGTAATGTGCAGGAGAGAAGGATAACCTTTTAACATCTCCACAATCCCTGGGGACTGGTGCGTTGCTGATTAACAGATGCTTGGTGACATGAAGTTCCCAAAGTTAAAGCTTTGCATGTATTGCACAAGTCACTGGTTTTATTGAGGGCTTGGGAGAGACATATTTTTTGGCTTTTATCCCACTTTTCAGACATGGCATGATATAAGTGACTGCTCTGAAGTGAGGGCAACTGTTTCTTCAGAAACAGAGAGCTAAAGCAGCGTTGTGGGAACTGCTCAGCAGGGCCTGACCCACGGTATCCTGCCTCTGACAGCGGCCATGGGCACGTTCATCAGGAGGTGTTTTGGGGGCTCACCTCAGCAGCATGAAGCGTGAGCAGGCATGCCCTTTCCAAAACACCTCTCTCTCTTTAGATATTTGGTGTGTCTGGAGGGAAGGGTTCTTACTTGGGGTTTTCTTGTTACTGATGCCATCTGGGCTTCAATCTCTGCAAAGAGCTCTGGAGGAGCTGCTACAAACCCCTGCTTCTTGTCAGGCAAGGTAAGAAGGGCATTGCCTTTGAAATAAGGCTCTCCAAGAACTCTCTTTACATTTGAAAAACAGTCTAGCTGAGCAGCTCCAATGTAGGACTGTGTCACTAAGCTGACTGCAGCCAAGCCTGCGTTGCCCACCCACCAGACGCCATTCTGCAGTTCCCTGGCCAGCGTAAAGCCTTGTCAGGCCATGACTCAGTGTGCAAACCTCAGTTGCTTTGTCCTCACTGAGATTTCCAGTAGTATTGGCTCAGGTGGAAAACATACATTTCTATGCTAAAGATAAGGCTGCAGGTAACTCAATTAACCAAAGTAGCGTGGTTCAGTGGCAAATTTAGAAAAGGACCCAGAAACTGCCAGGGACACCCCTCACAAAGGTTGAGACCTTCACTTGAGGCCATGCAAGTTTTTTTCCCGCTGACTCTTGTGCCTTTGGATTAGGCAGGTCTTTCTGGAGGACTTTCATTTATCTGTCTTGAAGTCAGGCAGCTCTTATCTGTTCTCCTCCTGAAAACATCCAACACTTGGTCGATCACTGTGTCTCTGCCACCGGAGCTGCACAGAGAGCCAGGGCTGTGTGCAGGAAGAAGGTCTAATTAACAAAATCTACACTCCAAGAATTTGCTATTTTCAGGGCACTTCTCCACCTGCCAAGCTGTGCTAACGTTAGCAGTGCATGGCGAGAGGAGTTTTAAAACAAGTGCTGGAAAAAAACCAAACCCTGTCCCTGAACAAAACGCCGCCAGCTCCCGAAAGACTTGTATGACAGACTGAGTGCCCTGTAGCTGTCAGTTCTTCATGCCCTTTGGGGGTCTGCTTATTATTTTTGAATACTTTACCTCTCCGGTGGTTCTTCTGGCAAAATGTTGCCTGTACAAGCAAAAAATAAGGGTCTTACCATAGCTGCCTTTAATTCTTTATATAAATAGGATAGCTATGACTTCTGTTATTGTTATATTTATAACGATCTGCATTTGATTTACATTTTGTAGGAATATAAGAAGTACGTCTTAGAAGAAGTTTGTGTCATCAGTCTCACCGTGTGCCACAGCAAGGTGACCAGATGCAGGTTGGTGCCTTTTCCAAAGCCCTGTGATGAAGCAACAGAGCGGTGAAAGAATTCAAAAACAACCAGAGGCAGAGCAAGGGCTCCAACACAGCCCTTCCCAGTTTTGTCACTCACACTCAAATCAGTGACATTTCATGTGCGAAGGGCAAATAAATACAGGAAAATTATTTGGAGATGGAAGTTCAGAGAGGTGTGGAGAAGGAAGGATTTGTTGAGTGAAGGTTTTGTGAAGAGAATCACTGGCTGGGATTGCTTGACAGAATTATACTTCATTACTGATGCTTCGCAGCCTTGATTTTCATATTTATTTGTGACTCTTCTTTTTTAAACCATGGGCTCTTTTGACATGAGAGTCATGCTGTGTAAAGCGCTATTGATTAGAGTTTCTAATTTCATGCCATTACAGCATGACCATTGGGGAATGAAATGTATTTTATTTTTTCCACCACGGCTATGCCAGCAGTGCTTGGGATGCAGCCATCACGCAGACTGTCAGCAGCAGGCATTTTCAGCTAAAGATCTTTGCTGTTTGAGCCAAAAGGCGAATTTGCCCAAGGTCTAAGCCTCAGCTCAGTGTGTTGTTCCTGGAATTAGAACAGATCAGTGGCAAAGTGTATTTTGAGGCCAGAGGTTTCCAGAAGGATGGCTGACTTGGGGACTTTCCATTTTTCACTCAGGCCTGCAAAAGGCCATTTTTTTTTTCTGCTTCCAGAGGAATGGTTGCCATTTGCAGTACTACCTGCTGTCTTCCCACCATTTCTGGTTTGGTGCTCAAAAAAGTGAAGGAAATCAGTAAAGGTGTAGGAAAATCCCAGACGGCGTCTGCTGTGATCATGTAATGTACATAATCCCCTTTAAGTACAAGCTGCAAGGATGAACTGATTGTAAACCTGAGGAATACCTGTCACAGCCTTATTATAAATAGTTTTTTCTTCTCACATGCTGGATTTGGGCCCTTGTGGAGTTTCCCAGGGAAAGGATTCGTGGTGAGACAGGGGAGGTGCATTAATAGCATTTCACCCTGTTGGTGCTGCCTAGGGGCATCTTCCCCTTCCCTTTTCCTCCAGGTATCCCCCAAACCCCTTGGGTTTTTTGGTCTGTCCCAAAAATATCTGTAAGAGGATTCCTTTAGCCTCTTGCAAAAAAATCACCATCTTTTTTTTTTTTTCCCCCCTGTGTAACAAAGACTTGTGCTATCCTGAGGTAAAGACACCAGGAAGATAAAGTCAGCCTAAGTCTGCAGCTGAGTTTGACTCTAATGAGTTTCCCTCACGGTATAACTAACATGGCTTGTCTTACACTCTGGTTTTACCTCTGAACAGTAGATATGCACTAGCTATCCTGAACAAATGAAGCTTTCCAGCAGTGAAGACAAGCTCTAACGGAGCAGCTATAGATGTGTGAACCCCTTACAAATAGCCAGATGAGAGAAGAGTGAATGCTTGAAATCTGTCAAAAGGGGAACCAGCCGAGAAAGTTCTCCGACTTCTGCTTTATTCCAGGAGCTACTGACACCCGCCGGCGGGTGATGAATTAGTGCAGCACAGCTGGAGCTACTCAAGGGCTGCAGATGTGAATCCCACAGCTGGTCCTTCACGTACTTGAGCACTGGCGGTAGTATGGCCAGTTCTGCGCTTCCCCTACAAAAAGGCATCAACGTACTGGGGCAAGGCTGAGAAAAACTGGGGGTTTGAGGAGGCAAAGGGGACATCTTATTGCTGTCTATGACTCTTAATAGCAAGGTGTGCAGAAAACAGAGCCAGACTGTCCTCGGAGATGCACCAGTGACAGGACAAGAGGCAACAGGCACAAATTGCAGCATGGGAAATTCTGATTAGATATGATGTAAAAAGCGTCCACCCTGAGGATGGTCAAATGCCAGATGAGGGGCCTAGGGAGGCTGTAGGATCTCTAGTCTTGGAGATGTTCAGCTGGACAAGGCAACCTGGTACGTTGGCCCTGCTTGGTCTGGAGGTCATGGTTTTAACTGTGGCTGGTGTGACTTGTGTGTGACACTGGGGATGACACTGCTGATTTCAGTGTGTAGTGATGCATTAGGTTCAAGCTTTCCAAACAGAAGCCCACTGCAGCCCTAGCTAAATCTGCCATGTCAGTCAACTTACTTCTAAATGACATTGGTCTGACTCAACATTGCAGGATGCATCTTGCTGGCACTGTCCTTGCTCTCACTGGTGGTTACAAGTGCGACCCTTCAAAACAGGAATCAGGAGTGGGATGCTAGGTATGGCGCTCTACCAAAAAGCCGTTCCCAAAGCCAGCAGGAAAGGAGAAACCTCTGCCACCACCCTGTGAGCCACCCGCTTCCCAACGGCAGCTCCATCCTGGGGAACAGGTTGGTGGTGTCTCTTGATTTCACTATTAGATGTGGTGAGATGTTCAGTCTCCCTCATCTGCATGGGTGATTAGCCAGCACCCCTCTGGGCGCAGGGCACGGCAGCTCCTAGGAACAGGTGTTGGGCAGCCAGGCTGGGCAGTTCACTTTAGTGCCATGCTAGTCTAACCCTTTTGTTTCTGGAAGGTGCCCCAACTGCCAGCTGTATTTTAAAATTGAAAAAGCTGTGTGTCTTCATGGAGTTGTGGTGGTGCATTTCCCCCCTCGCTGGGCTGATCTAGAAACTCAGGAAGTCTCGCTAGGCCTTACCATAAGTGTAATGAGTTGGGTGGTTAAATGTCCCTTGACTGTACCAGGAACTCTTGCGTGGCTAAGACAGCGAGTCGTACTGACCATTCCAAGGACTGCTGTTGCCAGGTGGAGGCTGGGGACGGGAGTAGGGATAATTTGTCCTCTCCTGACAACCTTGAGACATATCTCAGTTCTCTTCTAACTGCCTTGGAGTATCCCGTATCGGAATCCTAAGTCATTCTCTGACAGCCCTGGAGCCTTCCTTATCTGAATTGTAACTCATGTGAAATGGTACCAGTGCAGCTGGAATTCCAGTAATTGGCTAATGACTAAAGCCAATCATCTCCTGAACCTATAAACAGCAGTACTAAGTGAGACCCTTTGAGCTCTCCTGGACCGCAGTGGGCTGCAGTGATGTCCTGGTTTCAGCTGGGATAGAGTTAACTGTCTTCCTAGTAGCTGGTACAGTGCTATGTTTTGAGTTCAGTATGCAAAGAATGTTGATAACACTGAAGTTTTCCATTGTTGCTCAGTAGTGTTTAGACTATAGTCAAGGATTTTTCAGCTTCTCATGCCCAGCCAGCGAGAAAGCTGGAAGGGCACAAGAAGTTGGCACAGGACACAGCCAGGGCACCTGACCCAAACTGGCCAGCGGGGTATTCCATACCATGGGACGTCCCATCTAATATAGGAACGGGGAAGTGGGAGCAGGGAATCGCCGCTCGGGGACTAGCTGGGTGTCGGTCGGTGGGTGGTGAGCAATTGCACTGTGCATCATTTGTACATTCCAATCCTTTTATTACTACTGTTGTCATTTTATTAGTGTTATCATTATCATTATTAATTTCTTCTTTTCTGTTCTATTAAACCATTCTTATCTCAACCCAGGAGTTTTACTTCTTTTTCCCGATTTTCTCCCCCATCCCACTGGATGCGGGGGGAGTGAGTGAGTGGCTGCGTGGTGCTTAGTTGCTGGCTGGGGTTAAACCACGACAGGTGAGCATCTCCCTCTGAGTGGGACACCTCTCAGAGCTCGCAGACTCTTCAGTTTGCGAAGATCGGAGGTCCGCCGCCAAAAGCCAACGAGACTTGGGCTGATACTCTTTGCTCCTTGAGGCTCAACCCTTCGCCCGTTGAGAAAGACGCCGAAGTGTTTGATGTGAGTATTTTCACTGAACTCGAGAGGAATTTTTAACAGGTATACCTCTTTGACTCACTTCTATGTATATCTCTTAATGTCTTTGTGCATGAGTGTGTGTGTACTAACCCGAATATTCTATAGCAACTATATTACAAATACTGCTTTTCAAATCTATACATAAGTCACTGTCGTGAACTTTATTCAACTGTGAATGAATCTCAGGCTGCTATTATACTCATAATCCCTTTAGATAGAAACTGTTGACCAAGTCTGAGACTAGGACTCGATCCAGCCACACCTAGACTCCAACAGGAGTTTAGAAAGCAAGTGGGCCTCCTCTGAACCTCGTGACTCAACGGGAGGGTCTCCCCTACCTTTTTTACATTCCCGATCTCTGTACCAATCGTGATAAATCAACTCTAACCCAATTTTCCTTTGTATGTTTCTCTCTTAACCTTTCTGTATACATAATTTTATTTTGATTCTAACTTGATTTTCCTTTGTCCATTTCATCCATGCATTAAGTAATAGAGTGAACCTTGCCATCGAATCCTGTGAGGCTGCACTTTTATAAATTCCTATTAAATAATTTTTGCTAATACCTTGGGAGGTGATTCTTTAAGCAGTCCAAACCTCTCCATTTTGCAACAGGAGTGAGCAAAAGGCTTTTTGACCTCAGCTGGAGCACAGCCTGGTCTGTAACTTCTTAGAGCCTCAATGGAAAGGGATCATCCTCGTGCCATTGTCATCACTTCACATGTATGTCCCCACTCCAGTTTCCACTGTGACGCAGAGGCTTCAAGCAAGGGTCTGTCTCTGTCTCCTGCACAGCTTTGGCTTCACCCATCACCTGCACACATCACATTGGCACTGCTGGAGATAGCGGCGAGAGATACCATCGCTCACGGTCCGTCTCTTGCCACTGCCCGGTGTCAGGCCTCCCTGAGGAGTCCCCTCCAGCAACCGGCAATGCAGCCAAGAAGCTCTGGGAAGGGAGAGCTTGGCCCCTTCCCCAGCACTCAGGTTTCAGTGTAATGTAATCCCAGTGAACTCCACACTTACCTGCTGCCTGCAGAGTCCTGTGGGCTTTTGCTGCTTGCTGACATTTATATACATTTCTAAATATCACGGAAGTATTGTTGAGACAGGCAAATGTGGAATGAATGACATGGACTTGCGAGCAGCAAAGGGAAATAGGTAGCTGAGAGTTTGATTGTAGTAACCACACCAATACCCCTGAGAAACGAAGCCTCCTGCAGGCATGGTGCCTTTTCCAGGAGATGAAATGAACTTCTTCAGGTTTAGCCCTAAGTAAATGATGGTTCAGCTTATAAAACATCCTGAAGTGCAGAACTGTTTACAGACTTTATTTGTCTTGAGCTTTGTGCTTTCTGAGATCAGAGGCAATTTTATTACCCAACTTTGTGCTACGTCATTCCAGAAATGATCACAAATGCCATGTGAATGTTTACCATAATGAGGAAATACATTACAGCCCAAAAGGATGGCAGCATCTAATAGAAATATACTTCTAGAGCAGCTAAGGGCCAATCCCAAGGATGGGCTCTTCCTTGCTTCTTTGTACTCTGATTTCTACCTTCCTCTTAGCTAGAGCTGAATGAGGGGACATACCCAGACCCTGGTGCTCCCTGACACCCTCTCCCTGCAGCTAGGTGCTCACCGCAGCTGGACACAGGGCAAAGCCAAAGGGGCAGGACTGAGCCTTCCCTCCCCAGTAAGGGGCATCAGGTTTGGGGATCAGTTCCCCATGGTGAATTAAAGCCAGGGCTGCACGGTGGAAAGTGGAGCAGCAGCAGTATGCAGCCAGCCAGCTTGGATTGCATATAAAATGGAGCTTGGTCAGTTTCCAGTATTGGAATTTAGCCTTTTATTTTCCAAGGAAGATGCAAGCAATTTGTCTTTAGGATGCTATAAAGGCGCCTTCAAGAATATCATATAGTCTGCTAATGCTACAGAGAACCTTTTAAAAACTTAATTGCCTGTGTCACCAAATGAGAAGAGAGTAGTCCCTTGAAAGATCCTGTGTTTTGAAAACACACAGTCAGTTCTAAATACTTTCAAATGGTACATGCTTCTTTACTCCTGCTGACAATAAGAGTAATTGCTGAGCACAGGATAAAGGAGATTGTCTGAAATGTTTCAGTGCTATTTTCTTGTTCTGTATTTTTTCACAATGCAAAAAGACAGCAGCATTCTTGGTCTGTGACCAAACAAAAGGAGAGGTTTTCTTCTTGTGCCAAGAGGCATGTGAGACATAGAGATCTCAATAACAAAGTGACTCTTTCAGTTTGAGAATATCTCAGCTCCCATCCCCTGTTCTCTTTGCCCCTTTCCTCGCCAGCTACTCACAATCTGATGTTTTAGGGATCACTAAAAGGCAGATGAACAAAACCAATTAATCACAGTTACAGCTGTGTTTCAGTATTGGCGCAGGGCAGTAGGGCCTGAGAGTCCTGGAGACAATAGGGCTGCATGGTCCTTGCACCACATCCAGGCAGAGCAAGGCAGGGTACAGCCCCTGGTTGAAAGGACCAGACACTGAGCACTGGGATGAATGATGTGACTGAAGCCCCAGAGCAATAGGTCTCATTGCCACCAGAACACATAGCCTTTCTAAAGGGGAAAAAATATTTAAAAAACAAAGTCCTGCTACCCATGCTTTAGAAGAAAATGGACTTCAAGAAGCACAGTTTCCATAGAAGAGAGGTCCTCGAGCTGAGAAACTGTTGCTGGAGCCAAGGTAGTTTTGGCTGAGTGATGCCTTCCAGTTTTGGCCCCTGTGCCTGATACACACAGCCTTGGTTCCTGCTACAAGTCTGCTGCCCACAAGGATGACAGGTAGGGATGTTTCCTCCCATCATTTACTCATTGCACCGACTCATCAACGTCTCTATTAATTCTGGGGAACAGGAGACCTCAAGCATTTCAGTTTGGTCACTCACCCATTGCTTTTATTTTATTTTGTCCATAATATTTAGCATACAGGATTCTTTCATCTCGGCCTGGTTGGAGCTAATGTAGGTGTCTGCTATCATTGTGTTCATTCATTACGGACTTGTTTCACTCTCTGCATTCTCCTGTGTGGCCCAAGATGCAGCACAGTAGATTGCAAAGCCATATCCACTGTAACATGATGTGACATCTGAAACCTCAAAGGAGACACAGGCTTATGCTGACTGTACTGTTGATATGCTTCCTTTGCACCTGCTCTGAAAGCAGGAAAAAAACAGGTGTGATCTATTGCTTTAGCAATTTTTTTATTTATTTAAGCATTCACTGTTTTTTTGTGGGCAAGCAGATACACAAAGCACAGCAGATGTCTCAGACTTTGAGAGACAAGGGAACATTTCTCCTCGGTCCTTAGATGAAATGGACTGGGCTTTGCTCCAGAAAACAGGAACGATTAATCCATCACTGAACATGAACTTATATAAGCTAATATTGGGTATTTTAATTCTGATATATGTGCTAAATGAAGTAATCATTCAGGGTGTAAAAGTAATGGATTTGGGAAAATGTTCTAAAACACAGTGACTGAGGCACATGGGGCTGAAGCGACACCCAGCTGGAGCGGGCACCGGCACAACTATCGCTCCTGCGCTATTTCTGCACCAGAGCAGCAGGAAGACGAGTGCACCGGGACAGAGCCGCATGAGGCTACACTGAGTATCCTCTGAGCACAGGATGAGTAAATGCTACTTAGCTGAGACAGTCTGCAAAGCGGTTTCAATGTCTTGACACATGCCGCCTACTCTGGCCCCCATCCTCAGCAGCTTTATACTGAAGATGCATCCTCATTGTGCTTTACATGCCAGTGTGAGTCCTTCCTTGCGTTATCTGCCATCCTAGATGCTCTGCTCTGCAAGTACAACTAACCACAATTACACCCTTAAGCAAGAGACAGCAATTGATATTTTGTCATTGGGATTTTTTGCCATGACTTTTGTACCCACCTGGAGTGAACAAACTATTACAAGTTTCATCCAATTATGTTAAGTGCAGTTGGACATACTGTGCCGAACACAATCTCTTTTCAGTGGGAGTGAGGGGCAGTCCGTTATCAGCTCAAGGCACCATCATTCATTAAGATATCATTTGCCTCTCACCAGCAGAGCCAAAGCAGCAAATCTATAGGATGTCATAATAAGGTGTGCTAATGAAAGATAGGCAGAACAGGATTAATAAAAGGGTCTTCTCCACATTATACCTTCCTCTTACTACTTTGCTCAGTCCCCGTCTTTTATGATCTCCTGAGGGAATGTTTCAAAGGGGTGCGTGGAAGTGAGGCCCATGAATCCAATTAATCGCTGATGTGGTTTGTGCCTAGAATCGCCATGCACCACTTAAAAAAACCTGCCTGAGTGCAGCAGACTATAAGAAGGAAAATATTGGGCATACAGTGTTGTAAATAAGCCTCTCATACATCCCTGCCTGTTGTTCTTGCCCTGGGCTAGGAAAGTCTCTGATAACTAGTTCAGCACCTTTACTCTCATGGTCCAGTTCATCATATAAGTCCACCTCTGCCCTTCTGAACCAGTTCAGTTGGGCTCTT
Organism: Haliaeetus albicilla; assembly: GCF_947461875.1. NCBI lineage: Eukaryota > Metazoa > Chordata > Aves > Accipitriformes > Accipitridae > Haliaeetus > Haliaeetus albicilla. Next base: position 10,623,558 of record NC_091491.1, read on the forward strand.
ATTTTTACTGGAATTACTTGGTTGATGTACCAGAGGCTAAGTGGGAGAAAACCCACTTGCTTCCCCAGGTCACAGCTCCTTGGTCTCAGGCAGGCAGGACTCGCTGGCTGCTTACAGAGGTCATCCTTCCTGGAGCAAGCGCTGGGGAAGCGGTGGCATGTGTCCTCCATTCCCTCCTCCCCCATGTGGGCCATCCTGAGCATGTCTGGGGAGGAAAGCCAGAGCTAATGGTTGCAGTTAGCTCCTTAGCCCAATCAAGGTGCAACTGGGATTCAGCAAAGTGCCTTCATGGCAGGATGCATTTTGGGCAAGTCGTTTGGGGCTGCACCTTCCATTTTGTCCATCTACAAAGCAGACCTTTCACCTTTCATGACCTTCATCACTGAACTGAGTGTGGACACCTCAAAGTTTTTCTAAGGGTAAAGAGAATATGCATCAGAGTTCAATTTTGCAATGTTTATACAACTACAGATCTTTGCAGGGGAGGAGAGAAGGACATGCTTTTACCAATACAGTGCTACACACATGCATATATCCCAATCCGTAACTAGTAAATATACTATGGCTGTGATACAGACGCAGTGATACTGGTGTTGAAGATGTTTTTGTCAGCATCACGTTATTCACACATGGGGGTAGGCTAGAGTGGCTCTGAAACCGTTGCACAGAGCTGGTCTGGACTCTAGAAGTGCCAGGTGTAATCTCTTCCTGAGGCATCAGAGGAACCAACTGGTGGCAGAGTTTCCAGAAACCAGGCTTCAAAAGTCCCATTGCTCATGGAAGAGGTGGGGTTAGGGCACTGACACTGATTTTGTGTTTCTGCTAACACTTCCCTTATAAGTCTGTCTACAGTAAAGCTCTTGTTGGTATAGATGTGTCATAAAAATTCACATCCTAAATCACTTTGCTCTGACCTGGCCATAGTCTGTCCCATGAGTTACTTGTAGGAGGTGATGACCAAGACCCATGGTCCTGAAGGAGTGTTATACGTGGTGCTGGAGAAGGGCTAAACCAGTTGCCTCCTTGCATTTTCCAATCCAGCTCCAAATCTCACAGCAGAAACTCAATTTCTGTACCACTGTCCATCTGGGTGCAACTGAACCACGTGGACACAAGCCAAGCAGGGCTGGCTGGCTGCCCTTTCCAACTGGCCAGTGCCTCGCCAGCTTGGCATCAGCCAGGGCAAGCATGAAGCATTGCACACTTTGCATGCTAACAGGCAAAAGCCTGTGTGATAATGTGCTTAAACATACATGGTAATAACATTAACTTAAACTTTTTGCAGATTATTAGTAATGCAGGTTTCTTCTGTGCTCTGTGTGTGTACAGTACATAACTATGCACATTAAATTTAGACCATTCCTTGCAATTTCTTCTTCCCAGAGAACAGCCACTACCTGTGGCACTGGGGACCCAAAATGCAGCTGAGAATCAGCTAGTCCAATAACTCACCTACACAATCCTACACAATGCATCCCTGGAAAGAATGAACCAGGCACCTGAATGCATAGGGGAATCTTATTTCTATCTGTCTTCTGTACTGTTATGGCTTTTATCCAATTATCTGACTTTTTACCACCTACAAAGTGTTTTTCTTCCCAGCATGCCTAGAAGAAGCACTAGACCCAGTTGCCTGAAAGGGAATTGCTGTGGAGACGGATGAAGTGACATGACTAAGGTCATCCAAGGCCTGTGTCAGAGAAAGGAGCTGAACCTGGGGCTTTCCCAGCAGGGACTGACCATTACAACAAAGGCTCTGGATGTAATTCAAAGAAAAGGATTTCACAGTTGAAAAAGGGCCCACTGTAAGTCCTGCCCTACCTCTGAAGCCAGTGGGAACAGCAGGTCAGCAGAAGGCATCTTCTAATATTTTCACTTCCCAGGGCATCTGTGCAGCTTACTGGGAAAGACACGACATGCCCACAGCTGGACCAGATGTGCAGCTGATTTCTTCATTTGCCTTTGGATTTCCACTCTCGTGTTAGTACGGTTTTAGTCCAGCCCTGCAAAATTGAGTTTTCTTTTTACTATTCCCAGAAATACCATTTTCCAATGCTTTTTCCATGTCCAGAGTGGGTCAGACTGTCATGGCCAATGGCTCTGTTGTGGTCTCTAAGTGCATTAGGGAGGTGACACAGGACTGCGGCAGTGGCATGGCCAGAGCACTGCCACCAGCACAACAACAACCAGAAACTTTTAAGGCCATTTCCCAGAGACTACTTCAGGCTGCTGAGATTCAACACATTTAAACAGGTTCCATGGACCAAGGCAGATGCTTAAGTACATGTTCCCATAAAGAAACTCTTCTAGAAAATCCCAAACTGAGCTTGAGCCAAAAGCACAGGAGATGATCTCGCTTCAAACACTGTTAGAAGAAAGTCTCTTTGGCCAAAATTTCTCTTGCTATTTTTTGGCACTCCAGTAAATCTGACTGCTGTCTCCAGCCTGGAGATGACTTCATTTTACTAGATTTCTCAGCCCAGGCTCTCTGTGCCTCAAAAGCAATTGTTTGTGCTGCAGTTGGAAAATGTGTATCATCACAGTTGCCTTTTTTTCCACTGCAGAGTAATTAATCGATATTTCTCATGGAGGGCACTCAATTCTCATTACACTGGGCTTTCACAGAGCTGGTGGGGGTTTTTTTTCACAGAAGTGAAATATCCAAGAGACACTTCATGCTCAGGCTGAGGTCTCTGCTTCACACTCTTGCTCGCTTTGGGCTGTGAGAGTGTGAAGGCAGCCTGGCAAATTTCACATTGCGGGAGACAGCCACAGTTGCAGAACTCTCTGCCGGTGTAAAATGAATGAAGGTTTTCCTGCAATTTTTTCCATGCAGCTCTGTGCCATCTGCTGTGTGCCTGTGATACGGTGCCAAGGGCTGGGGAAGGAGCAAGGCGGACTGGAGGTTGCAAGCCACCAGCCTGTTGCTAATGCAAGATCATGAGCCCGTGCCAGCTGTGGAATTAGGATGGCACCTTCCTCCCAGCACGGGGTGACCGAGGATCACCATCCCGGCAGCGCTCCCTACTCCGGTGCACCAGCACAGGTAGAGTCTGCCCCTATAAATATATGATCAGTCTTAATGCGATGACCTGAGGGGAAGGGAAGTGCACGCTGCTCCCTGCATGATTGCAGCACATGAGAACCAAACGCTGAGCAGCACCAACAAAACTGTATTTGAGTTAGGCTCATTAGGCTCGCGAGTTTCTTCCTGACTCCATGTATTTTACCGTACAATGCAGTACTGGAAGTCATTATTATTACGAAGAATCACTAATTCAATAACACCACTATCCTGCATGAATAACATCCATACAATATTAATGCATTTCCCCCCTCATATTCATTGCAGAACACAAAAGCTGTTAGCAGAACGCAAGAAGTCTTAAGGCAGGGACGCCATTAATGCGACAGTCACTGTTACCCATGCATTGCTAACACCGAATTGAAGCTCTGGAAATTATGATTGCAAAGCACATTTTTGGATGCCATTCACAAAAAAAAAAAAAAAGGCTAAAAGTTAAAACTTCAAATAGAAGTAGGAAAGCTGCCTGGCATTACACGATAACATGGCACTTTATTATCCCTCTTCAATTGTTTGACGTTTATGCCTCTGTTTAGCAAGTCTGTTCGTTATCATTCTCCAATTAACAGAGACTTTTTTCAGATAATTTTTATGAAATTCTCATTTAATTAGCAATACAGCTGAGTCTCAAATGGCAGTTTTAAAAATATCCTTCTACCGATCAAGCAGCCAAATGGTTTTTCTGAGATATTTGCAGAATTGTAAACCTTTGTTTGTCTGCTAATTATCCCCCTGCTTAGATGATGGGAATGTGAACACCTGACAATCAGGGGTTATTCACCGGACGCTTTCATTGCGCATGGTGTGGAAAAATACAAATTTCACTTATTAAAACCTTCTCATGGGCTTTTTTTAAAGAATGGGATTTATCAGAGGATTTTCAGATTCCGCACAATAGATGGGGAATTAAAATAATGGATGACAAATAATAGAAAACAGGTGTGATAGGACACATCAGGCATTCTACAGGCACAGAGCAAAATAGAAGGAAATATGTTTATAGTACAATAATGGAAGCAAAAAAAATTTAAAAATAAAAATAAAATCAACAGTAAAATTTCAGTGAATGGGCCCTCCTGCTAGACAGCTGGAGACCGTTATGGTATTTAGCAACAAATACACAAATAAGCTTAAAATGCATTTTTGCCATATAGCGATGGGTGCATGTAGTTTGGGTAGAAAAAATCCCTTAATCTACCACTGAACTGCTTCCACATTTGCAAGGGAACGTGGCAGCTTTCCAGTTCTCTGCTGTTCAGCTCTCCCATTGCACCGTGCTCTGTACAACGCTGCTGCTCTCCAGCTCCTTGGGATGGGTGAGTACGTGCAAGTCATTGCAACACGACCGCTGCCTGCATCCAGCACTGCTGGGTCAGCAGCAAAGGGGTGGTTATTAGCTGGGTAAGGGGAAAAAATTCATGTTTTCATAGCACAGGGTTACAGGGCAAAATACTAAATTTGAGAAGATAGGAAACATCTTATGTTTCAGATTTTAAGCCTAATTCTAGCAGGAGATAACAAGACTTCTGCCCATACCAGAGGTGGGTTTTGGATGCTGTTGGTGTTACGCACAATCCAAGGCAACACATGATTCAGTCGCTATGGCTTTGCAGTGCTCCTGGTCTCTTTTATATCCAAACAGTCCTCTGAAGCCCAGACAGGTAGGAAGAAGGTAAGTGAGATACCAATGCGGCCCTTTCAGATGACTGAAATGCCCTTCAGATTTGCAAGACCCCACTGACCATCCTCACCAACTTTAACAAGCTCCAAAAAGTGCTTCCGAGTCAGCGTTTGGGGGAAAGGGAGAGAAGGCACTAACGCCTCCACCCAGGCATTAAAGTAGAGTAATGAAATAGTCTGCTGCTGCCAGATAAGTGGAGAGGATTCCTTGGAGAGTCACTTTAGATCTCCAGCTGCAGTAATACGTGGTTACGAATCTCTATCAGTGCACTTGTAGTGCAGCTGGAGAGTATGTCTGACATTGCCTCCAGTGACCTTTTCAATATAGTCCAAGTGCTGCAGAGCTGGTGTTTCAAGAGGAATTCAAATCGAATTTACTCAGGCAGAAAGGATTGGCCGGAGGATAGCCCTACCACTCGCTTCATGTTTCTCCTTGTCATTCTCACGGAAATTGCAATTCTTTATGCATGGTGCTTCTTCCTATGCTGCCGCAAATGTGTCCCTTTAAAGAACAGGAACAGCCACCGCACTTTTAACGGAAGGTCCCCCGTGGCCTGGCAGTCGCAGCTGGGCACTGCGGTTGAAGGGTGTTTGCAGGTGGAGCTGGTGGCAGCAGAAGTCAGAGGATGAAGGTGTGAACTCAAATGCAACCTGTTGAAAGGTCCCAACAGGGAGCCGAGGAGCAACATCTTGGTGCGTAACACTTGATGGCTCTGGGGTGAGGTCTCTGCCCTTCTTGGGGCAAAGTGCATGTGTTTGGGAGAGGGAATGTTGGTTTTTTTCATGTGCTTTCCTGGCACAGTATGATTATTTCATACATGTTTGTATGAGGTGCTTTAAAATGTAATTTCTTTGATTAATTTGGTGTCTGTATTTTCACTGTTTTGTTCGCTCCAATTTATGACAAAATTGAACAAAGTGGGTAACAAAATATAGCCCTGTCAGGCTCCTGTCTTCAAGGATATAAAGAAAAATGTGAAACTGTCAGGCACACAAATGTGCCAAACCCCAAGGAAAATTATTACATTCTGCTTGACATTTACTTTAATTTTACAAAATTCTGTAATACCATTATAAATAATAATAATAAAAAGCGGCATGGAAATATTGTTAAGTGTATTTATTTTCATTTGCTAGCTTTGTGATTTATGGGTTTGTTTTATTTTATTTTTTTCCTCTCTCTGCATCAGAAGAGAGAGCAAGCACCTTAAGCTCGAGCACTGCCGCCTGCCTGTGTGCGGGCCAGTGGGAAGGGCTGGCTGAAGTTGGGTCATCCAAGGAAATGTGCCGTGCTCATAAGAACGGGGGAAAGTAACAGGGCATGTCTCTGCTTCCAAAAGTTCTGCAAGCCTTTTGTTGAAACCCTGTAAAGTGCTCTCTAAGGGATAGGTAACTGGGTCAGATCCATAACTGCTAATACCAATCCAAGAAACTTGGTTTATACCAGCTAAGGGTCTAACTGGGGATGATCCAGTGGTGCTGAGTGGGAATGGGAGAAAGACACCCACAATAAGTGTGGGAAGGGCGTAGTCTAACCCAAAGACTAATAATGAAAGTTGAGAAATAGTTGAGCCTGGAGAAAAAAAGCCACAAGAGAGTGGAAGCCAGCAGCACTCAACTTCCAAGAATGGGCTGAGCAAAGGCTGTTTGAAAAAAATACACATGGGTGATGCTGAGAGTCTAATCCTACTTATTCTGCTCGTGTAAGCATTGCCATTCTACGCTTTCCATGAGACCAGGGTTGCCTCTTGAGGCCATCCCATCCTTGAAGCTCCTGTGAAGAAGCCCTGTAGCACACTTTTTGATTGAGAGGCAGCTCTTCAGTCTTGCATAGTGGTGGAGCTCCAAAGGCCATCAGGGCTTGTTCTCCCAACTCAATTAATTGCTTCTGAAAATCCCATGTTCTCTTCCCTGCCAAGCCTCAAAGTAGAGTCACACACCAAAGGAAATGGGAGAAGAAAACCACTTCAAGGCATCAAGGTGACTTTTCTTCTGACAGATGAAGGCAAAGAAAAGTGTATGAAAATAATTGATGGGATGTGGCAAACAGAGCTGGCATCATTTACATACTGAACTGACAGCATGTGCCATTCACAGGCCCTTTCCACTATAAATAATGCTTTATAGTGACACAAAAAAGCCCTATTTATCTTGGAAGTTAAAAAGGCACCATCTGAGTGGACAGCCAGCTTCTGGGCTCCCCAAGAAAATGTTTATATAGGAGACAGCACTTTAGATAAAGATATATAACCTGGCTGACACAGGCATGACTCTGTAGCCAGTGAACTGCAGCGCTCCAGGGATTTCCAGCCTGTGTTGATGATCCCTGCACTCACCCCAAGGGCTGATGCATTGCCTAGGACACAGATCTAACCCATGGCCTCCTGCAGTCTGGAAACCTCAAAGGGCTTTGAGTGGTTGATATTTGCTACCTTTCGCCTTGACATCCCCATTGTCTCTCATTTCCAAGGTGCTTGGGTCTCCTTAACAGCCTCCAGCTGTGCTGGATTTGGAGGTGAGTGCTCCCAGCTGCTCGCCACTGCCATACCTGCTGCTCACCAAAACCCACCCTCACCTATTTTGGTTAAAACGAGCTCAATATAAGTAGCTGCACTTTAGTAATGTGACTTGTTTTGGCAAGAGTGGGTTAGGGAGTGTTCTGTGGGTTGGGATATCCAGGAGGTAGGTGCCTACAAACAGATGAGGCTGGTGACCTCTGCAGCCAAGCAAGGATACAGGAACAAGTGCTTGTACAGCTCCCACCCAACCAGTACGTGATGGGGAGGTGCACAATATCCACTGCATCACATGGAATTTTGTCACAGCATTGGTCCTCTGAGTCCCAGGTAAGCCCTGATGTCCTTGGATCACTGAGCTGGTGGGAAGAGCCTTGCTGAGGAGTGGGTTGCTTCTAGAGGAAAAGGCTTTCCTATTTGGTGAGAGGTTTCAGTGAGCTTGACTCTTCCCTCTAGCTTGCAAAGTTTAATTTGTTTCCACCTGTGAGGGATGGCTGCTGTTGGGAACTAAACCCTGCTGAAGCATGGGGGATCTTGTCATCCAAAGCAAGTAAGGAAAGTCGTTCCTGGGGTCTCCAGGAGCATAGCTGTGCTGCCAAAGGCCATACTGGCTCGACGGCCAGCAAATCTGGACCCCTCAGCGCATGTACTGGAGTGAGTAGTGCTACTCCTTCATACAAACATCATCCATCTCCCCTCCCTCTGTGGCCACCTTGGCCTCTCAGGTCTGTGCTCTTGACAGCGAGCGGGTTTCCGCTCAATCGTCTCCTTTATAAGGCCCTTCTGGGAAGCAAAATGTGCCGCCTGCTCAGGAAAAGGCGTTATAATGGGCAGCTACCTATGGAGGAAGATGGATCACCGAGTCAGAAACCAATCGAGAGGTTGTGATGGCATCATAAATCAGGGGATGCTGAGCGTTAAAAGAAACCCAACGCTTGATTTATAACTTGGCATAAGCCATTTGTCGCCAGCCAAGATTTTCAGAAAGAGAAACATTTTTGTAAGCTTTATTTAACATTATTTTTTTCCACTGCACTAAGCATTTCTGTAGGGTTTATTTTTCTCCCCACACAGGTAAAACTCAATTTGCAGATAAAAACAGCCAAACAACATCCAAAGATTTTGTTTCACTTTTAAATGCTTGATGGGTTTGAGCTCTCTTTTCCCTCATTCAGGACCATTCTTCTCTGAACCTCAACTCCTTCCCAATGTCTTTTAATACTGAGGCTCACTGGGAGTCAGAGGCTTTTGCTGGTAGATGGCTGGTGCAAATCCAACTCATGCTGCCGAAAAGTATTATCAGTTAATCACCGCTCTGTTGCTGATGTGAAGCTCATTTTGGTATCAACAGCAGGTAGGCAGCTGCCTCACCTAAACCTGCCTCTGCCCTCCCTGTTAGCTGTGTCTGGAGGTAGCTGCAGGAGAGGCCAAGCAATTAGCCGCAATAGAAAGCGTGATGGGATTTTACCCTGAGCTTCAGGGACTCAGTGAAGGGGATGAGTTTGTGCTGCTGCTGCCCAACGCTGTGATTGGGAACCTGCAGTCCCTAACGCATGTCTCCCTGCATCTCAGCATCTCGATGAGGGCATCTCCTCTGTTAACGCTGCCAGATAGTGTGTAAGCAACCATTAACTTTTTTTTGAAGTGAGGAATGAAGATTTTTTTAGAGAATTTAAAATTAAGCACCTGTTTAATTCTAGAGTGCTCTGAGCAACAGTGAGACTTGAAGTGTGGACAATGCTGTTCCCAAAGTACTTTTTTTTTTCCCCATAATTTTTTAATTAGTTGGATTTTGGAATGGATTGCTTTGGGTGCTTTAAATGAAGGTGGACAAGCACAAGGGATGGGGGCTGTTCTGGCGTTTTCGGTTTGCATTGGATGTGTGCTTATATACAGGGAGACCATGTATTCCTGGCTGAGGTGACCAGACACATTTCCCCAACTGCCTGTTGGTATTTCTGGGAGGCCAAGAAATGCTGAGGACTGAGCATGCTGGCCCCATGGCAATGGGAATTAAGAGAAGCATGCTGACTGCTACCAGCCCTGCTGGGAAGGGGTCATGGAGAGCTGCAAGGAGCCCACCAAAACCACTGCTGCTTAAGTGCAGAACAAGCCCAGGTGTTGGTCCTGGGTGTTCCCGTTATAGGTTGTGTATCCATGTTAATGCTATTGAAAGGTGTTTGTAGAAGCCCAGTTCTTGCCTGAAAGGCACCATTTTCAGCTTCTCAGGGAAGAGCTGAGCTGAGGAGGCCATGACGAGGGGTTTGGATTCAAAGTTGGCAAAAGCTCTTGCTCTGGGTCCCCCTCTGAGGCTGAGTGCTTTCCCCCATCATTTTGACTTTCTCTAACTCAGTCCAGACTTGCTGAGAAATCTGCAAACCTCAGGGAAGCTCTTTGGCAAAGCTGATGTGCATTTTGCCTGGTTTCGGATTTCATGTGAAAAAACACCCAGCCCCCTAATCTACACGGTTCTTGTTTCAGCTAAGTTAAAATAATGACCAATTTGTACATGCCAGAACCACAGGATCACTCCACAGCATTTTTGTTAGCACTATTTGTCCATTTGACAAGCATATAATTGTGCTTCTTAATTGGAAGTATTTGTCAGTGCAAAGCATCATACGCGAGGCCGTTGTGGGAGCAGACTCAGCTGTGTGACTTGCCTCAGTCCAGGGCATGGCTCTGGCAAATCCACGCCAGGCCATGAAAAGATAAAGAGCAACAACCTTTTTTAGCCACAAAAGGATAAAAAGTGATGCCCACCTGGTCATCTTCTCCCCATGCGAGGGTCTGGTTAATAATAATAGTATTAAAATGCTCATGGTGATGCATAAGGCCAAAGAGGTCTTCAGTGTGCTCTGTAATTACTGTCATACTCTTGGTAAAGGTTGATTTAGTGGAGGTATGGTGATGTTCAGAGTGAGCTCCTCTGGCAGCAGAGGCCTGAAGCAAGATCAGGACAACCAGCGCATCCAACACAGGCTTGCAAAGAGGTTCTGAACGGGAGGTTTAGCAATGCGCCACTTGCTGCTCCACCGAGGAGGTCTGTGACAAGCTCCTCACCTGCTGGGTACATAGGTTAAGATGCATTTTCTCCAGCAACTGCAAGTTTCCCATTCCTGTGTGGGATGAGCAAGACTGACATGGATTGGGTCATGTGAGAGTCCCCCAGGAACTGGTGGGGGTCCCCAGTCCCAGCTCCCTGCACACATCTCTGATCCCTTGGCCTCTGGGGATGCCCTTCCCCAGCAGCACTGGGCTTGCTGAAGGCAGCAGCACAGAGCTTTCATTTCTGCTGATACAGATCGAGGGTCAAAGGGCTTCTATGGCCCACCCAGCCCAAGTCCTTCCCTTCTCCAGAAAAAGCCTTGTGAAGAAAAAGGTGGTTTCTCTGTGCTGCAGAGCAGCCCTGGCTCTCGTGGTGGCAAGGGGAGCACCGTCCCAAGCTGGAGAAGCCGTCCGTCTGCAGAGCTGGTTCCTTTCTTCCTTCCCATTTTGTGAAATTACTAATGTTCCGTCCCCAGGTCAGCTCGAAGGAGAGCTGTACAATGGCAGCCTGACTTACTGCGACCGTGCTTGGCAGCTTCAGACTTGGTGGGCTCCGATTTCATTTTAAAGACCCCTTCTGCCTCCCCTTATAATTGAAAGGCAAGCTTGTAGTACAGCAAGGATCCTAAATGGGTCAGACCAGCAGGCGGGCTCCAAAACAAACATCATTAACGCCAAACCACTGAACCATATAGCGTGAGCTGACAGTGCCTCTTTTGCCTGCTGACTTTGACCACACAGACGCCATCGTCTTAAAGAAACAGTTGGGGCTGCCTCTGCTGGGGCTGCTGGCAGCTACAGGGGAGGGAAGGGGAGATGCCAGCAGCTGGGGCAAAGGCTGAGGTCCCCGCTCTGTATGATGGAGGGCTGAGGGGTAGGAAACCCTCGGCAAAGCTGCAGCGGGGAGTTCAGCGCAAGCCAGCGTTGCTCTAGTTTGGAGAAAATGGGGCTGAGGGGCAACCTCGTTGCTCTCTACAGCTTCCTGAGGAGGGCATGTGGAGAGGGAGGTGCTGAGCTCTTCTCCCTGGGATCCAGGGACAGGGCGTGTGGGAACAGCTCAAAGCTGCGCCGGGGAGGTTTTGACTGGACATTGGGAAGCATTTCTTTACCAGGAGGGTGGTCAAACACTGGAACAGGCTTCCTAGAGATGTGGTCAATGCCCCAAGCCTGTCAGTGTTTAACAGGCTTTTGGACCTTGCCCTTAATAACATGCTTTAACTTTTGGTCAGCCCTGAAGAGATCAGGCAGTTGGACTAGCTGATCGTTGTAAGTCCCTTCCAACTGAAAATTTCTATTCTATTTTCTCTGCCTGCTGAGCTTTCCCCTGTGCCACTCTGAGTGCCACAGAAGTTGACCCTGCTGGTTTGGGGGTTTGTTTTTTCAGATAGGCCAAAAAGGAGGGCATGGCAGCACCACACCAGGTGCTTTGCTTACCATTTTTTTGGTGCATCTGTACGACATTGGGTTGAGTTGTTCTTGTTGGCATCTCCAGGAGGGATGTGCATCTGGGTCCTGCTGCTCTACAGCCTGGGCTGTGGGTACAGTGCTGTGCCAGGAAGTATGTCCATCCCCCAGCAAGAAGAAATGAAAAAATATGAAACTCAAATATCCTCCACTTACAAATGGTGCCTATGGTCCATTTAGTTTCATATACACAAAGCAATAGCATTCATAGGCAAAATCCCAGGAGCTTCCCGGAATACAGAGAGGATTGGTGTTGCTTAGTTACCAGTGGTACACTGGCATGCTGAGATAAATCAATACAGCTCCAAATATTAAAGCCTTTAAAATAAAATCAAAGCCATGTCCATAATCCCCAATGCTTCCTCTTTACCTTCGAACAAACATGGCATTGCACTGGAGCCGTGCAGGAGGCAGCGAAGGACTTGGTTACTGCACAGGCTGCTGCTTCTCCTTTTCTTTCTTTCTTTTTCCTTTCCCTTGATTAAAAGCAGAGAATAGGCTGTGCCATCCCAAAGGAGAAAGCTGGGTGGAGGCGATGGACAACCAGAGCTTTGTAAGGGACGTGGCAGTGAGAGTGACTTCTTGCTTCTCCCCAGCTGCATATCGTGGTTATTTACTGCTCCGAGTTGTGATGCCGTTGTGAAGCCCTTTGAGCGCCCGTCCTTCCTGCAGAAGCAAGTGTCCAGCCTCGGACAGACATGTGGTAGCAGCAGCTCTTGTTTTCTGGGGCCTTGTGAGGTTTACCCTGTGTAAGATGCTCTGGGCTAGACCTGCAAGGACCACAGAGCCCTGAGCAGAGTCATGGCGTGTCCTGACAGTCAATGCTACCTCTGCTGAGAATTGGGGGGAAATATCTATTTAAAAAACCCAGAGCAGCCTGTTTGCCCAGACAAGTGCCTCAGCTGCCAGGATCGTGGGTCCTTGTTCACCCCAGGGCGGTTGTGCAAGTGCTGCAGGTGGCAGATGCTGCCAGTTGTCAGTGCGAGTGGGACAGTATTGTGCTTGGAGAGCAGGTTATGGAAGTTGATAACTTTTAAGTGTTTAAGTCCTGCTCTTAAGTAGGAAAGTGAGGAAATCATGTCCCAAAGATTGAAAGAGAACCAGCAAAACACAGGAAAAAAGTAGCCCTCTTTGGCTCGTTTACTAGAATGAATAAAATCGGTGGGAAGTGGTGATTGACCTAACTTGTTTATCTAAATTTGCTGAGGCTGATTTTTCTCACGGATGCAGAATGGCATGGGAAGTTCTTGCTCCGCAGTTGAATGTTAGCAATATGTTATGCCCACAGGGGTGGGGTGGGCTGCCAGGATCAGGTCTCTGGGCTCAGTAATCCTGGAGAACCGGAGCTCAGGTTCTGAAAGAAAATTTAAATCAAGCCAGAGACCTTCGTGCATGGGCACAGGACTGAGATAAGTTACTTACTGGCGTCTGAGAGTGGGTTAAGCTGTCTATATAGACACAGTCCTCAGTATTTGTATGACAGTAATACCTAGAGAAATCTGCCAGGATTAGATCACTTATATTAGATTTGGTAGATACGCACGTACAGCCTCCTCTCCCAAAAGATTGTAATGTAAGTAGACAAGTCAAAATAGTGGTGAGAAGAAAGGCTGTAACCTTACTCCAGCTTGTAGAAGGCAAACTAAAGCACACTGAAGTTTGCCCACAGGGACAAAAAAAATGTGAGCTGAGCTGGGAACTGAACCCAGATTTTCCAAATTCCAGCCCCAGAGAGTGCTGGAAGTGCCAGGACCACTTGGGGATGCTGAGTTGATCATTTGCTGGCACCAATTCTGTGGTCCCAGCAGCTGCCAGGCTGGGACAGCTTGGGATGAAGCTCCAGCCCTCCTCGCAGGCAGCACAGCACATCGATATCTGTGCTCGGCAGCTTGCAGGACGTGTCAGAGCCGGTGCTGTTCTCCTGCAGCTTCACAGCACCGGCAAGGATGTGTTGGTGCTCCTTGGCATGGAGGAGGGACTGTAAGTCCTGGCTCCTACTCGGGCTCCCTGCCTGCAGCGGCTCGCAGAGGAAATGTTCACGAGGGCTCGTGGTAATGCGGTGGGGCAAACATCCCCGGTGAGGAGAGACAGGCGTGTCTGGAGGATGATTTGGAGGTGCCTGCTGTGGTTCATGCTCCGAGTTGCCCTCCACGGGAGCAAATCTCGCTTCACCGCTGGGAGCAGAGAGCTGGAGAGTTGGAGTTCCCCAGGCAGAGCTTGCTGTCGTGGTTGACCCTCCACCCACTGTGCCTTGGTGGCCTGGCCGTGATGGGTGATGGCCTGGCCTCGTGGGGCGCTCTGGTGTGAGCGGCGCTCCTGATGAGTCACTGGAAGTCGAGCTCTGGCGGATTTCCAGGCTCACAGGGAAAAGCTCTGGCTTTCATTGCTCCTCTCTTCCTCCCAGGGCTCCGGGAGATCACAGGCAATCAGAGGAGTCTTAGCAGGAGGGGAATAGCACTGAATGAGGTTTCTTCTTTTCCCTACTGAGCCTCAGCATCTCCCTCCACTTTACGTGCAGCAAACAGCCCAGCAGTACCTCCGGCTGAGAGGAATCTCAGTATGTCTGAAGGGGACACTGAGACCTTTCTCAAACATCCCAGAGGATTTTTATTATAGGGCCACTAAGAGGAGAGGGAGGGATGGGACTCTGGGAAACCTTGATTCAGTGGGGTGCTCCCCTTCTGTCCTTGGTTTGCCTCCCCTCTGTTAAACAGGATATTCAGAATTGCCAAATTCTTGCAGTTTTTACCAGCCCTATGGCTGCTTGGAAACATGGCTTTTTTTTTTTCCAAGAGGTTCTCAAAAACAATTTCCTCTTTGTTTTCCTTTCTACTAAAAAAATACTAGAAAGTCAGAACTTGGCAGTCTCTGGCTATAATCCACACCAGCCAACTTTTTGCGGATAAACTTTGCCCTTTCACCTTTCCCCCATGTCGAACGGAGCAGTATGCACTCTTTAGAAGAAACCAGGTCATTATCATACGTAGCTTGTGTGGCACAAAAAGGAAAGGAGAAACTATAAAACACGCAGGCATGCACAGCCAGCCATGTTAGGATTGTTGTTCCAAGAGAAAGATATCATGTATATTCTAATTGGTTTGGTTGAGTTATTAAATCTCAAGAGGCCTTTTCTTTTTCCTTTTTACCTGCTCCATGAAAAGCCACTCTGGCAGAGGCCTTTTTGGAGAGGATTGCCAGGCAGAAGAATTCAGATGATGGTTGTCCAAACTGAAGTGAGAAAACACATTTGCACCAAGAGCAGCCAGCTTAAATTAGCAGGCAGTGGCGTGGGATGCGAGCGGAGAAATGATTACAGGCTGATAAAGACAGATGTAAGACATAAACAGCTGAAATTTGACTTAAATATTTATAAGAACCCAGGGCTCTCTTACAAATGTTATGTTTGGGAAGGATAGGGTGGTTTATAGCTGCTGTTTGCACTGCTCACTTTGCTTTCATCGCTCTGTGCTCTGAGCTAACCTGGTTGTCCCACAGACAAGGTGCAACTTTAAGGTCACATCAACCTTGCACGGTGCTGTCCTGGACCTGGCTGTTGTGTGAGCAGCTCCGAGCCCCTCAGCTCTCCCAGCACAGGATGGTCCTGCTGCTGCGTACCCAGCATCACGGGGCTGTGCCCGTGCTGGGGCTTGGGAGGGTTTTGTTGGGAGCCGTGGTTGTGTTTGCTAACAGCACTTCTAGTTTCACACTGCTGTAACAGCAGGTTATAGTCCGGAAAGCTCATGTGGCTGTTGGTAGAGGTTGGGAAAGTGCCTCCACCCTACCCAAACTGCTCTCCTCTTGTGTGTCCTGCTAAAACCCAAGGTGGTCATGGCACAAGGGGTACAATTTAGCTCATTTCTTCCAGGCAGATCACCTCAATATAATGAGGGTCTTCATCCCAGTTGCTGCAAACAGGGCAGGGCCACGAGCATGTAGGTGCAGGGAGCCGAGGACGTGGAGCTGGTGGCACCCGGGACCGAGCAGCGCGGTGGGAATGGGTGGGTTTGGCAGAAAGGCACAAAGGGGCTGCAGGGCTGGTGGGAGAGATGTGGGGGGCAAAGAAGCTGGCGGGGGGACAGGATTGGGCTCTCCGAGCTGGGCATGAGGAGCAGAGGGACGAGCGCCAGGCGGGGAGATGGGGCTGGCAGGGACGAGGACTTGCTCATTCCTGCAGCCCCGTGCCTGTTCACCTTGCAAGGCATTTGCAGTGGCAAACACCGCTCTGCTGAAGGTGAAACTAGTGAACCCCCGTTGACAGTAGCTCAGAGCATGAGAGTTTGTCCCCCCACACACCTCGGTGGCTGCAGAGTCCCCACGCCTTCAGCTGAGCGGGGCTGTGTCCCTGCGGCGCGTGTCAGGGTGTGACCTCCAAAGACAAAAGCTCCCTCTTGCTAAACAGAGGAGAAAGAGCTGCTGCTATTAATTATTAATGAAATCTCACACACAGCATTAAAGACACGGGCAATTCTTTTTGGCAAGTGTAATGAAAAAATTAATTGAATAATCATTCCGTGTAAATAGATTTAGATAAGCTTCTCTTTTTTTCTTTTTTTTTTTTCTTCTTCTCTCCCCCTCCCACACCTTCCACTTTCCAGTAGAGAAAACACTATGATTTATTGCTTGGAATATTGTTATAATTCAGAGCATCCCGTGGTGAGCAGTGGCTGTACTGGCTTGGGCCACCAGGACCCTTGATTTCAGACAGTCTTATTTAGGGGATGCATAGTGGCACAAGAAAAAAAAAAAAAGGCTGTTAAAATTTACTGCTGTTAGGAACACTTTAAAATAAATCTAAATCCTTGATTTATGGGGTGTTGGTTTGTTAATGGCTTAGAGGACCTGATCCTGTTAATGTCTGTGAGTCCTTTCAGTCTTTAGGGGGGGTGTTGCCTGGGGCATGTCACTGGCAGTGTGGGAGCCCACGGCAGACCCTGGCCAGGCCCTGGCCACGTTGGGGACCGTGTGGCTGCAGAACAGCCCCCTGCCCTGTTGCACCAATTTGGCGTTTGCTAGATGTGCTTCTTGCGGTTACCATTGTCTGATGTTACTCAAGGTGCCTGTCAACTTCATGCCTTAAATGCTAATGTTGGAGTGAGGGAAAGCATGCCAAGCCTTCCAAATTTTCGTTTCTCCCTTCCCTTTAGGGAGTTTTAATTTTTTTTCAAGGAATGAGCCTGTATGTGACCCTCAGGCAGGGCTGAACATCCCTGTAAGTTCCTCGGGGGCTGCACTGCCAGGAGCTGTGGGGTAGGATGCGGGGCAGCCAGGCTCAGTGCAGCCCTTCCCAGCGAGGACCCAAACCCCAAACGGAGGGCAGGACCACAACTCTGAATTCCTCCCGAGTGCAGGAGCCCTGGGCTGTGCTGTCTCCTGTGAAACCAATGGAGAAATCCCCTTTTTGTGCTGTGGTTCCCACTTCCTGCCCCCCCTGCAAGGCTGGGCGCTAGCAATGGCAGTCTGGCTCTTTCTCTGTGTTTCAGTGAAAAAATGTCTTCCATTAAATTTAATTTTGGAGTATCCTCTTTGGGGTCTCCAGCATGGTACTCGGGTCTCCCTCCCTAACATGGAATCTTTATAAAGGTAGAAACCTTTTCTGCCTGTACCCATGAAACTGTTCAATACTCATTAGTCTCTAAAGTGGCATAACTTTAAGAAAGAACCAGGAGACAATAGCTTTTCCTAGGAGTTTCTTTTGGCTTTAAAAATTAGTAATCCCATTATTTAAAAAACACACACATAAAAAAAAATTCCCAAAGCCCACTTTCTTCCCATCTCTCTAGGGACCTGAGCACTCACGAACACCCAGCAGCATCACAGCAGAACCGAGAGGAAGGGAAGGGGCTCAGGACCAGCCTGTGCCGAGCTTGTTTGGCATTGTCACGGGCTCAGCAGGACACATCCCCTTTCTGTATTTTGAGGCTTTAAATGGCCAAATTCCTCCAGCTTTGTTCTGCCCTGTATTTAAGAGGATGTAGACTAATTTTGACTGTAACTCTGCAGACTTTCCAGGAGCTCTATCACGATATGTATTCCCTGGAGTTGTATCACAGTTTGACCCTGTGTCTTTTTCAGCTCCTCGCCTCGCCTGACAGTGAGTTTCCAGCTTTCTTGTTGTTCCCTGCAGTTACAATTAACTTCAAACAGTGTCTTATCATTAAATCAACCTACATTAAACCAGGCAGTTGCCTTAAAGAGAGACTGCTCTTACTCTTTTTCTGCATTTACTCAGCTGCTGCATTGCTCCTTCTGCAAAAAAAAAAAAAAAACAGAAAAAGAGGGAGAAATAAAAATGATCTGTTGAAATGAAGCAAGTGCCTTGTTCCTGCTTGCCATGCCTGGAGTTTCTGAATTTCTTTGGCTTTAAATGACATCTGTGTGCATGACTGTCCCCTGAAATGGCAGAAGAGCTTGGCTTATTGCTCCCTTGGGATCTAACTGAGCTAAATTTTGCAGACTGTGAACCTGAGGCAGCTCTGTTGGGTGTCTGAGATCAGAAATGGGAGCTGGTTCCTTCTCAGGCGTGGTTTACAGGTCTGGCAAAATACCTGTAACTCTTCTCTGGGGTATTTATTTCAATTGCCAGATATGTGTACAATTATAACATTCATAACATAAGTCAAACCAAAATAATTAAGATTGCATCTCGTTTGTGCTAAAACACACACAGACACCCCTGCCCACCCTTAAAGCGATCTGTCGCGTTGTAAAGAAGTTGCTTTAAGAGTTAGAGCAGCCCCATATCTCAACTGGAGTTAATGAGCAGTTGCCATTTCCCTCATAAACTCAATTTTTCAAAGGTTTATAACCTGGGTCTTATAATTCGCAGTGGGCTGAAGCTCAAAGTGTCATTCCCCAGCCTTGTGTGATCCAGTCTAAAATCAGCACAACTTGGTAGCTGGAGGGTTTTCCCCCCTCCCCTCTTTAAATATCTCTGGTGTTCAGTCCTCACCTAGGCAATCCCAGGCTCATTACCTATTAGAATTTGGCTTAAATGTCTGTGGAAGGGAGTAAAAAGACCTTGGGCCACAACAAAACCGCTTTGTCTGCTGGGCTTGGTGCTCAGTGGTGTCCAAGCGTGATCCCCTTCCAGCAAGCAGAGTCCTGGTGTTTTGTTCCAATTATACCAGTAACTCCAGATGAAAACCAGCAGAAATGCACCAGTATAAAATGGGGTCAAAGGCAAGATGACAGTCTACTCCTGACAGATACTGCTGGGTTTTTTCCACTGATGTTTTATTGCCTGCCTCTATAAATCAGGTCTTTCATGGTTTCTAAGGTTTGGTTCCATGTGGCTACCCTCTGCTAAAGTGTCCATTATCAAGTTTCAGGGCTTTATTTAAACTTTTAATTTAAAAAAAAAAAGTAAGTAATCTATAAACAATGTAATATTGTTCTTCTTTCTTTCTTTCTTTTTTTCCCCTCCCTTCCTCCCTGCAAAAGAGCTAGCTCAGCCTAATACCTGTCTCTGGTATGGCCTGGAAGCAGTTCAGGACTGCTCTTATTTGGTTTATATGGAGTTTGGTCACCTCCAGCTTTTTATATTGGCTACCTCCAACTTCAGTCGACCCAAGGCTCCCAGGACATGCAGCATGGGCCAGCTGAGCTGGGCACACATGGATCCTGAGAGCAGGAGATTGATGCCTTCAAGACTTGAGTCTTACGTGTCCCCATGAAGGGATTTTGGGAAAGGGAAAGCTTTGAAGGTTGTCTGCAGGGCAAAGCCTTTTTCTCATGGCAGGAACAACCCTCTCCATGTTGGCATCGTTCCTGCCTACTTCTTCTTTCTGAATGGTCCTTATTGCCAATACCCAAAATCTAGGCAAATTTTTCCAAAGCACTTGGCTCCCACCTGCGCTGCTGAAGAGAGCTTGTTTGTTTGGGAAGAGGCTATCACTGCCGTCATGGTCTGGACATCGCTGGGGAGGGAGCTTCGGAGTTGTTCGAATGTCCAGGTTTCAAATGGTCAGGATCTTGTAAAATGAGCTCATGGTCTGGTTAAAAAATGCCAGAGGGGGATTATATCAACTTATTTTTATGAATCTGGGCTAGGTGAATTTATCTTTCTCCCAGTACTGCCAGTCCTCAAGCTCTGGTTTTGTAGCACACGTCGTGTCTCTAAAGGCATGTGGTTAAATAGTTTACTTGGGTTTCTGTGTTTCTATTTTCTCTGTCATAAAATAAGTATATTAGCCCATCTTGCAGGATTGTACTGTGCATGACTGAATAAAATCTTCACGTAAAAAGCGCTAGACTTGTACAAACTGTTTTTGCGAAGGCAGTAAGAACCGGATCCTTACCTGGCCAAAGGCTCTTTTGCTTTGTTGGAATCAGTGGATTTGTCACTTAAAAAAAAGTTTTAAAAAAAAAAAAAAGCTAAGCCTGAGGTGAGCATGAGAAGCTCCTTGGCATGAGCAGGAGTAAGCGCGGCAGCAGGTGCTGCTCCCCTCCTTAGTCCTTCCCAAGGCACCGAAGCCCTGTGCCATGCCATGAGCCACGTGCTTTCCCAGGAGCCTGCAAGGTGAGGCAAAGGACGCTGCATTTGAAGTGCCACATCATTTTTCCAAGGTTGTTTATTTATCAGACATCTGCCTCCAATATAATTAATGTCACCCTCTGCCAGCGCTTCTGCAGAGGAAGGGGTTCGGTCGCATGCCAGGCAAGCAGTAAGTCGAAAGTCTCAACACACGGGAGTGAATAACGAAACAAGTGGGTCGTTCTTCACCTCTGCGGTGGGGTCTGTGGGAGATGCTGAGCTCCGCAGGCAGCATTGTCCCCCATGGGTGTTGCTGTCCTTGTCTTCTCACAGGAGTCTCCCAAAGATGAATGACTGTTCAGGATGGGAGGTGAAGTGCAGACACTGCTCCAAGGGAAAAGCTGAAAAAGTCTGTCTCAGTAAGGGTGAGGAGGACCTTGGATCATCTTGCATTGACTCTGCTGTAGCTCCAGTCATTTCCAGAGTCCCTCCAGCTCCGCAGTCCTCTAACTTCATGTAAAAGAAACCAGGATGGGCTCAGTACACAGGTATGAAATGTCAGTACTAGAGAGATGGGAAACTTGAGCTGCTGCTGCTGTTGACCTTGGCCAAATGATGGTGCTGTGTCACGGTGCTCATGGTGCTCACAGCCCTGCAGCCTGCTCCCAAGGAGCCTGATGAGATCTGGCAGAAACTTCGGTGTGGTTTGTGCCATAGAAGTGGAACTTGAGAGCCAAAGTGACTGTGGTGGTTCTGGCAGTGGGCGAAGTTCAGGTTACCTTTATGGTCTGAGAGACAGATGAAGAAGAAGTAAAAACATCAATGCTGTGTTTGCATGATGCATCCCTGTCTCCTCTCTGTGGCTTTTTTGTTTGTAGTTTTTAGCAGCTCTGTACTGAATTTGGCAGAACTTTCCTCATCTGTCCCTGCAGTGTCAGTTGGGCAGTTCGGCAGCTTATATTCTGTTTTCCTTTGATGTTTCCCATTTTGTCTTGGGGCTTCCCCGGGTCTATAATTCCTTGCAGGAAAGTAGGGCGGTTAGTATCTTGCCAACACAGCTCACAGGGGTCTCACCGGTGTTCCCATGCAGAGCTGCTGGGCGCAGCAGGAGGGCAAGATGCAGACATGTGGCTCAGAGGTGTCTGCTCGCAGAAGGGACACAGTATTTCATCTCCATTGACTCCTGGAGGGCCATCTCCCTGACATTGATGGGAGAGGTTTAGCTTCAGATTAATCCAAACTTCGGATCAATGGAGTAAGATCAATGAGTTCAGGATAAACCAGCCTGAATCAACTACAAGCTGGTTCACCATACAAGATGAGCTCATTTCAGCTGCCAGAGGTGCGAGAGTATGAGAAGCGCTGTGGGTTTGGGCTGGACATGGTGGGATCCCCCTGGATCTAGCCAGGAGAGTCAGACCAAAGACCTGTCATGGATGGGTCAGGCTCGTTTTGCATGGGGCCTCGTGCTGATGCTCTGCAGCTTGGCATCGGGTGCCCAAGAGCATATCTACAGCACGAATGTCCTTCCTGGAGGTATTTCTGTGGATGTGGGAGAAGGGCCGATCCAGCTTATTAGGGGGGATTATAGCTATTAATGTAGGTTGCCATGGTGAGTAATTAAAATCTTCCCACACGTCCCGTTCCTGCGCCACAGCAGGTGCCCTGCACAGCAGATGTTTTGCACACCACATGCACAGGAGCAGCTTTTGTGCACAGGAGAAACCCACGACATGGTTTCACCTCTAGCTGTCTTGGTCAATGAAAATGGTCCCTGGCTTGAACTTAAATAATGCTTTTAATGCTATTTTGCACAACATGGAGGAGCTGCAGGGTCCAGGTTGTAATCCGAGGAGGCTTACTGTCTTTGAGAATGCCGTATATTGTTCATAACTGTTGTAAAATGCATCAGATAATTGCATTAAAGAAAAAAACCTCTGAGGAAGCCCTTGTGCCTTGTCTGGTACCAAGTGGAGGTCAGGCAGCTGCCTGTCCCACAGATGCAGCCTCTGTTACCTGCAGGAGATGTTTAACAGATGATGGCTCCCAGGTCCTGCTGCCTTTCAGTCTCAGCACCAAAGCCGGGTCTCTCCTGTAACATTGGAGCATAAATGGCATTAAGATTTCCTTCCTCTGCTTTAGGATGTCTGTGGGAAGTCCTGCGATCCAGGCCATTGAAGTCAGAGCTCTGCATGCTGGAGCAAAGATCTGCTCTCAGGTCCGTCATCTGCAAGGGTCCATCTGGCACTGTTGGTAACAGATATGGAACATCCTGGCCAACTGGGATCTGAAAGATGATTAGTTCATCGCCATCTAGAAAATACAAGATCTGTCATGTCCTAGCTCTGTCTTTACTGTGACTCACCAGTCTGTTTCTTGCTGGGCTTCTCCTTTTCAACCGTGGAAGAGTGTCTGCCTTTGCTTTTATACTTTGCTTTTTGCTCCGTGGATTTCTTTGCAGTGCCTCTTTTTGAACTGTCTAAAGGGGTTAGGAGGAAACATGGACAATGTCTCCTGCGTTTCTCAAGGGAAATCTTTGAGATGAAGCTGGTGCAGCCTCTCCTCCTTCCTCGTGCCTCTCTGAAGAGCAGGGTTGTGAGCCCAGATTTGGTCAGAAAGCTGGAAACCAGCAGGCGAGCACTACGCATCTGGCGGGCTGGTTACTCGGGCAGCAGGCAGTGCTCCAAGATTTTAGAGACGAGGGAGCTGGTGGGACCGATGCGAACAAACCCGCTGTCCCGTTACCCCACCGCACCCCTCGCGCTGGGCTGTGGCTCAGGCGAGTCATTGCAAGGTATTGATTGTCAAAGGAACAAAAGCAAAGCAAGAGTAAAGTGCAATAATCATGTGAGAGGAAAGAAACTAGAGAAGTACACCACAGGTTCACTTAACTCCTACTTGGTCGATAAGCTGCTTATTGAAACGCATTATTCTTCTGTTCCTGATTCCCAGAAGTGTCTGAGCTGCCTGGAAGACCATAACAAAACAGGCTGCCTCCTATGTCTGCCATTGATTTTAATGGAGAAAGACAGAGCACTGTGTAATAAAGTGTAAAAAGATGATTCCCCCAAAATGAATAGCACAATCATATAACAAAGATGGTGATTATCATGGAGTTGTTTCATATTCTTGTCTTTGCACAATGAGTGTCTGGCTGGCTTCTTGACATAGCCATCCTTTTTCACGGCTGTGATGCTAATTTAGGGCTATAACCGAAGCAACCACACTAAAAGGCGGGCTGATCCCTATACAGAGAGAAAAACAAGGTCATTTAATTTTTGTTTCATTACTCTGATATTCTACTACTTAGACTATTCAGAATTTAAGAGCAGGTATTTCCTTTTTCACTCCATCATCTAAAATAAGAGCTCCTGTTAAAACTGAGTGAAATACAGATTTCTTTTGGATTTACTGGCTAAACATAATAGTTTGGATGAACTCCCCCCCCCCCCAAATAAATGAAAAAAAAGTGGTTACAGAGTTACCAAAAATGTCTCATTCAATGACAAATTAAGTGTTTTGGTTTGGGGAATGGAAGGGAACAGCAATGAGAACAGCTATGCTTTTAAGTTAAATTTAGGTAAATATAAAAGAAGAACAACTAAAAACATTGCGCCTAGAAAACATTTGAACTGAACAATGGGTTTAAGAGTAATGCTCATATTGACATTGGCATAAATTTTTAGATTTCAGCATTACCCAACTTGGGTTATTTTTTTTTTGGCAAATAGGTTCTTTACCCCAGAGAATTTGCATGGTCTTAGCCATAATATAACAAATATTAAAATCTGATTTTAAAAAACAAAGTCACTTTTAAAAAATAAGATCTCAAGTATATATGTAGACCAGACGGATTCTGTTTTCAATGATAGTTGGGGGTCTCTTTTTTTTGACAGATTATTTCAAAATGAGCTTGAATAGAAAGAAAAATGCTTAATTCTGCCTAAAGGAATGCAGTGGCAGAAAAAACCCCCATGTATTGTTTTAACTCAGTGGTTCCTGTAGTGCAGCCACAGATGCTGTTATTTGCCGTCGGGCTGTAAGATCAGCCGTAAACCAAGGAAAATATGATCAGGGCATTCTAACGTGCACGAGCCCTGCATCATGTGGGAATGGTCGTGGTGCCGAAGCCCATTTTGCACTGCTTTGGTCGTGCTGCGCTGGCAGCTTAGAAATCCCCAGTTAGAGGAGTGCATTGGCCATCAGAGCTGCATCTGCCTTTATAAAATCCAGGAGGATTTTATAACGTCCCCTTGTAAGACTGGGTTAGTATTTGCTATGGCCCTGACCCTGAGCGCAGTGGAGTTGGGGGGAAGAGCCTGTCGTGGTTTAACCCCAGCCAGCAACTCAGCACCACGCAGCCACTCACTCACTCCCCCGCACCCAGTGGGATGGGGGAGAAAATCGGGAAAAGAAGTAAAACTCCTGGGTTGAGATAAGAACGGTTTAATAGAACAGAAAAGAAGAAACTAATAATGATAATGATAACACTAATAAAATGACAACGGTAGTAATAAAAGGATTGGAATGTACAAATGATGCGCAGGGCAATTGCTCAGCACCCGCCGACCAACACCCAGCCAGTCCCTGAGCGGCAATTCCCCCCCACTCCCCAGTTCCTAAACTAGATGGGACGTCCCATGGTATGGAATACACCATTGGCCAGTTCGGGTCAGCTGCCCTGGCTGTGTCCTGTGCCAACTTCTTGTGCCCCTCCAGCTTTCTCGCTGGCTGGGCATGAGAAGCTGAAAAATCCTTGACTTGAGACTAAACGCTACTGAGCAACAACTGAAAACATCAGTGTTATCAACATTCTTTGCATACTGAACTCAAAACATAGCACTGTACCAGCTACTAGGAAGACAGTTAACTCTATCCCAGCTGAAACCAGGACAGAACCCCATCCTCCAGCAGGCGTGGGTGATACCAGGTTCGGCATTTCACCTGTGCTGGCTCTGCCGATGCTTTGCCACGCCAGCTCTGCCTGGGCGCTGGGGAAAGCGCTGCATCCCCCGTGCCGGCAGCAGCTCCCTTATCGATAGCCGCCACCGTCAATCTGTCCAGGCTTGTTAGCACCATATCGATCACACCCCAGAGGGCAGGTCCTCTTGCCAAAAGGCAGCCCTGAGACTGTCACAACAGCAGCTTTTTTTTTTTTCCACATTACTGTATTTAGCCAGAAGTTGATGCCAGTAATACCATCATTAAAACCTTCCTGGATGTTTGCTTCGTTCCTTGCTCCCGCAGCCATTTCAAATCAGATATGCCCTGTCCACACAGGCCAGGACAGCTGTTACTTGAATCTCTTCCCAAGGACGCTTCTAAAAAAACTATTTCATGATGCCGGTCCTTTGCCAGCATTGACGGATGCAACATCCCCGCTTACTGGAAGTTCCATGTGTCAAAGCACGCAGACTGCGCAGCGAAAGGCAGAGCAGTTGGCTCGAGTGCCTGCCACTGCTTGCAGCAGAGCTGAGAGCACCCCAAACCCTCATCGCCCACACCAGCCCCCCAGATTTCTAGCTGGCTTAAATGAGAAGACCAAGGTGGGGGCTGGGTCTCAGCTTCTGGAGTTGCACCGTTTGGATGAAAACTTGAGGGGTGAGGGTTGGGGTCACTCCTTCTGTCCCCTCCTTGCAGATGTTTCTAAAAGCAGTTGGATGCCTTGACGTCTCGGTGGTGTTGGGGGCATCCAATGTGCTTTGATCTCTGGCTGCCAGGGGTGGGCACTGACATCTCTGGAGAGCTTTGGACAGTCCATCCCGTGTTTATAAACTGTTTTGGAGAGTTTAAACCTGTGTGGAGGTATAGGACTAAAGTAAAGTCCAGCCAAAGCTGGGAAACACTGTGCGCTGCTTTAGTGCCATGGTCCTCATCCCTCATGGCCATCTGCATTTTGGAAAGGGTTGGGGTGTATTTTCAGAGCTGCTGTGGGGTTCTTCATCCCGAGAAGCCCCAAAGCAGCAGGGCACGCACGCACCTTGTTTTTAGCAAGAGCTGGACATCCAGAGTCCCTCCTCTTCCTCCCAGCTGGGACTCTGAGTGGAGCTGATGATCAAACACCATGCAACCTCTTCATTCACCTGGGTTTCTAATTTCCCAGAAAGCCTTCAGGCTTTCCTTTTCCAATGGCTTACCAGCAATGCCACCAGTTGGATGATATTTTGTCATCCTAAAACCTCAACAGATGACAGACGGAGCTGGCCTGCCCACAGCCGAGCACATGGTGTCAGCTGAAAAAAGACACGCGGGAGCATGGGCAGGCAGAGATGCCAAGGCAAAATCATCCTGAATTGAACTTTTTTCTCTTCTCTGTCTCTCTCCAGGTTTGTGTCCCACCACCCCCCACTCCCCAGAGACTGGTGTCACCCACAATAGCTTAGTTTTGAAAAGAAGGTGGATAGGTATAGGAGAGAAGATATAATTATGGGTAGAATCTGGGATTTTTTTTTTTAATCAGATTGTGACACTGTCGAACGCTTTCTGCACAAAGTATACTGTTGAAAAGGCAGCGATTGTGCCTTTCCCACCACCATTATCAAAGCTCCAGTCAGTCAAATCCTCCCTGTTATTAAATGCTGCTCTGCAAGTCTGCATTGTGAAGCTGAAGGATATAATCACAGGTGCCAGACACGGGGAGAGAGCTGATCCAAAGGTGTGAAAAAAAAGAAAACACAAAGATGAGCTGAATAAAAACACATAAATGAGGTGTAAAAAATCAGATTACAGGGGGCAGAGAAGGTGGGAGTAAAATGAAGCAGAAAAAAAAAATCCATTACTTAGGCTTCTCCCCCCTCCCCTTTTGTTAATATAGAAGAAACAGGGAAAAAAATGCAAGCCAGTGCACCGGCATATTT
This sequence comes from Haliaeetus albicilla, assembly GCF_947461875.1. Classification (NCBI taxonomy): domain Eukaryota; kingdom Metazoa; phylum Chordata; class Aves; order Accipitriformes; family Accipitridae; genus Haliaeetus; species Haliaeetus albicilla. The sequence continues at coordinate 10,650,681 of NC_091491.1, forward strand.
GCCAGTATTTGTCAGCCCTACTTGAGACATGCAGTACTTGAGGTGATTCAGGCACTTTTTGGCTGCTGCTGTCGATGTCACAGGGCCATCGGCACCAGCCGCGGGGACCTGTGGGGTGCAGAGCCCCTGCCAGCACGCTGGTGCCCTGCAAGCTGCTGGGTCCACGGGGGCTTCAGCAAAGCCCGGCACCAGCAGAATCCATCTGGATGGTCGATGTGGTGTTCAGGGCATTGGGTTGACCAGACAGCTCTGGAATTAGGAATTGCATCCAAACATTTGAAATTTAAAATATTAGCACAGCCTTAGGCTCTAGGTAGAATATTTCCAAATTTTTCTGCTGGAGTGAATTAGAAAGGGAATTACGTCTATCAGAGCTTCTGTTTCAAGGGAACTAAATGGCTGCATATTGCCTTCAATGATAAAAAAGCATGTTCTGGTTGTGAAGCCAAAATGTAATTTGGAAACTTCCTCCGACCGCTCTGGTCCAGTGATGTCAAGCTGGAAGGGTTTGCTGCCGCCGAGCTTTTCGTTTTAGGGTGTTTTCAGACTCAACCCTTGTTGAAGTGGACACTTTCCTGCAGAAAATTTCCATTTTGATGAACTTGCATTTTTAGAAAACTTTCAAGCAGCATTAGCTCTGTCCTTTGAAGACAGCTAATACACCAAGAAACCCAATCACCCTCATTTCCTTTAAATATGGATATCTCCAGCCGATTACTCACAGTGCCTCCCGCATCCCTCTGTGCTGCCTTTGTGCATTTTATAAAAACCTCCATCTTTTAACCAGGAGCTTGACCATAGCAAAACTGGAACCAGTTTTCCCTGCACACAGCCAGCCTTGTGCGTAGCCTCCCCCAGCATAAGATTACTTATTTCTGCTTAGGCTAAGCCTGTTTGTAGTCAATGTCAATTAGGACAAAACTGATAGAAGTACATCACGCAGCTGTTCTGCAATAGGTTTGCAAAATCCTTTGAAAAAATAACACTCCGAGGTCAACTGGTGCAACTCTGAACAGAGAAAGCTGGCTAACTTTTTAGCTGGCTTATAGAAACATTCCAGGGTAGAAGATCTATTAACAGGCAAAGCAATAGGTCACCTTTCTGTGCATAAAATGCCGATAGCATATTAATGGAGCTCACACAACCAACCAGCCCTTGCTCGCTGGGCAGGGGGCAGGGATGCAGTCATGCTTGTAACACAGAAAAACATGGATTTTTTTTTGTTCTGCCCCAAGGCATCTTGGAAATTTGGCCCTGTTGAGGTCAATAGGATTTTTTTTTTTTTCTGGATTTTTCCTGACTCTTCTCAGAGGTAAACTGAGCTCAGAGAAATACGTATGATCTCACCAGCAGAATTCCAGAGTGATGTTTGCTGGCCTGTTTTACGCATGAGAATAGGCAAAATGATCATATGGCTTCCTTTTGCCCTTCATATCTACCATTCCACCCTTTCTTGCAAACATTTTTCTTTTTGTTACTCTGAATATCAGGGGTTCAGAGCATCACTTGTAAAGCCAGCAGCACATGCATCGGGTGAGGTTAATTTTGAACACGGCAGGTCATCTCTCAAGCTAGCGCGACCTTGGTTCAAATTCTACTATATTTCAATTGTTATGGATTTTCAGTGCCTCTTTTCTGAATGGGAACCTCTGAAATGAAATAATATGAGGTGCTATAGATCTGTTTGCCGGCAAGGTTATCACAAAGGCAGGCAGGACAGTTTGCCTCTGAGAGGATGCACTATAAAGCCTCCAAGGTCTTCCCATAAAGTGTGTGAAATACTACCACTATAGACATGCGTCATTGATGTTTAGGGTCAAGTTTTCAACCTGACCCTCAGACCAGCTGAAATATGCAGCTTTATTATCGTGTGATCACTCTATCGTTCAGGCGAGCGATGCGTGAAAGCCCAAGCAGCCCATGCGCAGTGAACTGGCATGCAGGGGGAAGAAGCGCTGCCCAAGACAGCATTTCAAGGACACACTAAAGACTTACTTGTCTGCGTACAATTTACCCCCGATGTTCTGCTCTCAGCTGCAGAGAGGCAGCTATGGACTCAAGGTAGGAGAAGGCAGAGGTGTTCTGGCCTAGAAACCAGGTGCCGCCCCGGGGAGAAGTGCTTGGGGAAGGAGATGGCAGGGAGCAGCTCATGTTTTGAGCAACACTGGAAATCAAGCACTATGGAAAAGAGTGGAGAACGTGCAAACCTGCAAAGCCCGAGTCACAATAAAATGATACTCATAGCTGGGCTGGTTTTGTATTTTTCAAGTGCCAAATGGGATTATATCCAAGTTCACAATGGAATGACATAGACCATACGTTCACCACTGACAGAGCAAAATGATTGATTTTTTTGTCCAGTTCCAAAATATGTTGCTTTTGGGGCATTTTCTTGATGTTATTTGCAGATTCAGCAGGTTGGCTGATGAGGTGAAAAGAATTGTCCAGCTAGTGCTTGCTTGGCAAGGTTTACCTGACCTTCTGGGAGGCAGAGCCAGAGGAACTGGCAGTATCGACATTTGGTTGTGGACATCTACGGCCACATTGTTAAACTACATGGCTCAGCTCATGGTATAACCAGGGAGAAAAATATGATAGAGTTTTTGTTTCATATGCAGACTTCTGCTATTTAAGACTGAAATCTTTTTTTGCTGCAAGCCATATAGAGTCCATTTCAAATCTTTAGTTCCGACTGTGTCTAGTGGAGATCAGTAATACTCATGCAAGGAACTTTTTTTATCCCAGGGTGTTCATACTCATGTACAGAAGACAGAAATAGCCAAGATTTATACATTTCCTTTCAGGTGTTTACAACTGCAGATTTCAATGAGAAAGCTCTTCACCAGCTTTAAAAAGAACAATGAAATAGTGTAGCAAGGGGCTGATTGCCACTCCGTGGGGAACTCCTGCACACATTATAGACTATCTGCCTCGCACAATAATGACAGACAAGTAGATGACCTTTCTATGCTAATGATTTGGCTCCTCGATGAATTCATCCTATGTGATACAGGCAACTTGTCTTTACTCAGTGATGGATCATGTCATGGGATCCCAGAGCTTTCGTGTGTTAGTTAATGTTCTGTCAACACAAGCCCCTGAGAGATCGTCCCAGATGTCCTGGATGACAATTAAGCTCTCTTGAATAAAAGAGATGGTGCCTAGCAAGTCTCCGGGAGCTGACGCACTTCCTGAAACACAACTGGTCACATCCCAGCAGAAATCTTTCCTACGTCTGCTAGCTTACCTGCTGCTCAGAGCATGCAGCTCAAGTGCAATAGCAGGGTTAAAAATCTACAGTAAAATGAACTGGAAAATATTGATCCAATTTAAAGCAGCATTACAAATGCCCAAATCATTGCATCCTAGCATTAACTAATTTTTAAATATCTAATGGGTTTATCTGCTCTGCTGCACTTCATAATGACAAGTAAATGTGTTAGCGCACACAGCTACTCCATCGCAGACATTTTGCTTCCCTATACCAGATACAGACCCTATATCTGCCCTATCTCACACATCACAGCTCTGCAATTAAGTGCAATCAGAGAGAGCGGGAGCAAGGGTACACAGTTTATTTCCAACAGGATTTGGGTGCCCAGCTTTTTACCTATCCTACTCAAGGGCCGGTCTCATGGCTGCTGTACATCAGGGCAGCACCACACAGCTCCTTGGAGGGAAGCTGATTTAAAGTAAGTTGAACCTCAGCCTAGATATTTCAGATTATGCTTGTGTTTACATATTAGTTGAAGATGAAAATCAGAATGAGGGCGGTAGAAGACATGATGAGAAATGTTTGATGTATAAAGACTTTCAACCTGGCATGTAACTCCTTTGCAAATGCTGTGGAGGAACCTTGTGTTTATACCCACAGGGGAGGCTCTACCGGCACCGTGTTCACGGCAGAAACTGGTGTCACCACCTTTCTCCCCAGGCACGGGACTTTTAATACAACCTTGGAACTGTGAACTAAAATGATGGGCACATTGCCCCATTTTAAATCAACACAGTCCTGCAAACTGCTTTCTCTCAGCCCAGTTCTGCACTTTTTTATAGGTCCTTTTTTTTCTTAGGGGGCTAATTTGCTTTGGTAGCTGCTAAACCCCACCTTGGCTTGGTGTCGGCTGATAAGCTGGTTTTGATCAAACCACGTTTCAGTCTCCCATAGCAAGAACCTGTAATCCTTGTGGGATCGCTAACGAAGGGCTGCAGAGACCAGAGGGGTCAGATCATTTATCAACATGCAGCATCAGAACCACATCATGAATTCTTAAAGAATCACAGGCACTTCAGCAGTAAAAAAGCCTTAATTTGGTGATCACCCACCAGCCCTTGTTACCAGTCCTCACAGTAGTTTTAGGGTTTTGACCTCATGGGGGAAAAAAAGCTGTTTCTTACATCACGTCCCGTGCATGGACAGAGCACGTGGCACCTGGACTGACCTGGCTTATGTGCTGCCTGAGAGGTGTTGAGGGACCTCCACTTCTGTGGCTCCTTTATGCCCCTTGACTTATTTCTGCCAACAAATGGCTGTTCTCAGGCTGGTCTTGAGCCTTATAATCACATCCATCCTTTTTCCATGGACTCCAAGAATCTCCCAGTTTTCCGTGGTTCCCATAGCTCTAAATCAGCCTCTCCCAACTCATCCCCACCTCATCTAGGGGCTCCTCTAGCCTTGACTTCCCACATTGAACCCAGCTGTCTTGCCCCGTTTTTGGCTCCCCAGGCCTCATTCTGCCTTTCAAATTCCTGCCCACCTCTTCACCTTCCTGCCCCACAAGAAGTCCCATGGTGTCCTCTGGGGTCAGTGTCATAGAGGGCAGTGGGGAAAGTGGACCCATATTGCAGAGCCCAACAGGGAGGATGTGAGAGCAGTTCGGCTGGTGTCCTGCCCACACCGCGCTCCTCTGATAGTGCCCTTTCACTGCATGGAAATCAGCATCCACAGAATTATTGTCTCTTTTTTTTTATCACTCTCACACTGCATTTTGAAGAGGTTGTAATGAGATTAGCCCCCCTCACTGCTTTACAGTATACATCTTTATCTGGCTGTATATATAGAACAGGCTTTTTAACTGCATAAAGGTGTCACAGTGAGGTTCAGGCCCTAATGTATGACATTATCTCCCCTGATGATTGCAGTCAGTACCTGGCTAGGCATAGAAAAGGCTGTTAACTGGCTTGCGGCAGTTGCTTGCCAAAATGAGATGCACTCACCTGGTAAATGCAGGCAGCAGCCTGCTCCCCGAGGTCAGATCCTCAGGTGATGCAAACCAGTGTAGCTCTGCTAAAACCAGTGGAGCAGTGCCAATGTACACTGGCTGGAAAGCCAGCCCAGGCATGGGCTAAGGTGATGCTGAATGGATGGGATTCCTCCGGCAGCCAAAGCTGCGAAAACTGATGGCTCCTTTTTACATCCACTCAGCAGATTTAAATGAGGCACTAGTGAAAATTGTGGAAGCAGCTGGAGTTTATGCTGGATGACTTCTAACTCAAGCATTTCTGAAACTCTGGTTTCAACATGGTCATTCGTAATATGGCTGCAAATATTTTTCTTTGATCGGGTGTTGTGGACAGGGAGAAAAGCTCCAGGCTTGCTCTCAGGACGCTGGTGGGTTCAGGCTTGCAGGCAGATCCTGGGACACTCAGCGTCCCCCTGCCCTGGGGGCCAGAAGGGCTTGGACCCCCAGTCTGGACCTGAGCCCCTCATCCTGCCAAGGCTGCCGGTGGTCCGCCCTTCCCTCAGCCCCACCGGCTCTGGGGTCTCAGCATCTCCCCACACCGACATCCCTGCTGCCGGTAACAGGCTGCTCTCAGGCAAGCGCGTGAGCTCTCTGGTGTGCCTTCTTATAAAAAATAAAACACCTCCAAAGGCTGTTTAGTGTCGTGTCATTAAACACCAAACCTGGTGGGATGGCATGGACAAGCTCTCCCGCAGCCTCTTAAAATAACTGCAAAACCGACCCGGCCGCTCAAAGGGTTTGATTCACCCAAACCCTCTTTAGATATTAGGTTTAAAGGTTACAGAGTTGTTTTTTGGTTTTTTTAATAGACCAGGAGAATCTAGAAGATGTTTTTTTTCTGCCTCCCAAATACAGTAAGATGTATGAAACCTCATAGAAAAATAACAAATCTTTGCTCTATTCCTGGTGTTTAGTTTAGAGAAAAGGAAGTGTTATGAGGCAAAAGCAACACTTCAAAGAGATCTGTGCGAGCACTGGGGAGCATTGGACGTGGGAGATGAACAGTCACTCATTGCAGCGATTTCAAAGCAAACCCAATAACTAATGGTACTGAAATATCACCTAACAGGAGTGGATATTTGCACCTCTCAGGAGCTAAAAAACTCCTACCACAAAACCCTGAGATAGGAACGGATCAAGAACAGAGATGAAAACAGTCAAAAATGAGTTTACTGTTGCAGGTTTTATTTAGAACTCATCCTAACCCGTGGTGGGACAGGTGAAGATTCAGTGTCTTCAGCCCAAAGCTGAAAGTCTTCTTTGTTAAAAAACAACATCATTACAACAGGAAAATGTAGTAATTAGGTTTTCTGAGAGAACAGATTCAACTGCTCTGGAAGAACCAAAATTACTAAAAATGCCAGAAAAGATTTCTATGGTTTTTTCCCAGAAGTTTGGGGAGAATATTTTAAAAAATCAAGGAAATCATGTGTATTATATTGATAATTTCATTTGTAAAAAAAAAAATAAAAAATTGCAGTCCAAATGAAACCCTATCCACTTTCTAAAGGGATGTGGCATGGAAAATATTTATTACCCCCCATAATTTTTGTGCAGTCCTTGTTACTGTTGTCAACACAAGCCGCCCAGGAGCAAAGAATGTGGAAACTGCTTCTATTTCAGATTTGGGGCACAGCAGAAGAGCTTTGTCCCCAAAAGCTTGTCTGCTTCCTCCAGCTCTACTAGCAGGTCTTAAAAAAAAAGAGCTCACCTTTCTGATGGAAATTGTGGCATTTTCTAAATGATGCTGCACCTGTTTAACTGAAGGTGTCATATTTAAACCAATTAGTTCAATTTACAGAGGTAACCATGCCCTTATTCCTCTTTGAAATAGCTTGTTTTGATTTAATTAAGACTAAATCCTTATTAATACATTTATTAAAGGTTCTGACTGCCTGTATAACCCGAGCCAAGTTCCTTCAGCCAGCTGCCCCATGAAGCCCAGCGGGAACTTCTGCTGGGCTGGGCAGGGGTTAATCCACCTCGTCCCTAAACTTTTCTGACACCTGTCTGACTCGGTGTAACTTAAACTTCCAGTCCCTCATTACCCCTTTTTTCTCTCTCTGGGTAACTGGTGAGTGTGGAAGTGAAGATTCCCATGGCACAGCACTAGCAGTGCCTGGGGCCAGCTGTGTTGTAATGGCACCCTCATGCAGCACAGCTGGATGTGGGGCAGAGCCCTTAAATAGGAACTGCGGCAGCCTGGCCTGGCATCATGAGGAGCTCAGAGCTGCTTGGGGCTGGGAGTAGAGGTGCAGCAATCTCTGGAGCTGCCAAGTGAGGGCCCTGCAGAAGTCTGATATTCTCTCTTCAAACAGCACAAGAAAGCCAAGGTAACACCTGGGCAGGTTTCTGTCTCGGCAGGCTTGCCCAAGCTTTCTTCTTGCTGCTGTAGCACACCTGGGGAAGACAGGTTTCCCTTTGGTTTGCACTTCTACAGGACATTTTATAAAGGGTTTCAAACTGTTAGGTCCCTTAGGAGGTGTCCTCTCTGAGATGTGTCATGTCCTGGCAGGGGAGCAGTGACCTGCTCGGGCTCTGAGGAGCTTCTAGGAACCTGTGTTTGTATATCAAATATTGAATTGTTTCCCTGGTGAATGAATTGGACTTGAAGGCTATGGTCTGTCTTTGAGTCTAATGGGTTAAAAATCACTCCAGGCAAAGTAATTATTGCAAGTATTTGTTGTTTGTGTTACAGTATAGCTATTGTGTTTTGCAGCCAGGGAAACTGAGGCACAGAGAGCTTAACAGAAATAATGCGATGTTGTTTTCCAGGTTTGTTATTAATTAATCGTTGCTTATAATGCCTCTTGGATCTCAGTAAGTACTCTCAGGAATGAGAGAGTTGCAGAAAATATATTCATGTGTCTTCTAAGGATTTTTGTCAAAAGCTAGAGTATACTTCAGGCCTTGTAACTGTGAGTGCTGAAGCACAGTTGAGATAGCGTGGCAAGCTTCTCGGAGGATAAAATAATGCAAACCTATAATCCATGTTATGGGGTCATCTGAAGGACCAGTCATACCGAATATGATCAAAAATTAGATTTCTCTGGTGGAAAAAATTTGATCTGGCATTTTTCACAGTCTTGGTGTCTTTCCTTTGAATGACTCCTTTGTTCTGCAGGTCTTGGGATGAAATTAAATCATGGCTCACGTAAATACTGATTTTTTTTTTTATTTTTTTTTGACTGGCTGAGAGCCAATCCTATATCTTGTAGCTACTTATGCCCCCTTCCCTCACATACACATGCCATGTAAAACTTCTTCCCACCCTCCAAACTGAAGAAGGTTGGGGCATTTGTTACTTCTCTGGAAGCCTTGTGAAAGAAATTGGAAGGTGTGAAGGGCATCCTTACAGCTCCGGTGCGGGGTGACCCTGAGCTTTATAAATATGGCAGCAACTTATGGACCTCAGGGGTTTGGGTATTGCTGCAGCTGGTGGAGTGAGCTCATGTGCAGTTTTTGCCTCTGTGAATTGTTCAGGAATCATTTCTGACTCAGGGTTTTTAGTTGCAATTATTCTTCAGACACTTTGGCTGGAAAGCTGCTGTCAGTGGGCGGTTTGTGACACGTCCTCTGCGAGTGCTCGGTGCTTGCAATTCAGTTTTACATGGTTTGTGACTGGTCACCAAAGTCATACGGTATCACTCTTACTTCCACATTGTTTTAAATTAGGAAGCAATGAACAACAGGCTAGGAAATTTGGGGTGAACACTAATTTGTGCTGACTTGCTTGAAGCTTTTGGGAATTGCAAACACTTCTCAAATGCCCTGTGGTTTTTGAAATGCTTGCGAGTCACAGCCAACCACTTTCATTCACAAAAATATTTACAAGATTGGGTTTTTAACTATTTAACCTGCTCTGTGAGGGCTGGAATTCTGTTTTCTGACTGAAGTTGCTGGAAATATTCACATGAATTTCAGTGGGATGTGGATCTGGCCTGAGTTACTGTAACGGCATGAAATTATATACAAATACAAAAAATGCAAAGTGCATTAACTCAGAACCTTCCAAAATTAAAAGCAAATGCTCAATTAAGATGAAAAAAGACCTGGCCTGCAAATTGCCTGTGAGACCCTCAAGCCAATGTAGTTCTGGCTATGGATGTATCTTTTCCTGAGACAGAGGAACATTTTATTTTGGGGTTTTTTTCTACCCCCCATCCCCAACAGGATCTGCTGGAAACCATTCAAATGACTGGGATTTGGGAATAAGTCTCAGGGGAGATGGATTAGCAGGCAGTGAGTTGGTGAGAAGGTCAAAAAGACAACATATTGCATTGTTTTATGCACACTGACATTCTCTGCTGTGCATCTACGCATATATCTATTATATAGCAGTGTATTTTATATATATATATGCATTTCTGCTTTGGGAAAACTATTCTCTTGTGTGATTATACTCATCTCTTATCAATCTCTGACTACGGACTACTATAACTACAGGCAATCAGTAAGATTGACTGACACTGAATATTTGGGATTTTTTTTTTTCCCAAAGACAGCATGCTCAAAACTTGAGTACCCTGGTTTGAATGCTACAGCTGAGACAGATGCAGACAGAGGAGGGGTAACTCCATTAACCACTTAAGGTTATGGCACCCTTGCACTAGCCCCCAGTGAAGGCGAGCGGTGATGCTGCCGGTCCTTGCGCAGGGTGATGCTGTGGGCCGCGGTTTGGGCAGGGGAGGGACTGAGCTGCCTGCCTGCCCACAGGAAGGGTTGGTGCTGGCTTTGGTGCCTTAAATCCCTGGAATAATCAAGGCCTGACACACAATTGCAGACAGTTTAGGGAAAGTGCCTTGTTTGTCACCACACAGCAGTTCCCTGTCACCCTGGCAGGCTGTGCAGGGGCTGCTGTCCTGTCCAAATCCTTGCCTGGTGCTGCAGCAGCAAAGCTCATCCCGTTTGGGCAAACGGCAAGCTCGCGAGCTTTGTTTTATTGAAACCATCAGGCTTGGCTAAAATCTCTGGTCTCAGAGCAAAGCCAATGACTTCATCCTTGGAGCTGCCTCCACATAACCTTTGCTTTCACAGATCTATTAGGAAGCTCCCCGGGAGGGAAAGCCCAGCTGCCAAATAAATCATACCTTCCCAGCAGAGAGGTGTGAGATGCTCAAGAGGAACCTGAGCTGCCTGGAAGGGGAGAGACAGGGGATCTTCTGCGGAGATTTTTCAAGCTTGTCCAAGTGCCAGCAGGGCCAGATCCTCTGCCGGAGCCCATCGATGTAAATGCACCAGTGGCTGTGGAGTTTTGTTGCTCTGTTCCCAGTGAGGATATGGCCAGAGCCTGTGTGTGTGGTAGGTAGGAAGGAGCCTGTAGTCAACTGTGGGACTTTTTTTTTTCTTTCTAATTAAAAGCAGATATATTTTTTTAAAACATTTGTAGTGGGAAACTATAATTTAGTTTTAGAATTTCCCATTTAATACTCCCCTAATGCCTGTGAAAAGCTTTGAGTTGCAGTTCATGATTTGAATCTTTATAGGCAATTAGCTGGAGAAAGACCTGGAGAAACACAGGTACAGATTTGCAGAGCTTGGGGTAGGATGATATGGGAAAGAGAAAACCTACAGGTTGAGAAACTTTGCTCTAAGGCAGAGGGGAGAAAAGCCTCCATTATCTCATTTCTTTAAAGATGCTTGAGCATCAATGTTGTATGATCCAGGGGTCATGTCAGCAACCCATAACTCAGACTTGGTTGGACCAGAAGCTAGATTTCCACATGCATATCTCTGTAGCGCACATCTTGTGTCCTCTGCGTTTCATCTGCTGGATCTAACAGAGCCTACACTGAGAAAAGGGACCCAGGGACCTGAGACTCACCTCCAAGCCCTGCTCTGTGGTCCAGCCCCAGTAAGGGCAGAATCAGTCATGAGGGTGATGCCATCTGCCAGAAGGTGCCGTTCAAATGTCTCCTTTCCAGAGGACAGAGCTGGATTTCAATCCCTGTTTCTGTTCCCGTAAAAAAGCGAGGGCTTGGTGGAATTAGAAGGGTTGTTTTACATCAGTCTTCTGAGAAAAGACTGGGGGAGGAGAGGGGGGGAATGAGATGTGAAACTTGTCTTATTTGTGCATCATTCAAGACTGATTTCAGAGGGGTTCGGACAGTTGGGTGAGGCTTTCAGCCTTGGGGCCTCTATTTAAACTAGACCAGGGGTTTTTTGCATAAGAACATAGATGTTTCTGGTCCAGGTTTTTTCCCTGAAGACTTGCAATCTCCAGCTACTTCAAGCAGACACAAAAATGGAATAATCTGATTCCATGAATTATTGGGTTTTATATCCCTCACCCCAGATCCAGTGAAAACTTTATTGCTTTTGTATCAAAAATGAGGACAGCTTCTGGCTCCCACAATTTTCACTGGCTCAGATGCTTCCTCTGCATGAACTGTCAGTCCTAAAACCTTTCCCATACTTTGGGCTTTCTCCATGCCTGGTTTTGCCCACTTTTCTGTGAGCCTCTTCTGCTGCCACAGCAGAAAATGAACTGGGGGCTTCTGTTTAATTCTTCAGTCTACCTACCTGTGATCCAAAAGTACTTATAGTGCCCAAAGACAGCAAATGAAAGGTGAACAAGGGGAAAGAAATGGTTATCTATGCAGTTGAACATAGGTAAAACTAGTAAGTAGTTAGGCAGGTCAACATAATGTTTGTCTTGGCGTTAAAGATTTGATGCTGAAGCTATGACCATCTCCAATGACTTTGTGTGTAACTCCTGCCAGGGGTGGGAGGTTGGGATGCCCCCAGCACTGCAGCAGATGCTTGCTGATTAATGGCACCCAGGTGAAATCAAGGCTACCTGAGATGGTCCATATGCTCTTCATCAACCTGCAGCTGTTTTGCAATGAATGTCTCTCAGCAACGGTCAGAGCAACATGGACATATTCTCACAGCTGAAATGGTGACTTGTCCTGCTGTTCATAGGTCTTCCTTGCAAGTCTGCTGTACAAAGCTTCCCATTTATGTGCCGTGGCCATGCTGTCAAAGTATAAGTAATCACTTTCATACTTACTGAGCTGCATGGTCACCAAGGTGTAATATCTGATGGGCAACAGATGTCTGCTTTCTTCCAGGGTTTACAGCATTATATTATTGCTGTTATTTGCACTGGCTCCATGCTGCCAGGGAATGGAGGAGGGGCAAGTACTAATGCTGCCTGCTGAATGAATGGCACCTACAGTCTTCCTTTTTCTTTGGGGGGTCTAATTAAAGTGCTTGAATAATACCCAGTGCTCACAGATCCAGCATATCTCCTCAGAAATGAAATTGTGTCTCCTGCAGTGGAAATTTCTCATTTATTCAGATAGCCTTTATCCAAACACAGTGGCATTCAGCTAAGGGAGACTTGTGTTTCTCAAATGTCCCTGTGCCTGCACAATGCTACAGAAGACAAAACAACCTGCGAGTAAGATGAGGACCATGTCTTCTGAGGAAGTCTCTCACGAATATGACATGCTTTACCTTTGCATTAGCTGTCTGTGCTTAGGGACCAAGCAGGGAGTTATGCCTCCCATGGTGTTCAGCAGAAGTTCACACACGGAGTTTGCTGGTTTAGCTTGCTTGATGGAGAGAGTGAGATGGTGCCTCTGACTCTGCTCCAGTGCTGCTGCATCCTTTTTGCTTTTTCAAAAGTGCTATGCAGCCTTAAACTTCTACTTCGATACCCTCCAGGAAGCCTGCTTTAACGCCTCAGCTGAAGGACATAATATGAGTCATTAAAAACATTTTTTAGAAGTCTGGAGGTGACCTATGGAGCTGCAGGAGACTGATTCTCGTGTAGCAGCAAGCAGCCAGTTTGTACCTGCCACCTCTGAGCTGACAAGCCTCTTGAAACAGCAGTTCTGCCCTCTGTGGAGAGGACTTGGCTAATCCTGAGCTGTTTTGGGGAGCTCCCAGGGGTGCTGCTAGGAAGTGTGCTATGGGGGCAGTCATGGCTCAGACAGCCTCAATTCAGTCCAGACCCTGAGCCCAATGCTTCCTGCTGACTGCTCTTAAGCAGCCCCCAGTCAGTACTTTAAGCTCTTTGCCCCATGCTTCAGAAGTGTTGAACTCTCTAATCTGTGCTGGCCCTCTGTGCACAGACAGTACTTGAGCTGTCTACAGCAGGACCCACGATCTGCAGGCAGGGTAGCTGGGGAAAGACTGGAGACCTGTGGCCTGACCTCCCTTGCCCCAGGTAGGTCACAGACCTGATGTGCTGATGCCAATGGCCACAAGTGCTCCCTGCATTGCTGTGACCAAGGCATATTTGAATGTCCCCAGCAGAGCTGCTCTGGAGGTGGCTCAGTCCCTTTCCATATAGTTACTGCTGGGATCACAGCTGCCAGACCAGCTTTAAAAACTCCTCTGCCCTTTACTGTGGGTGCTGTGACATCTGGGAGCTGGTGGCTCAGTGGACATCAGTGGCTCAGCTGGTGGCTCTCCCCTGTCCCTTTGCAGTGCTCAAACCCACACCTGGAAGAGCTGTCCCCTCCCCAGCCCTACCACCCACAGTATTATCAGTGTGGCCCTGATGCAAGGGACAAGTCAACATTTCCTGCCACTTTGGTCTATGGTGAGCTACAGAGAGTTTATTTCAGCAGGAATTTGGGCTTTAAAGCCTCCAGGAGACTGGGACTATCATAAAAGATGTATCCCCCTCAATGAGTGCATGATTCAGTCATTAGAGCTAGAGGATGGAAAAAGAAATGCCGGCTCAGGGATGTAATTTGGCTCCATGGAGATACCTAAGCCTTGTCTGTGCTAATACTTGTAGTAATAGGTATTAAATTGGCTCATGTAGACACAGCCCTGAAGGGCAAGAAAACAACTTCACATCTCCTTTTAAACCTCTCTCTCTTTTTGAGTCAAGCTTTTTTCAGACTTCAGGCGTAGGGTGTCTGTACAGCTGTTTGTTATGCTGTTGCCTGGAGGTCCTTGCTCGCGTGGCAGCCTGCTGTGCCAAGAGCCGTGCACATGTTTAGGAAGGGAGACCCACAGGGAAGAGTTTAAAAATCTATGTAGATGCAACAGGAAAAGGAAGCATTTCTTTATTTTGCAAAGTGAGGGGCTGGCTTGGGCTTGTGGGGGGTTAAATTCAGATGGGATGTGGCTGTGGTCCCCAGTGCTCCTCTCTGCAGGGAGATGTTTGGTGGTAGGACTTGCTGCATGAGAAGCCATCCCCAAACCACTTGACCAATGCATGCATCTGCCTGCCTGCTGCTACTTCAACATACCTGGCTATAAAATGCCTGACTTAATCCACCTGTGTTTCTGGAGCAGCATCCCAGGGTGCGCTATCGGTGGTCAGAGCCAGAATATGAACCTGCCCCTCCTGAAGCAAAATCTGGTGCTTTGTCACAAAAATATCAGGAAACAGCTTTTCCAATCTAGTGCGTTCATCTCTGCTGCAATCTGTTCAGGGAGAGGCATCCACAGCTTCTGCCTGGCAGGTGGGTCTCACCCTGCTATGGAGCAGTGCTGCTCTGGCTTCATTATTTTTCAAGATGAAAAGGCTTTTATGCAGACTTTCTGAATAACAAGTCACCGTGTCACAAACTCTTGTCATCATCCCAGTTAGCCTTTGAAAAGCCGAACACTTTGCCCATTGTCTTTGTAGGTAAAGCAAAAAAGTGGCATCTTTCTACAGCCTCTGGAAGAAAAACCTCCATGAGTTGCTGAGGTGCTGCTCGAGTGGCATCTCAGACAAGAGCTTTCTCGCAAGCCTGGCTCCCCAGCGGTTCAGGAGCCGTGCATCTGATCAAGCTCTCTGCAGCAGCAGATTAATACTGTCAAACATAAGGAAGGAAAAATATCACTGAGTCAATAGGGGTGAGCTGGATCAAGCTGAGTCCAATTCAGGAGATGAGTGTGCCTCTCTCATGGTGGGCTTTTTGCATTTTGTGTCATTTAAAAATGCACTATTCAAATCTTCTTTCTTCCAGAGTTCTCTCTTAGCAGAAGAAATGGGCCCCAGCTCCTCTGGTCACATTCAGGGCTGAATGTGCATCCACGTTACAAAGGCATTTGTATCTGGAGTCCCGTTGTGCTCAGATTAGAAGGTCTCCAAAGCACGGAAGTCTCTCGGTCTCTCTTCTGGGTTGGGCCCATTTCCAAGGTAAATGCAAGTATTTGCAGACAAGCTGTGGAAATGAATGCCTTACCCGTTCTGGGGAAGAGAGAGGTCTGGAGAAATATTATTACAAATTCCTGGCTTGAATGACTATTCTTGTCTTTTCCAGGGGCCGTACCCCCAGCAGGGCAGCACTGAGTGATTTCAGTGGTGCATTAACAGTGAGATTAGTATGTCAGGTATTCTTCCCAGCAGGACTTTATTCTGAAGGATCTTTTCTTTTAATCGTTGCCTTTCTGTTTTTGGTGACAGCTTCCAGACTGAACAATGGACTGTGGGAAACCTTGGGCCATCCTGGTTCCACAGTGTTGGCTGAAAAGAAAATTTGCACACCTGACCTGCCCCTGTGTAACAATGTGACTGGGGAAGAGCTGTTTGCTGCTCGTTAGGACAGCAGAGCTCTCCTGACTGCTCAGAGCAAGGATGAAGAATCCCAGAAGAGGTGCAGTCATAATCCATGCTTCATTAGCACAACCACCAAGGTACCCCAGTCCCTTTTATCACCTTGATCTAGGCTACTGGACATAATTTTCAGTAAAGGAGAGAAAAAGTCCCACAAGCTCTCCAAAAAATGCTATTAAGTCTGCACAGGAGGAACCTGAAAGCAATGTCTTCATACTTCTAAGAGTTTAGAAGCAGTGTAGAAACTCATTTAGAAATTGCCAGGGGGGAGGGAGAGAGAGAAAAGGTGTTGGTTTGGCACAGGCCAAGACTCAGATCGACTCCTGCCTGGGTCAGAACAATGGGTGTGCTTCGAATTTGGGGGTACCCCCAGGAGCTGAAGCCCAGGTCCTCTGGAGGTTTGAAGGCATTAGGTCTGCAGACCTGGGGCCACTAATGCAGTGGGCCGGCTCTTCTGCTGGTGGAGATGGCCTTGCCTTCACTGCAGCTGTGTGATCTGGGGGGGTAGGTAAGGTGTGAACTGTGCTGGTGAGCTCTGGTCGTATGTCTGCTTGTTACACCACTCCTCGCTGAGGGACCTGGACCCGTTCTCCTCAGCAGATGTGCACTGAAGTCCGGACAGCGGAGCAGCTCCGACAACCGAGCAGGCGTTTACGTGCATCTGCTGAGGGCAAGGTCTGGTGTGACCACAGGGCACGCAGGCTTCCAGGTTTTTTCCCCCACTGTCACTGGTGTCCAGGTTAAACACCAGCACTTGTGGGTAATAACACCCCGGTCACTTTACTCAGACCTTTCCATGGGATGATAAACTGCTACCCCAACTTCACACACAGTTTGTGTGGCATTCAGCCTCGGGAGGAGAGCGCTGCCGACTTGCTGTTGTTTGGTGTTGTCTTCCAGCTCCGTGGATGAGCTCTCCCCTGTGCACTGCGTGTTGTCCAGCTGCTGCATCCAGTCTGCTGCGCCCGTGAATCGGCTACAGGGGTCTGTACAAAAGTCATTCCCCAAACCAGAATATAGGGTCCTAGATTGCTTTTTTTTTTTTTTACCACCTAAGCAATAGTCTCCAAGTTGCTATCCTTTAGCTCAAGATGGTTGGGCCTGGAGTTTCTAAATTCAGTCCTGTTTTCAACCCACATGTGGAGCCAGCTCACACAGAGATGTGGCCAAGCAGATTCTTTGCTCCCTAAATCTGTAAGACAAACTTTTGAGAGCCATGAATGGGCCATACATGTTTCCTTACTTATCCCTTAGCCCTCCATGACTTGGAGATCGCTATGTAATCTTGGACTGAGTCTTTGTTTGAAAGGTTTTCCCACAGTTTACCCCTCAAGAGAAATTGTTCACTTGGATTTTTTTTGGCATCTTTGTTGAATGTTTTTAGGTTATCTTGAGAGATCCTGGAAGTCACTCCAACAGCCACAGGTTTGGTCCCTTTTCCTGCAACAAAGTCTGAATAAATAATCTCTGATGTTGGTGCATATGGCATATCAAAGTGATTTGGCCTGGTCTGTAAAATATATTCTGTATTAGTCTCCCCCTTACCTTAAACTAGGTGAAGAAGCATGCACAAACACATGAACTATTTGATGTTTTTCCTCCAAATCAAAAAAACCTGTCTCTGTGGTCCTATTATCTCCTCTTATTAAGTATGTTTTCATGCTGTGCTTCTTTTTTTGTGCCCACAGTCAATAACAATTTAAATGATACTCTTTGATGCCCTTTGTTCACATCATTTATTTCCATCTCTTTATCTGATTTTGCCAACAGGACCTAATTTGAAAGAGGCTGCAGTTCAGCGGCAGGAGGGATTTAAACACTGTTAAGACTGACATTTTCCCTCATCTCACATCCCGTGGGGTACCTGATTGCAAATTTATAATACACCAGAGGTCTTGCCATCAGAAGATACAGACTTACAGTAACAGCAACTAATTTAAAAAAGATCTCCAGCGCATCAGTGTCTGGGGCTGGTTTACACAGACTAATTAATCCTTATTTGACCTGAATTAACTCTTAATCTGTGTGAAATGAAAGAGCTTTACCGGGATACAGAAAATTTTAAAAGATGGAAAATCCTTTCAGAACAGGAGGTTTCTGCAGCTGAGTGACTTGTGGATTAAAATACTTGTTGGCTGCTGCTGTGGAAAATTAGCCATTTCATTTTTTTTTTTTTCTGTTCCCACCCCCCTGTTACTAACCAGAAAATACAGGAGAGGGGCAGAAGATTTTTTGCCAAGAGCAGTTGCTGTCCCTTGGTAAGCGGTGCAGAAGCAGAGCACAACAGTTGTCCCTGCTGTTTCCTGCTGGTATCTTGGGTTTATCAAAGAAATCTGCAGGATGGCACAAGGAAGAAAGATCATTTTGGAGCAGATCTTCCCCTTGATGTCCCCAGATTGCACAGCCTCCAGGTGAGAGATGGTTTCTCTGCTTCTTGGGAGCAGTTGCCTTAGCAAGGACTGCAGACGTGAGCACTAGGTAAATATGGAAGGATCATAGTGAATGTTCCCTATGTAGCCTGCTCAAAAGTGGGGAGATGTCCCCATGCCGTATCTTTGGGACAGAAGGACTTGTACAGTTGGAAAAAACCAAACTTTCAGGCTCAAAAGTTTTTCCATCAGGTTTGGTAAAGGACAAGCTTGATCAGATGTCCTCTCACACCTCAGAGGACTCCGCCACAGCACAGGATGAGCAAATGGCTCATCCAAGATGATCTGAAGAACACGAAGGGATGAACACATCCCTGGCCACAGCACACCCTGAGGCAGGGGCTAAGTGGAATGTGCTGGGTTGGAAGTGTGATTTGGAGACCAGAGCTGGAGCCAGGGTAAGTCAAGGCCACCTTGAATGTGAGCAAACTTTCACTGCTGGGCCCTGGGGGGATCTTGTTCAGTGTTCATGGATGTGTTAAGGGCTAGCCGGGACTTTGGGAAGCTGTGGAAAAAAGGAATGGCTGGAGAAGGTTGAACCTGCACATGTAACCTGGCGTTTCGGTTAGATTTTGTGTCATGCTGTGCCACCCAAGATAACTGAGGCAGAAGCATAGCGTGAGCCGCAGCTCCCTGTATAGTAGGACCTTCCCTGTCATCCCCAGTAATGTCACTGTGAATGCCATTATTATTGCATTAAATGTCCACTGCCCCAGCCGCAGCAGAGAGGTGTTTCAAAAGATGCTACCGCATTACGCAGAATAAATGTCACCCGCTCAAATCAGCAAGCTGTCGAAAGCTTGAGGTAACCCTTTAAAGGTTATCCAGTGCTGCTTGTATCTCTATTTTCAATTACTCCCACTTGTTGGCTTTGAAGTCTTTAGTATGGAAAACAAATCATAGCTCAATGTGCTGTTCCATCATTCAGTAATGCCTGATGTGACAGTCTCAGAAGAGCACAAGATTATAGCGATAAGGGTCTAGTTTTAAAATGTTTACCATTTCCTAGTTGGATCTTTGACCTCAGATTGCATTAATGTTGTGCCATTTTTAGGTCTAATGCCAATTTCTGTCTTGCAACATATCATCATTTTAATGCCTGATTTACACTCTGAATTATGGTAATTTATTGTAATAGTGTGATTTGACCTTTTCAGTATTTCCTATTTTTATTGGCTAGATGTTTCATCCCTTTCCCCAGAGGTTAGCGGGACTTTGGGGGGAGTGGAGGAGGTGAGCGAGCCTATCAAAGCATGCGGTGCTGAAAAGGGCAAAATGCAAGAGCACCCTGCTAATTTAGGGACTGGGGAACGCATGGAAATTTAAAGGTGATGTTTGTGACAAACCCCATGCCAAGAACAGAGATGACATGTTGTCAGCCTTGGAGATGAAAGGGCATCTTCAGGAATGGCTGAAGTGATGTCTGTGAACATCCACTTGCGAAGCAGGATGGAAAGGCTTGTTGTGCCTTCACAGTGCCAGCCTGCATCTTGCCAGCGTGGAGGTTGCCGTCACAGTTTGAAGCTGGTATTTATGGTTCCAGCACAGTGAAATGCCCTTGAGAGCGGATGGGTCTGTTTTTAGAGGAAATCAGCTTTGGGAATTGGAGTGTGCCCTGATGAGGGAGCAGAAATGTAAAAGGCCAAGATGGAAAGTGAAAATGTAATCCTAATTGTTTCGCTTTTTATTGCTATCTGCCCAGAAACACTACTTCTCTAAGGTAGGATTTGCAGGCATACAATGAGAAAAGAAAGTGATAGCTTACTATTTTAAAAAAAAAAAAGGAGAGAGAAAGAAACCCCAGAAACACTGAAATAATCCCCTACAACAAAAAGCTTTGATAAAAGCAAAGCTGAGCCTGAGGGTGATGCTGCTTCTTCACCCTGTTCTTCACTATCGAGTTTGTTCCAGAGGACCCAGCCTTTCCTTTCTGTTTTGGAGTGGGGTTTTTTGTTTGGGGTTTTTTTTACTTTTTTAAGGACTGCCCTTCGGCAATCCTTTTGAAATAAGTATTTGTGCCTGGCTCTGGAAAGGAACAGCAAAAGCAAGCAATCAGCTCTTCTAATGGCCATGTTGCCTTTCTGGGAGCAGCATCTTCAGTCTTTGCTCTCAAGGAGTGGGAAAGCACTGCAGAGTTGGGCTGGGACTCGAGCCCTCCAAGAGGCATTTTGAAACTTTTGCTAATAAGGGCTCAGACAAATATGGGTCTAATCCTACCCCAGAGCGGTGGCAGCTGCTGTTATGATGCTTTGATGGGAAACAAGTAGAGCAAAATAAAAAGGCAAAGTAGGTGCTGAGAATCTCTTGCCCTGAAAGTGAGCGAAAGGTGTTACTGAAGCTATTGCAAGCACAATAGGTTGGAAACACAATGGGACGGGACTCATCTCCTTTGGTTTGTACCTGGTGCCATTAGGATCTGGTACCTCCCTTGGGCACTTTTGCCACACCAATCATGAATTACAGAAGCATGAATTTTGTCCAAAACCAGAGGCAAAGCTAATAAATGCTCCTGGAGAAGGCATGATGATCCTGCTCAAGTGTGCAGACTGAGGGAGTGCAACAGCCAGGACTGCAGCTGGTGTATGAAGCACACTGGTACTGCTGCCTGCTGTGGTGCGGCATTACTGACCCCAAGGCAGCAGATGTAGGCCACTGTGATGGATTAACAGTGACATTAATGGAGACCATAAAATGTATATTGTGCATATATGACATTGTATTTTCAGGTGATTTGTTTTCTCTTGAGCCATCCAACTCTTCTCCACCGAAGAGTTAATATATGGTGTTTGCCCAAAGTGATGGGTCCAGGGCAGGAGACAGGGTGTAGCTTTCTAGTAAAAGGTCTCCCTTCAGCTTAGCTGGTGGACATGCAATTCTTCTTGCTCTGTGTCTGCACCAGGTGTTTTATAACAGGCAAACAACCATCCTTTCCAATTCATCCCAAAGGCCATTTCCATTACCCCTTGGTTTGGTTGACTAGAAATAACAAAGCTTCCCAGTGCTGAACTTCAGTAAAATACTCTATCTCACACGAGATGACTTCCCAGCAAGCTTGCACTTGACAGTTACACAGTGCCTGGGCTATAGCTGATGCCTTTCAACAAGTCATACCCCAAGTTACAACATTGGCAGGAGTTTAGTGCCTCAGACTCCTGCCCCTCTGTCAAATCTGGTTAAAACTGCCCACAGCTCATCCCTCCTGATGAGCACTGGTACCTACAGGCTGTTCCCTTAGGCACACCCAGATGCATTTGTCTTTTTACCTGAGAAAATCAAGACAAAAGTGGTCTTAATTCTGACCACACTGAAGCCCTTGAAGAGACTTGCTTTTATCTGACCTCTTAGAGAAAGGCTGCTTCTGCCTTATAGAGTGTATTTTGGACTTGCACCGCTTAACAGCATATCTTAGGAAGTAAAGGCAGCCAAGCAGAGCTGGTGGAATTCAGGATCTGAGTCATTGTCACTGATTCCCTGGATGACTTGAGACAAGTTTCCTTCATTTTGATGTTCGTTTGCCTTAACTGTAACCAGGCCAAAAACAGCGAGCTGGGATTTGATAAGGTCACTCTTGCTTGCACAGGTCCCAAGGGGTCCTGATTTGGGACTTTGTGAGAAATCTGCTTGTTTAAGAAAAAGACAACTGGGAGTTTTAGATACGGACAGCTGTTCTGTAGGTCCTTATCACTGTCCTCATAGCTGGCCAGTCTATATCTAAAGGATGACTAATTAAAATACAGTAGATGTATACTGTAATTGTAGGCTGACAAAATCATTGCCTGTTGGAAGGAAAGCTAAACCAGAGGTAGGTATTCCTGAGTAGTCAGCTTTCCAAGCAGTCTTTAAAAAAAACCTACATGAAGTGTGATTTTTTTTATTGTACATTTTCAATCCATTCAGTCAACTCTACAGAGCTACAGCTAGAAGTACACATGCATTAGATGCCTGGTTTGTACATATGGTCACCTTCATTAGTTTGATGTGCAAATGGTTACTTAGAAATACTAATATCCGTGGTGAGTGGTTTCAAACAACTACATATGCAGGTGTATAGCTCTATGAACATATTATGTACTCTTGGGCCTTTGAAAATGGCTCCTTTTAAGTTTCCACTCGCATCCTGTTACTGAACTGGGATTTTGCACAAATATTTTAAAATAATTGTTTTAACATTTTCATGCTTGCTTTTAAAGTAGATCATCCTCTGTGATCACGGACAATGGAAACGATTGTTCAGTGGTCTCTTATTCTAATCGAGTCAATTTGCTTTGCTGGGATTTCCCTCTCCCCTGTATTCAGCGCTCAGAGTGGTAGGACCAAACAGAGTGAAGCGGATCTAATTAACTTCTCTCAAGGGTATTGACTGTCTGCAAAGGAAGAGGAAAGCAATGAGGAATACATTATGAGAGCTGATTCATTGCCAACTCACACACAGTAGCACATCTTCCTCTTGCAAAACCAGGGTTCACGTAAATTTCCTTATTTGATTGTGTTTCCTGTTGCATAGAGGCACCAGAGGCTATGTGAACTCCTAGGGTTTCTGAAGACAGAAAGTCAGAAGGAAATAAAGCAAAAGTGCTTTGTATAAACAGTGGAAATTAGAAATTCATAATTAGCCTTCATTCGTTAGGAGGATGAAAAGTGAAATGTAAAGTAGGTTGGTGTATTATCTTCTCTCATTTAAGGTGTACCCATGGGCAGACATAGAAAACAAGCCCAACTGAAGATCAGATGCTACCTTCATCTCCCTTGAACACCTATGGGAACAGCAAGGACTTCACATCTATGCAAGGCAAGCCCAAAATTTGGAAAATCATGTAAACACAAGAAGCTGGTGCAATACTGGGTCTGGCAGTGAGCTTTAGCAGGGAGCTCCTGCAGCGATGCTGCTGATGGGAGTGGGTGCAAGGAGGGTGGGCTCGCTGGCCGGGGAGCCACCGCCACCAGCTCAGCTGGAGGTGGTGATGTGGGGACAGGAGACAGACTCCTGTGATTTCCATTCACTTGGCTTTGAGTGTTACTAAAGACCAAAAGTTCATATTAGCATAATTTTAAAAATAATAGCCAAACTGCTGCATGCCTCCGTTTCCCCAGTTTCTACAGTGGAAACTGTAGAGTGAGTAACAACATGCGGACACTCAAGGGTTTAATCCATGGATGTTGAGCTCCAGTATCTCATAATGAACTGCTCTCTAGAAACTGATGTCAGCTGGATGCACAGGATAGATAACAGTGCCCATTCATGTGCCATGGTGATAAGAACACCACTGGGCAGATGGATTGTACTTGTGGTGAGGCATGAAGCATACCTGTGAGATGGCAACAGCCTTCATCTCTAAAAGAGTGTTTGCCAGAGAACTTCTCATGAAAATGGCCACAGAGGTGCCACATGCGTTGTCACCTCAGGCTAATAAGAATCCATGCTTGTCTGTAATTAAAAGGTCATTGTCACTCATTGACACAAACACAAAAGGACTTTCCTAGTATCCTTGAAAATCTGGTGGGAATATTTGCTTGCAGGACCAGGACATGCAGTTTCCTCCAGCTGTAGCATTGTCACAGGGTCACCTCTGCTTTGGAGACCTGGACCATCAAGGCAGGGAGGACTGGAGGGAAGCTGAAATATGGTTACTTTTTACTCTACGAAGTACAAAGGAACATTTACACCTCTCTCCTCTGAAGCATTAAATGGATAGTAAGTCTTTCTGACCATCGTACTAGGATGACATAAATGAAGATGGTGTGTCAGGCTAGCCAAGGTAGCCTGTGAGCATCTGGGAGCTATTTTCAGATGTCAGAAGTTAACAAGGTGCTGGCTCTTCTGCTAAATTGAAATTCTTCCTGTACGTCCCCGCTTCTGACACAATCTGTTGATTGTCATCTTTATTATACCATGTGCAAATAAATACATAATTGCATCTTGCCAAAATGTATTGCCATTCAAATTGTACCCATAATCTGTGTGTCTAACGCAATCTCAGTGTTTCCTAATGAATACATTTCCCCACCAGTTTCTGCAGGATGAGAGCCCTGGTCTTGCAATTTATTCAGCAGCAGGTGTGCAGACGTGTGTGTGTGCCTTTGGAAGGGGGAGAGGATCAGGGGTGGGGAAGGAAGAGGGAAGGGATATTGTCAGCACCTGTGTCAGCACAACATCAAATCAGATTACAAGAGGCATTAAAGGTGTAACCTGAGCAGCATAACCCTCTTCTGGGCACAGTTCTGAGCAGCACCAAAGCTCTCAAAATATTTTGCTGGTGCAGCATCACCTGTTTAACAACAGGATATTTTACAAGCCTTTAAACTCCCTTGTGTCTTAACACCTTCTTTTAGGAAGGCCAGGCTGTGTACTAGCAAGCTTCAGCTGTTGCATTGCTATATGCATTACACCAAGCTTGTGTGGGCTCTTGGTGCCTCCAGTCCTCTTCGCCCCGTTGGGTGATGTCCTGTTCTGCAGCCCCATCAGGCCATTGCAAAGATAAATATTAGCTCTTTGCTTGGGCAGCAGAAGAGTAGGAATCACTCACACTGGGATGGAGTGATGAATCGAGGCGGCTGCCTGGCATTAGTGCAGCAGAGTATTTCACTGGAGGATGCTTCAGAAAGGGTGATTGAAAGCAGCCTCCCTGCCCTGTGCTAGCTCTTCTTGCTCACCAAGAGGCTGGAGCTGGAAGCCCTTCACACCAACTGCCTCGCTGTACCACCAAACCCAATGCGTGGGAAAACACTCAGAACAAGAGTTTTCTCAAAGGACAAAGGTAAATAGCAACAGATCATCCCCCATTACCTTTCCTAAACAAATGCAAAACATATTTGCCATCAGCAAAGTGTTTTATGGTTCTCACCTCATTCTTACTTGTTTGATAGCTTTTGCAGCTCAGGCCGCAGGCTGCGGTGGGACAGCCCTGTCAGTGAGCGGCCATAAAGGCTGAGTTGCGACCTTGGGACGGTTTAGCAGCAACAGTGACTGGTGCTGGGTAGAAGCATTGGGAAAAGACTGATATAGTGATGGGGAAGCATGAAGCAGCTGCCATGTTCCCTTCCCTTCTGCTGGGGTGAAGGGATTCACGTGCATTAGTAGGAGCAGCTGCTCACACCTGGGTGTGTTTACACCCTACTTTGCCTCCCTTCATGTGAGTGGTGCTAAATTCACCTAAGATACCTATAGCAGCAATAGTTATTAAATGCAATAATTACCTGTATGCTAAAGAATGCCCTATTTATATTCAAATATATTCAGTTCAATATGTTGTGCCACTGCACTTAATAAATAGAGCAAAAGGTGGTTTATAGGCCAGGGCTGTGCTTTTATCAGCTTTCCGCTGCGGTCATCAATTAAACCATTAAATAATGAACAGATCGGCTCAGCTCTATTAAATGATAATCTTCAGTCCCATACATTCTGTAATTTCTGCTGCATGGGCTGGGAGTGTGCGTGCTCTTCTCTTTACAGGCATCAGGGCTCAGTGAGGTGCTGAGGAAAGCCGGAGTCTGCTGCATGGCAGAGCAGGGGCTTGGCATTTCAGTACGGTGAGCTCCTCGGTGCCTGGGTAGCATGCAGAGCTGCAGCCTCACTCTTCGGACTCTGCTTTAATAAGAGATTTGCCCCCAGTGACTCGTTGGATGCCTTTTTCCCCTATAGGAATTTAAATCCTAATACCAGAAAAAGCACACTGGAAAATCTTATTTCTTCCTTTGTTGCCAGTAAATGCAATGAGGTTTGGGGAGACCAGCACAACATGGTGACTTGTTGTTAATGTCTTATAAGATGCTTGGCCTTTCCTTGCCTCAGCTGCCCTTTTGGTTGAAGCAGCGTGAGCAAGACTTCACAGAACAGTTATAAGAATAAATCGATGTTTCCAAGATACTACTGTAGGGTACCACTGCACTTGGCTGGAGGGAGCTATGTTGCATCAAGGCTAACAAATGAAATCTGTGTCCAGGGCTACTCCAGGGCTCAAAAAAGCTGACATGCAAGGACCCAAGTGAGTGTCTGCAGCCTGCGAAATGGGGTGGTGGGTGCAGCGTGCCTGGTGGGAGAGCCCTGCGACCTGCCAGCTCCACGGTGTGCCAAGGCACTGGGAGCGCGCTGGCTGCAGCAGGCAGCACTCCAGCAGCTCAACTGCAGACGGGGCTGAACCTGTCTGAGTGCTCAGGGACATTCCCATCCCCACTCACCTACTACTGTGAAAGGGTCCCAAAGGTAATTTGGGTACCAGAGTCCCTCTGGTCCCTTAGGCTCACCCAGCTTCACAGCTACAGCCAGACAGGCATCCTTTTGGCTTAGTCCCTAATCAGTACAAGGTTGATGCAGCACAACCTGCCTGGGAGGACACTAGTGCACCAAAGGTACATTTTAGAGAACAAAACGTTAATTTTTAGGACAACAAACCTCCTCCTCAGGAATCCTGTCATCTCCCGCTGGGTGAGTGAGAGCAATACCTGGCGCTTGCTGGGCTGGCTCACTCGGACATCGCACTGCTGTTATCATCTTTCAGTGCTTTGTAAAGCACTTGGGGATGACTTGGCAGGGGGAAAGGTGTTTCTTAAAATGGAAGCCTCCTGATCCTATGCCTTAGAACAGCTTCCTTAATTAAATTGTAGTCACCAACAGAGAGGGTATTCTTCCTGGCAGTTAAATGGCTGGAGAATCTGAGGGCCCCAGGCAAAGCCAAAGGTATTCGATCCAGCAAGACGTTAACTGCCAGGAAATATCCCAACAAGGCAGCGTTGTTGCTGTAATACACTTAATAAAGCACTCTGGCTTTCCTCTGGCACCACAGGCACTGGGAAGGTATAGAGACAACATCCAACTCTTTCTACATCTAATGCAGCTTGGCGGGCGAAGAGAGCAGGAGGTGCAGGGCACTGCCACCCCTTAGCCCATCAGGTCAGACACACTGCGTACACCAGTGCATTTCCATTCAGAGCAACGGAGAGGCAGGCTAGAGGAAACCAGTGTTTACTCAGCCTCTTAACACCTGTAACTCAACAAAAGTGTTGTTTCTGATGCCAAAACCAGGGTGCGGTTGAGCAGAAAAGGGTCTGCTCTTGCAATTGGTGTCATTTCTTGCATTTTGCTCTCTATCACGCTGTTCTGCTGTGATAGTATCAGGGTGTTTTGTTGTTGATAATTACAGAGAGCAAACAAAAATGTACTTTGCAATCCATTGTGGATTAATGCTGTGAGATGGGCTGGAGTATAATCACTGTTTTGTAATAGGAACTAGGCTATGACCACAGGGCAAGTCAGTAGTGAAACTCCTGAATTAGCTCAGGCTTGCAAAGAAACTCTCTGACACTTTGTGGGGAAAGAGGACTGTGGGGTTCAGCTGGATTGAAGCTTTACCCAGACATTCTCTATAATCCTGAGACCTCCCCATTCCCTGCCTGCAAAACCAGTTTAAAAAAACCCAGTCTATTTCTCCAAGTTTTGCTCCCCTCCTCTCTTCACAGTGCAAACCCCATCAGAGAAAGAGTCTGGATCTTACATACTGCACCAAGCACAGTGCAACCCTGATGTCCCCCTACACCCCACATCTTACAGGCTGGACCCAAACCGGCATTTCCCTGGGACTGCTTCAGACAATAGCAGTGCTCGTGTGAGAGCAGGCTTTATCAACCCACATCACACCAGAATTAATGGCTCCCTTAATAAAAGCGAGTGAGATCATCACTCTTGGCTTAATTTTTCCTTTTTATTGCCTTTTACATGTACAAGTAATGATCAGCTGCTTAAATATCTCTAAAGCCAACACTTAAGGACATGTTCAAATCTCTCACTCTCTAATGAATGGCAGTGTCATTTCAGAGGGAGTTTAAGCACATTCTTGGACCAAAAGGAGAGGCTTCTTGTAGGACTGGCTCCAGCGTTGTGTCCCATCCTTCAAGACTCCTGAAACAGGTCAAGTCCCATTAAAACAGCGAGATGCACCAGTCCTGCGGCTGTGTGCTCAGTGCAGGCTCAGGTCAGAGATCATGTACAGGTTTGACAAAAAAGGCAAATGTCTCTGTGCCTGTCTACCCAGTCCATGTTAAAATAGGACCTTCACAAAGGTCCAGGTACAGCTTAAGAGATTCCTTGGATTTCCAAATAATCTTTCAAGAGAAGGCACCAGATTGTGGACTGAAGGCTTTGTTTCCTCGTGTTCCCCAGAAGGATTTCTAGATACTGTGGGCTCTCCATTTGCCCACTCCATCCCATAATAAGCATCAGAATCAGCATCAGATGTTATTGAGATGTTACTTAGATAAACAAGAGCCTAAATGCAAATGAAGCTCAATGTGATTTTAATTCCTAAATACCTGTAGCACCTAAAAAAATGAGATTTAGGCTCTAAATCACTTCTGAAAACCAACTCTCTCCCTCAGGTATCGCTTGTATGCAGGAAAAAAAGAGTTCCCGGTGCCCAGCTATGTTTCTACTGAACTCACCAGCAAAATTATGGTTTAAGGCAAGAGATAAGATTTATCCCCTCACTTGGTCCTGCTATTTTTCATAAAAATATATGCCATATACAGGATGTGCAGCCCCTGAGCCTACTGCCCTGAGGTGACCTCCAGCTCATGGCTCCATCCCAATGCCCGGAGAAGGAGGCGAGAGCTGCTGGAGGAAACCCCAGAGCGAGTGCTGCTCTGAGCTCGAGCTGAGAAGCGCTGAAAGGTTTGAGGCATTATTGTCAGCGCATTGACTTCTTCCTCCTACTGTATGAAAAATTGATTTACTGTAGCTGTAAAGAATTTGCAATGTACTTACATACGTGTAATTGGTTAGAGTACTTGCGGAGAGACAGAGAAGCCTCTCACGGTGCCCTGCCCCGTGCCCATGTTTGCAGTTGTGGATGCAGGGGAGGAGACCACTCTGGCAGGGCTGAGGTGGAAGAGCCTGCCCATTGCTGTGCAGCAGCACAGATACAAAAATTAATAGGTTTCCTTTTTCCACCTACCATTAATCTGCAACGTGCGCAAATTGTAATTAAGCTCATTTAGAGCAGGGCATTGTATGCAAAACACTAATATCAGCAATATAGTCATCTAGAGTAGCTCCATTTGTCAAAATAATGGTGTGGGGGAAAAGCGTGTCTCGCATAGCTTAAGGTGTGAATGAGCGTGCAGAGTTCAGATGCTCCTTTGAGGTAGAAGGCCAGGACACAGCACTTCTCCAGACCACTGGAGAAGGTCTGGAAACCTTGTAGTGGTTTCAATGAAGCCCTGGGAGCCCCTACAAAAATCTCACTTGAGTTAATGCGGTTAATGAGACCGTTGCCTGGCATAGTATTAGTGTTGGTGTAGGATGCTCTGGAAATGCTTAGGGGTGCAAGCAGGGTCCACGTTACCCAAGGGCTGGGACTTGAGGCCACAGAGCCAAAGCTCACCCTGCTTGGAGGGCAGGTGACACCAATGGAAAGTGGGTGTTAAACCTTTGTGCTGCATTAAATCATCTGGTAGAGCTTTTCTGCTGGAGAGGGAGCTGTCTGACTCCAGCCCTGTTAGGTCAGCTAAAATGGCTCATGTTAAAACCTCCTGTGTTCAGGTGATGGGGCCTTTAATAGAAATCAAGGAAAGGCTTCAAACCAGGGGAGCTAATTACTTGTTGATTGCCTGGGCCCTGCAGGCAGGGATGGAGGAAAAAAACTGAGACCAGAAGCTCTGAGTTTGCCATGTTGGTAGGAAAAGTGAGAAGGGGGATGATTTTCTGTTAACATCTACCAGGAGGCTACTTACAACAGTAAGTACCTTGAGTTGCTCATTTATTATTTACGGGACAGGTTGCCCAGAGAGGTGGTAGATGCGCCATCGCTGGAAACATTCAAGGTCAGGTTGGACGGGGCTCTGAGCAAACTGATCTAGTTGCAGATGTCCCTGCTCATTGCAGGGGGGTTGGACTAGGTGACCTGTAAAAGTCCCTTCCAACCCAAACTGTTCTATGATTCTTTAGGAGGGCAAATGAGGGGCTGAAACCTCTCCTTCCTTCCCATGAAATCCCTGCATGTCAGACAGCTTCTGCTGTTCACCCCATGCTACTCATGGCCTCCAAGTTGTGACAAATCTCTCTAACACGCTCAAATTCAGCAAGCTGCCCCAGTGGAGGCAGGGATTTCATCCCTCAGCTTCCACAACTCAGGGCACAAAAAGCAGCAGGGGGGTGCCAGCTCCGGGGGCTGCCTGCATCTGTGCTGCAAGGCTGATGCATCCCAGCTGGGTCCCTGCGCGATGCCAAGTCGCTCTGTGCACGCAGGGGCTGTGGGGTTGGGATTTTGGGACATCTGGCAGCCCAGGCTGTGCAACATCTGGAAAACCAAGAGTTTGCCACCCAAAGTGGGACTCAGCAGGTCTGAGATTTGATTCCTTGTCTGTGACCTTTCAGGGCGAGGTCTGGGAGGGAGTAATCTTTCCCTCCTCTGCTTTTGTAATCACGTCGGTGCGTTTGCTGGGGCTGTGCCGGCTGAAGTGCTTACAATTTGGGAAGGCTACGTTCTTCCAGGAGGAAAAACTGGGAAAGTAGTTACATCTGTGAAGTCTCCAGCCTGCCTTAGCTGCCAAAAGTGCTAAGTAACAAACCCAAAATGTGCTCTGGTTTCAGATGCCGTGGACTTCACCGTCTTGAAAAGGGGCCTCTTCCCACCGTGGTTTGTGCGACAAACCTCTGTGCAAATGAGAAAAGCTTGGGTGCGAGGCAGGGCCTCACTTGCACTTGTGCTTATTTTGGTGTGAAAGACCACATAAGGTGTTGGCTGAGAGAGAGGAACCGGGTGATTAGGGGGGTTTGCAGATGTGGAGATGCTCTGCTCCGCAGGAGCCCCCGGGGCAGCCCTGCCAGGGCCCAGCAGTGGGGGAATGTCTGAGCGCTGGTTTCCAGCAGCGATGTGGATATTCCACATATTTAGCCTGTGATACACTGAGGTTCCCTTTGCACTGCCTCATCCCCTGTCCCTTTCTTTCTTTGTCAGTCAGTGGATGCCCTGACCCTTGTTAGTGTACAGAAGACCTCTAGGGCTATTTATTATTTAATGCTGCATTTCTTGGCTTTCTTTTTTTCTATTTATCTTTCTGCCATTTAGTGCCCCAAGTTGAAGAAGTCCTTGATGTGTTGTCAAATCCCTCCATGAGATATTTGATTGAAATGTGTATCACCTGCTTGAGTAAACCTGGCTGACAGGGAAAGGCTTTCTTGCTCTGCAAAGAAATGCAACAGCCTCCTCCTTCCACTCTCTGCCTTTCCAGCAGAACGCAAATGAATGGCTTAATTTCAAGCAAATTTGATAATAATGTTGAGGTGTCAAAAGTGATTACATTCCAGAGCATCACGGCACTTTATTTAAGTAATCATGTTTGGGTTTGGGTTCCCCCCCCCCCCCCCCCAATTTCCCCCAAAGAAGGACAAAAGTATTTGCTCCTTGCTGGCTGCCAAGGATAGCTGGGAACAAGGCTGCAGCTGATCTCCCCCTCACAGACCTTCTCAGGGGGCTGGCTGGCTGTCCCCTGTGCAAGGCAGGACCAACATCAGCAGGTCCAGGACCAGGAGAAACTTCCACAAAAAACATTGCCTGAGCCCCATTTTTTTTCTCTGAGCACAAGCATTGAGGTGCTATTCTGCAAATGACCTTTGCAACCTGCCTGTGCGCCTTTAAGTTGCTTTAACCACGTGTGAAGCAGTGGTATTAATAATAATACTATTCACACCAGAGTCTCCTGGGCAGCTGAATGACAGTATGAATGTGGATTAATATTCTTTAGCCACAAGGGACTAGGAAGGAGCTGATGGAAGCATAGCTTGTGAAATTAATAATCACCACCCACTTGGAGGAAAAGGAATTGGATTATAGGGACTCCAAAATTAATAGTATCCTGGGCAGGCAGAGGCTATTGAAATATTCATTGGGTTCAGCTAACCTAAGACAGTAAGAAGCAGGCGAGGTGTGATGCATTATGTAGCCACGGGCCATGCTGAACTGCCTTTCGTGGCCGTGGGGGCCAGTGTTCAGGAGCTGTCTCCTTCCTCCATGCTGGCAGTGGGGCACTAATTGGGTAGAGGTACACGGTTACTGACGGAAATGTGTATATCCACTGACGAGCGCTGCCAGGTATTTTTATGCACAGCATAAATAAAACAGCAAGGGATGCTCTTGGGCTGAAGCATGGGAAAACCGAGGAAGAGGGTGTTGGGGGTTTGTCATGCAAGGTTTTCAGCAGGACACCTGCCCAAATCCTAGGGGCTGCCTGTGCAGAAATATCTTGATTTGAGTATTTATGTACTGCTGTGCAAGGCTCCAGCGACCGTGGCGTATCGCTACTGCGGGACAGGGCAGGGGCTTGGGTGTATGAACAGCAGGCTCCTCCACTCCCAAGAGCCATGTCCTGCCTGTGTCAGTAGGAGAAAATAACTGACCTCGCTTCCAAGCATGTGAAATCGGTGAGAAAACCAGTGAAACTAGTGGTGTCTCCCAAAGGGTGTCCTCAAAAGTGGCTGTGGCCTCCTAGGACCTGCTAAATCCTGCAGCACTGGAGACCTGGGGGAGGCCAAGTTCCGAAAGGCCCTTTGCGGGGCAGGGGTGGGGAAGGGGGCAGTGTCTGCTGCTGACTGGGAGGGAGCTGGATTCAGTTTAACTGGATAAATGGCCTCCAAAAAATTCCTTCCAAGAACTCTGCTGACAGCCAGGCCCTGCACGTGCCTCCTAAACCCACTGGCATCAGACACATGTGTCCCCAATGTGTGCTGTGAGCGAGGGAAGGGGCACTATGCATCCTGAATGAGACCCTGAGCACAAATACATAAATGCACCTTACAAGTCAAGCTTGGCATCATTATCCATCATGGTCTGGAAAAACTGCTTTCACCAGTACAAAGGAATCATGGTCCTTCAGCCCTGCTGATGCCTCTGCAGGAAGACTCATGACGGGCGCAGGAAAGCTCAGAGCTGAGAGTGCCTCTGAGCGTGTCTCTGCCCTCTGCCTCCCCAGGGACTTTGTGGAGGCTGCAGACCAGGAACTGAAGTACGGCAACATTTTTTCCTCCCTTTAATGCCCCATCTGCCTCTGTGGCTGGTGTGTAGCAAGTGAGGCCAAAGGAGGCAGAGCGCTGGCAGAGCTGCCCTGCAGAGCAAACCCAGTACATTGGGTCCGTGTGGAGCTGTCTCCTTTGCCTCTGGGAAACGCTGCCTCTCTCACCAATGGAAGTGCCCTCTCCCAACGGAGTCAGGAACGGAGAGAATGTTTCCATTCAAACAAATGCTCCCCTTCCTTGCCCCTAGAATCCATATTTCTGGACGATTTTCATCAATGCGTGACCTGCAAGCTCCAGGGAGAGGGACCTGAGCTGCCTTTAAAAATCAGATCTCCGGCAAACCTGCATCTGGCATGAGGATGCCGTTCGTAGCTCTGAAGAGGCTCAGCAGGTTGTGTTGATTTGGGAGGCAGCTGTCTAAAACAGCACGTGTGCACGGATGCGGGCAGGCAGGCCGGCGATGGGCTGCCTGTGGGGTGCAGCCTGGCCTCCATCCATCCCCTGCTCCATCCATCCATCCGTCCTCTCCTCCATCCCTCCCTTCCAACACTCGGACAGGGGTGATAGCGGCTCCCATGGACTCTGCTGCCAGGAAAATGAGGTATATCTCTGCTCCTCAGAGGCTGATGGGACCCCCCTGAGAAGCAGCTGTGGGCCAGATGCCACCAAACATCATGGAGGCAGCGTGCTTGAAAAAGGAAAGTGTATACAGGAGAGCAAAGCCACCACTAAATTAAATTGGTTGTGCTATTGAAGAGGGAGGCATTGCCACTATGAGAGTATGTCAAAGTCCTGCAAGCTCATGTGAGATGTGCAGTGAGCCTGTTGTGCTGCTAGCATGCTGAATTACTCCTTGAGTGAGTATTTGAAAGGGAAGATCACTACAGGGGATCATTATTTAATCAGTTTGAATTAGAGATTCCCCAGAAATACAATATTGTGCATTAAAAAAAAATCCTAACTGTGTGTTTTCCACAGCTCTGCTCTCCTTCAAGAAAACCAGTTGGTTTTGATTTAATTCTGCCTAGAGGTAACCAAAGTATCTCAGTTAAAAACCCGACCCCACGATGTCCAGGGGTCAGCCCATCCTTCTTTCCCGATGGAGGGAGCTTCTGGTGGTGGCATATGCAGAAAGGCTGCCATTGCACAGGTAAGAGATGGTCTGAACTTCAGTGGTTTTACAAAACACATCTCCCATTCATCCACCCAGGCTACACAAACTGGAGTTAAGCCCAGACGAGTTTGCCAGTGTAGAGCTCTTGCTGGCCTCTAGCTGGTGAATGGGTTTGTTTTGTGGTGTTTATAGTGGGGAAACAAACTCTGGATGCGACCCAATGCATGTTTAAAATGAGCAGGAGCCTTTCTAGGGAAGCAAGGTGTGCGTGTTGGTCCTGCTGTGGGTTTCTCGGGAGGCATCATGAAACATCTCAATGGGAAGTGTCCAACAAGCTCCTGTTGAGAGCTTTGATGAGAAGAGTCCTAAGGGACCTGGAGTGGTGTCCAGTGCGTGGCTGTTCCTGGTTTTTTGCATTGATGGCTTTAAAAAAGGCATCCTAATGAGATTTATGAGGCTGATTTAAAACAGAGAAGTTGCCTTGCCAACAAGACACATGTCTACTACATAAAAAATATGATGATGAAGGGATAAGTTGACAGCTTTGTGTCCATAATGCTTTCATCCCAAGGTGCCTTTATGCAACTGCTATTTAATTTCTTTTAACTTCCAGCCTTGGATATTTTTAGCAGGTGAAGATGCAAAAAGCCCTCTGCCCCACATGGGTGGGTTGGGAACATGTTGGCATGGGGCAGACACAAACCACAGCCAGCACGGCCGTCTGTTCCCCAGCTCCTCTAACACTTCCCACTCTTACGACACTGTCCAGCTGAAAAGTGTTTTGTGGATTCAAGGTCTGGTTTAAACTCAGAGTTTACCTTTGTAGCTGTCTTTGATTAGGAGTTGAACTTGATCTGGAGAAAATATTTCGTGGCTCCTTTTAACAAGAAGAGCTGTGATTTCCTCGGGGTAGGATTTGGGCTGTTTTCCAGACCAGTGTGATTGAAGCAGTGCAGGTCCTGAGTGTGCAGAGATCATCAGCACTGGGGGCAGAGACCCAGCCTGTCCTGTTGTCCTCTCCTGAATGGATGGATGGATGGATGGCCCAAACAGGGGCACTGGGATTCTCGCCTGTTGTCCCCACCTAGTTTTCCACACTGGAAGCCCTGTCCCAGAGAAGACACATGTGACGACCTATATACTGCAGCTGGTGGGAAAGGCAAGGTTTGTCCTTTTGAATTTTGCTGGAAGCAGGGAAGGAGAGCTTTTCTTTTTTGCTGGCCTCCTTTCTTCCAAGCTTTTGCAAAAAAGAGTTGAAATATCAAACTAGAAAATTATATTGATGTGGCAGGTATATTTTCTTCTTCAAAAATGGAAATGCTCCTCAAACTTCTTCAGCTTGAATACTACACGTAATAATATTTTGCTTTTCTTTTTTGCTGGTGGACCAAAGGCTGGGATGAGGTTGGCAAAGAGACCTTCAGGAGTGGAACCCTCTGCCAGGACTGTCCTGCAGCCTCTGCAGTGCTGGGAAGGAACAGGCGATATGGGATGTGAGTCCTCCTGTCCAACATGATGTGTCCACATTGGGTGAGGGGGAATCATGTCCTGGGAATACCCACTCTCCCCCAGGCACTTACAGGTGACCAGTGGTGAGCTCTGATATAGCTAAATATGCTATGGATACTCAAAGTGAAATAAATCCCACTGTTGGAGTGATGTTGTGGGTATCTCGGATCTCTCTGAAGGAGCCCAGACATCCCTTACCCTCCTTGGGTGCACCACTGGAACATCAACGTTTCTCAGGTCCCTTCAGTTGCACACCCAGAAACCACAAAGCCCTGAACCAAAGCACTTAAATACTTCTGGCCCTTGAGGTTTAACTGCAATTCAAGACAGCCAAAATTATTCCCAGCTGCCTGTTGTGCCTAAGGGTGTCCTGCCCTGTCAACCAACAGCAGCTTAAGGTTTGTCACCTCAAGGACAGGTTTCCTGCACTGGGGCTGTTCAGCACCAGGCTACGGTGATGGGTGTCCAGCCCACGTGGTTTGGGGCTGGATGTGCAGAAGGTCCCTAAACTATGATATCCTAAACACAGCCAGGGTATTGCGTTCAGCAAGGAATGGGGATGCCTGAGACAGACAGGATTCTGCTGTCTCAGATCTTGTGTTTTTTGAGAGCCATCTTGAAAAGAAATGAGACTGATAATGTAGTTGAAGTGGGTATTATAGTTTATGAAGGTTTAAGTGAAGCTGGAGGCATGAACTGTAACACCCTTTCTCAGCTGCTGCAGAAGGGAAATGGGAAGGCAGGATGGTGAATTTTGGTTTCTGAGGGCATGAGCATGCAAGGTAATAAAAAAAAAAAAATCTCCAAAAAAACCCAAACCCAAACCATATGTGACCCAGAGAAGCCGGCTGCACTTCCCCATAGCACAGCTGTGGAGCTCAGTGCTTAAGCTAGCCAGGAGCCAAATCTCACAGGGAAATGATCTCTCATTCTGCTCACTCTCTTCCCCATCCCACTCCAGCCCCCAGTAAATCCCTCTGATTTTTAAGATGCAGGTAACTGCAATTAAGAGGCAAATTTCTGATCCTTCTTCTCACCCACACCTAAAGTTTAGTGATTTTTGACGTCTCTTCCCTTTAGCAGAGAAAATGCTCCTGAAGGTCCAAGGCTGTGGGAGGTGATGAAGAGGCTCCTGCTGACCCGGCTGGGGCTGCATCAGGAGCTGTTCACCACCTCAGGGCTCCCTTAACCCCAGACATGAAAGTGTCTGTTGGAAATGGGGATTTAACTCTTTGTCCAGAGGGGAAGAAGAGGAGGTACCCAAAATGTCTGGGACTCTCCTTAATGAAAAGCCTGCGTAACATCATTGATTTTTCACTCTGAATCGGAATGAAGTCGGTTTTACCTGTGCTATGTGCCTCCTGTTTCCTGGCTAGGGCATTGTGCCACACTAGCACTGACTTTGTCCACCTGCCTGGGTGTCCCACTGTCCCCAGCCCTGTCCCTGGTGCTCCCAGCTCAGTGCAGACACCATCTTGGGGAGGGGGTCATAGCCCATTCGGCAGGAATGGTTACAATGGTTGGTACACAGGAATGGTACAATTGTTGCATTGCTGCTTCAGCAGACCTGGCCTCTAGCAACACAGGGAGAGGGACAGAAAATCAAGGGAGTGGGAGCCGGTGGCAGGGAGAGCAGCGCGGTGAGTGGTCCCTGGGCACACAGGAGCAAAGCGGGCTGTAAAAGCTGAATTGAGCCTTCCTCCTGGGATGGAGGTCCCTGGGTTAATGGAGCTGGATTGGGATGGCTGGGCTATCAGGGATGCCTGTGCTTCGATCCGGAGCCCCTCCAGCCCTCTCCAGAGGGGGAATGCTGCCTTGTGAGTCCAATGCCCAGATGAGAGGCTGGTGAGGAGCTGACAGCTCCTCTCTTTCTTGGGAGGCCAGAGAGCACAGTCCCCTGGAAACCCATTTGTGACACTTGGCTAAATTTTTGTGAAGTCTGAAGAAAATCTGGCCACCTTCTTCAGCATCTGAAAGGATTTGGAAGGGGAGACTTTTTGCAGGAGCAACAGTTAATTCTGACTTGTACACTCGCTCATGTTGTGATTTCTGACTCTTGCTGTTCCCTAAAGGAAAATCTCTGGGCGAAACTCCCTACAACCAGCCAGAAAAGAGCATTTGGCTCTGCAGTGTCTTCTCAAGGTGAGCTTGTAATTAAGTCTTTAATACACCTGCTAGGTTAATATGCGTGAGTGAAAGGAAATTCTGCCAGGTGTCTGAAATGCTTGTACAAACAGCCTTGAAGAGCAGCATGCCGGGGACCATTGCCCCCACATCCCAGCTCTCCTTTGGGGATGCTGATACCTCCGCTTCACCACGTGCCTAAGAATTACAGGAAACCCAGTCACAGCAAAACCAGTTTTAAATGACTTAAAACTATAAAACAAGGCAAAGAGGTGAAAGTCAGGAAGGCAAAAGTCACATGAGTTAACGCCAAATATATCCTTGGTATGCCAGGGACTCTGGGTTAAGGGCTTGCTCACTGACCATATGTGCTTCAGCCCGTGCCTCCACCAGCCAGGCTGGGGTTTGGCTGCCCACCGCAGAGCCACTGAAACTGCAGGTCAGTTGTGCAGGACTTGGTTCATTTTGCAGTTGCACTTTAGAAAGCAGATTTGGGACCACGATGTCCCACCAGATAAAGGGTAATGGCCATGAGGTGCTCCAAAAACATACGGCAGGGCCACAGAGTTGGGCAAGGAAAGGAAAAGTGAGGGGTCCTAGAGCCTGGCAGGGCACCATGGATGTTTTTGGTGCAAAATCCAAGCTTAAGCTCAGCCGTGTTGTTGGCCGAGTGTCACACAATGTCGGCCTGCTTAGTGTATCATAATGCCCCCCTCTTTCCTGTAATCCTTTTTCAGTTTCTTTCTGCCACGTTTTGCGTAGCTACACCACACATCTCTGGTGCAAACATGTGCCAACCCTGCAGGCGAGTACCTGCTCATCCTTCCAGCCTCTGGGGCTGCCCCACTGGCTTTGACGTCCCCGAGCTGACCGTCCCAGCTGAGGACCTGCCCTTCGTCCTCGTGGGTTATCCCAACTAGCACACGAACGGTTAAGCAGCTCAAACTGCCTGCTCAGGAAAGCACTTTGTTTGCCCTGAAGGGGGGTGAGAAAAAAAAAATCTGGAAAAAAGGACCTTTGGGAGACCTCGTAAGATTAAGCCAACATACCAAGCTGCTGAACAATGGTTGACATAGCAGGGCTCCACTCCCCGTCCCTCCCCCGGCTCCTATAGATCACAAACATATGCTCCGTGCATGCAGGCTCGCAGTCTTTTATTTCACTATGTTTCAGTTCCCGTCTATCGTCTCTTTTTATTCCGCGTGTGACACAGAAGTTAATTTGAGAAAAAGGATAAAGTGTCACATTCTCTTGAGAAATGAACATGTAAATGGCCTGGAAGCAACATCATTTTCCTCTCTCTTTTTCTTTCTTTTTTTTTTTTTTTTTTTTCCCCATTCCCTACCACGAAAGCAGCATTAAATCTGCTCTCCTGATCTGCCGTTTCAATAGCTGCTTCCCTGGCATCAGGGAGGATGGATGGGTCGGTGTGGAGCAAAGCTCGGGGCAGGGGGTTTGGGACCTGTCCTACCCCCACCCTAAAGCACTCGCACTGCTGAGGGAGCTGCTGGCGCTGAGGACAGAGTGCCCGGGCAGGCTGGTGCCTTGTCCGGCACAGCCCCGCTCCGCCAGCACTGGGGGACGTGGAGGACCCGGCTGGCTGGAAGGTCCCACGGCCGGTCCACCTGGGATAGGCAGTGGGAGCGCATCCGTTCCCATCCCGGCACAAGAGATGTGTCGGTGGATGGGATGCACTAAAATGAACAGAGGGATGTGGCTCTGGCTTTCAGCAGCCCTCAGCTTTTGGGTTCATTGAGGATGTGGCACGTGATGGTGCACTTACCTCAAGGGGTTAAATGTGAGTGTCCTTTCTGTGTGCCTCCTACCAGCAACAATAACAGCAAAGACAAAAATGAAGGATTTGTATTGATTACTTTGGAAGGAGGGTTACCGTTTTGCAGTGACTTTTGGAAACCGAGGGTATAGGCACACATCAAAAGCTCCAATTATGGAGAGAAAAAAACACACAGCTCTAAAAAATAACCCTCCCTTAGAAAGACTTCAGCACTATAACAAAATATTAATGTTTAAAGATATTCCTTCTTAATATTTCAGGAAGCAATTGGAAGTCCCACAGTATAGTTCATTCTACTTTTTAAATGGAAATATTTAACTTGGAGCAACAGAGCTCATACTGGCTCCAAGATAAACTTTCCTTGGCAGTTGCAGCTCGTGTATAATGCTAAAAGCAGCTCCATCTTTGGGGTGGCATTTTTTTTTTTTTTAGCTCATCTTGGAGAGCCAAGCTTCGAATTAAACGGAGGGCTTGAGCAGCTGCTATTTTGCCGACGAGTCCAGAAGCTTGTCTGCGGCTAGGGAGCGGGGGAGAAGGGCTGTCTGGAGGGGGAGGCAGGATCCGCACAGAAGGTCGGGCTAATTAAATCTGGAGAAGTCACCAGAGAGCCCGGTGTTTCTGCATATTATATCTTCAAAGCTTTCCCTCGTGCGGGGCATGATAAGGAGAGGGTCATCTTGACACTTTCATCTTCTCCTGAAAGGGCAAGCGTTGAGCTAAATAAAGAAATAAATACATGTTGATTACACGGGGAGGGTGGGACAGAAGTATCTGCCTGTTCAAACAGCTAATGTGTCTCCCAGGGCTCCATGTGCTCCTTCTGCTTATTAATAGTGGGATTTTGTTGTTGTTGTTGTTGTTATTAATTTTTTTTTTTTAATCCACCAATCAAGTGCTGTGTTGCATGAACTCCTGTTTTCACACATACGCACTGGCCTCTGACACAAGCTGGCCTTCACCAGTGCTTGCACATCTCCCCACCTTCTGCAGAAATATGAAAGTGGAAAACCAAGTGTGTGTGGGGTGTGTGTCTTGTCCTGTTGTCAGGGATTTGTCGAAGGAAGGGCTGGAGCAGGTCATCCCAAAGCACGAGCATCTCTGTTTTGGTGTTACAGCTTGTAAGTGTCTTTTTTCTGCCCTTGGAAATGCTCAGCTCCAGCAAGTCTCTTTAACTGGGAGCACTTGGTGTGTCTGAAAAATCAAACATGCAGTGCATGAAACTACAGATTTGGGGATTTATAGGAGAAAAACCTACCAGAATGTCTGGGGATCCTCCAGTGCCATGTCCATGGGAGAAAGCCTGGATGCAGAGCTCAGAGCCCTGGGGAGCTCAGAGCCCCAACAGCTGCCCCACGCTGTGGGAGCATGAGGCTGGTGGCGTCCCTAAAACTCCAGAAAACTAGGTGAAAGTTTCCAGTGGCGTTTTTTTTTCTTAGAGATCCTCTAGTGATTGTCTTTTTCTAAGAGTTTCAGTTGGTAATGGAGATTTTGAAGTAGATCCTAAGGCTGAAGGCTCATCTTTGGAGAGGGTGTGCTGGCACGGGGCGGGTAGGGCAGTGGCTGGGGAAAGGCAAAGCAGTGACTCTGGAGGGGTTGATTTTGCACTTATGCACACTGGGATTAAAGCCCCCTAAAGCCTATGGGTTGGTGGTCATTCTGTGGTGGCCTGAAAAACAAAATTGAGTTGCTCCTGTTATTTACCATAGTAAAAGAAAAAAAGAAGACACAGTGGTCTGCAAACTATAACATGGTATGAGCAGATCTTCCCTAACAGTTTGCTGGACCCCAAATCTACTCAAAGAGATGGGCTTGCTTTTTTTCGGGCTAATGCAGCATATGAGCCTTCAGACTCAGCGGGTTACACCAAGTGGTTACTCCTTGAGGCTTCATGATGAGTCCCAGCAAGGCAGAAGGTGGCTTCTTCAGCTCTTCTGCTGCCTCTTGGATGGAGACACAGACCTGTAGATCTGTGCGAAGGCTGCTCGCAAGCTTCTGGGCAGCTGGAAGTCCCAGAAAAAATGACTAAATTCCTCTTTTTCAGCTCAGACATATAAACTTGGGAGTGGAAAATGAGGATATGTCTGGGGAAAGCCAGACATGCAGAAGCCATGGTGGGCTTTCTGTGCTGATCCGGTCGGGTATGGCAGCAGCAGCCACGGCTTTGCCGGCACACCCGGCTCATGTTGGTGGCTCAGAGGGCAGCATGGGAGCATTGCTATAGGCCTGCCTGTTCCTTAGCCTTGTCCCAAGGCACCTACAACTGCCCACTGCAGGATGTGATATCAGGCTAGATGATAATTATAGAGTGAAATGTCAGCTTCATTCACAGGAGCATCATTACCCATTAGCTAATTAGGCATTAGCCATTCCAGCACTGCTGTTAGTTGCTTTTTAAAAAGCCACTGGATATTAGGAGAGAGAAACACTTTGAAATTGCACTTATGATAGTAGGTTTGAAAGAGCAGGGAGTCCTCTGATGCTTTCAGCACATTAGAAAGCAATAACTGATTCACAAATACCTCTTTTTTCCCAGCTCAGAGGTGAGGAAAAGAGGAAATACGTGCACATTTCTGAATGTGTCCTATAGAAAAGGACGTGATTTCATATGGGCAAGGATGTGAACTCGCAGTGACTCAGGGTCCTATTCAGTAGTGGTAATGGGACCAGAGAAAAGGCTGGCAGGGACACTGTGCTTGACTAGGATCCTCATTTCAGCTTCAGTTTATATATTTGTCTGCTTGCTGGGGATAACTTTGAGTTAACCTGAACCTGTGAAGACCGAAATGGCTTTTAGTGGTTGCTCTAAACCTTCTCCCAATACTCTTGGGATTGTGATTTGCCCTTTCCCGGGGGAGAGGTCCAGGGCTGCTCTTGCCTACGTGGCAGCTCAGCAGGACTCCCATCCCAGCATGGGTGAGTCTTTGCTTTTGGTCACTTCACAGTAAAACTCTGTGTTTCCACTTCTCTCTGAGTGGCCTGAACATGACAGTTCACAGGAGACTTTGTGGTTTCCTGCCTGTCTTGTACCACATGGAAACCTCTGTGGGCTTGCTCTAAAACTCCCTAAAAGGAAAACTAGCAAAGACGGATGGGAGTGGAGAGCTCTTGGGAGGGCATGTTTTGGCTGGGTTTCAGTCCCAGGCTGCAGACTAGCTAACCTATTCCCATCAACACCAGACGCCTCTGAGCGAGAGCTACCTGTGACCGCTCACTGCTTTTTTGCTTCGAATATCAGCTGCTGAATATCGTAGCCTCCAAAGGATGTTGCCATATCCTCATCCTCTCCATTTGCACTAAGAACACAGGGTAGGAAGAGACTCTCCTTCAAGCATCTAGAGCAGAGAAGAGATGTGGTGGAAGATGGCTCTTCTCACAACAGAATGGGGAAAAGGAGTAGATCCATATTTATAGAGATCTGTCATCTATATGTAAACCTGGGGAATAAAGAGCAATTTTACGTACATTAGATAAGGGAGCCATGTTCTCCTTTTAAATGAAGCAAAGATTAAATTGGTCCCAATAGGATGACTCTTAATTCCTTCCATTTATATATTCTTGCTTTATTATGCTTGTG
Source organism: Haliaeetus albicilla (assembly GCF_947461875.1). Classification (NCBI taxonomy): domain Eukaryota; kingdom Metazoa; phylum Chordata; class Aves; order Accipitriformes; family Accipitridae; genus Haliaeetus; species Haliaeetus albicilla. The sequence goes on from NC_091491.1 coordinate 10,693,983, forward strand.
TGATAACAGCGCTTTGTAAGGAAGACTGAACAGATAATGTAATCAAAGAAGGTCCATAGGAGTGATTTGCCTGACTTATCAATATTTCTAATGCTACTTCCTGGATTATTTTCTTTATATTTCTCTATCACTTCTTGGCATTTCAGCTCTGTGTTTAACAAGAGTCTGGGAGAAGCCTCTGATCCTCTGCCTGCTACCCTAACGGCAAACGAACACTCTCCTGGCTGCCTCCTGACAGCCCCATTCACTCCAATCTCAGCACATTACATTTCCATTCAGTGTATCTTTGTACCTCTCAGACTGCAATTAAGAAGGAAATATGGCCCAGGCAACCTCTCCACGTTACAGCACGGAGAAGACTTTTTTATGGGAGGCAGTAAAAGCATTGCAGCAACCAGGTTTACCAGTGATGCTGAGCACTAATGAAACCCACGAGCTGCTCTGAGCTCACCAACATCCAAAATCCAGAAAGCCCCACACCGTCTGCTACAGATGGTCCTGGGCCCAAGGCGCTGGCAAGCTCCAGCTCCCCTTGCACCACAATATAGTTGGTATTTATGCACATGTGGGGCAGAGCAGAGTTAAAAATGGAAAGCCATGGACAAAAGTGCCCAGCTGAAGTCAAGGTTCAAGTCTGGAAATTAAGGGAGATGCTACGTGAGTGGGACGTGTGCTGGCTTGGTGGTCTTGTGAGGCTTGTCCAGCTCCTTCAGCATGCAACAGCCAAGGCTTTGGAGGGAGAACCGAAGGATGTGAATCCTTATTCCCGGCTTGTTGGCTGTGATTGCTTTGTTTTGAAAATGGTGTATTTAAAACTAGAAGGTGTCTGGAACTACTGTTGAGACTGAATTCACAGTAATTTAGGGAGATAATGTACAGAAAAGGTCTGTGGTAGGTATTACAGGAGTGTTGTATGCCTGCACAGTGCGAAAATACTCCAGCATAAACACGAAGAAGGGGTAGGGGGGAGAACTGGCTGTAAATAGGAATATTGGTATGGTTGTACCTACCCAGGAGGGGAGGGCAGGGCAGGGAAACGATATGAAGCACACGCGTTGGTGAGCAATGGGTCGGTGCCACATAAATGCCCGGGACAGAGATGAACGATGCGGAAACGGCTCCTTTGGCTGGGGGTTGTTTGCAGCGTACGGCGAGGTCAGAAGGGAAAGGCAAGGCGGTGGCGTGTCAGCTCCCGGTCTCGTCAGAAAGCCCCGCAGTGGTGGCAGCGGCACAGCCACGGTCATTGCTCAGGCACCCTGGAGCAAGCCAGTGTGAAGATTGAATTACAGAGGGGGCACGTCCCCATCCCTGCGGGCAGCGGCTCACACCACCAGGCCCTGCACTGCGCCGAAGAGCTGTCAGGTTCTTCCGCACGAGATTTCTGTACCTGGGCACTAACTACAAAAGTTCAGCTTTTGGAGCAAAAGCAAAAGCCAAACTAAGCAGCTGCCAGGTTTTGCGTTGAAGTGCAAGCTTTCTTCTTCCTTTGCCATTGAAGCCCAGGACATTTTTTTTTTTTTTTTTTGATCAGTGAAAATCTCTGTGGTTTCTTCACAAATGGGCTTTCCTGATCTAGATATGGCCTGGAAGGGAGGAGAAACCTCCTGTTCCCTGTGCATTTGTCCAGGGGTGCTGCAGATGGGTGAAGCCCACAGGCAGTGCTGATGCAGGCACCGGTGGTGCGTTTAAGCATCAGGTGAGGCTGGCTCTGCCCCAGCTGGGTCCCACAGCTTGCAGGTGTGAGACACAGAGCCAGGAAAATTCCCTCTGCTCTGAAGGAAACTCAGAATAAAATACAAGGGGCAATTTTCTTTTTTGCCTGGTTTAGCTCCAGCAATGTTCCTGACGTTGTGCCAGGAGGGGCCTTTGACCCTGAGTGATCTGGTGCTAAGCGAGGTGGGTTGTGTTTCAGTTGTCCATACAGAGGCACTTACCCTCTCTATGCAGCAGTAAATTTTACTGACAGAGTATGTGTATGTGTGTGTGTTAAATACTTTCCTCAACAAATGTGCGCATGGGGGTGTATATATACAGTTTAATAGTTATCACTCTATACTTAATAGGATTACAGCGATCTGCAGACAAATGAACATATCGCTATATAGCCTTATCATCGACTGATAAGTTAAAGCCTAAAGATTGTTGAGACAATTATGTTTTGATATTCATCTTAATACTTGTTCAGGAGACAAAATGAATAAATCGCTTTTTGGTACTGCGGCCTCAGCTGAGAGGCAGGCGCAAGCAAGTGCCCCCCCCCGATGTCCGAAGCTCGGATCCAGCCCTTTTCTGGCCGGTCAGGGTCAGGCTGGAGCTCTGCTCCTCTCCCCAGTCTCTGCAAGATGGACACAACCCGAATACAGCCCCACTGAGCTCCTCAAAATGGCTGCTTTCAGAGGTCTTCCCAAAACTCTTGCTGTCACCCCAATTTCCATGAGGAAACTGAGGCACAGGACAGGATTGCCACTTGCTGGTCCCTGACCAGCTCATGGAAAAGTGGGATCAAAACCTGCCTCTCTCAAGTTTTGCGTCTATAGCTCCATGGCTTGGCAAAAATTGCTCCCTTAATGCTCCCTTGCTCCATCCTGCCCCGAGGCTGAGCTCAGCCTCCTCTCCTTCCAGCCCTGGTGTGTGATGGCAACGAGAGCACTGACCCACAGCCAAAACCCCGTTTCCAGCACAGAGCCCCAACCCAGTGGGGACACAGCTGAGGGCAAGCTCTCGGGCACATCTCGAGCGGTTCCAGCGCTTCATGGCACAAGGGCAGCAAATTTCACCTTCCCTTCACCAGATCTGCTTCTTTTCCTCCTGGATCCCAGGTGGGCAGCTCTGGGGTAGGAGCAGCAATGCAGACCCAGACTGGCACTGGGTCCCCACGCATCTTCTGCAGAGGCTGAAGGGACCCACCAGCTAAATATTGGTAATCAGCCTGCACCAACGTTCCCCCGTGGCCTTGCTGCTGGCTGTGGCAACTGCAAAAAAAGGGCTTTTTGTAGCTCCTCTGTTATTATGAAGCAGGGGAACGGGGAATTGGAGCAGACAGAAGAGCCTTGCTGGGAGGGAATATTCCCACCCTCTGGTGTCCTGTACTTTTTGGCCATATTCTTGTGCTAATCTGGAAAAGCTTTCGGGAAATATTGAAAACAGCTGCCCCTCTAATTAGGGTTGGGCATATTTGTATTACCAAAAGTGTCAAATTGCTTCATTACAACAAAAACATGAGACACTTTGATCCAGCAAATTAGATGACTTCAACTTCGTATGAAGTTGGAGCTCTCCTTAGTATTTGAGAAACAAAGCAAAGGAAAACAAAGTGGGAGGTGCTCTCAGCTATTACATGTGGGCACGCGTTCAGGAGTGAGTTTGTGCAGCGTTAGTCAGCGTGGTGCTTCAGACCGTGAGTGAAGGTCTCCGGTTATGCCAAGCGATATAGCTAAAGTGGAAAATTTACAACCAAGTAAACTGTAAAACAATAGTGTGCATTGGAAACAACATCAACATTTTTCAAAAATAATTGATTTTGTCATAAGTCCTTTTTTATATACGTGAAACACCATTGAAATCTCTCCAATTTTCTTTGAGCAATTTCAGTTTAATCCAAAACCATGTTTTTCTAGTGGGAATCATTTCAGAAAGGACTACGCAACGGTTTAAAGCAGCTTCCCCTGACAGCAGCCTGCAGCCCAAACCATGCCTGGCTCTGGTGGACCCGTCTCCACAAGGAGCAGAAACAGTTTATCCCATGTTACGGACCTCCAGCCAGATTTGCAGCTAGGGGTCAGTCTGGGGGGCTGCATGGATCCTTCCTTTTAGAGGGGAACATCCCCCAAAGCCAGGAGGTACATCCACAGCCAGGCTGGGGCATCGCTTGCAGAAGGGCTGCCCACAGGAGCAGAGCTGGTCTCAGCTGTGCTGCTCCCCGTGCTGTCCATGTGAGCAAGTCGCCTTGAGCTTGAATCTCTAATCTCTTCTTATCTCTACATCCTTATTCCAGACAGGCTTTTCCTCCTAACGGGGTGTAAAGAAAGCAGGGGGATCTACTTGCCATTACCTGCATTGAAATAACACTGCAGGGTTGTCATCTTTAAATCCCACCAGGCAGATGCTTTTGTAACATCTTAAACCTAACCAATGAACCCAGAATCAACCTCCCTAATAGAAAAGGGAGATAAAAGATTCATCCTTCCACATACTTTAACAGTAGGAGAGCAGTGATATTTCAAAGGCAAGACAGACATCCTGGAGGTGAAGGCAAAGGACGCGTGGGAAGCAGAGAAAGGATGCAGACTTTAAAGGTGAATAGGAGGGCATCTGTGCTCAGCACTAGGAACGCTTTGGTCGCAAGATGAGACCTCTTGATTCCACACTGAAGTGGAATTGCACATTTCTGGCTCTTATTTACTCTGCAAACAGAAAGTAAAAACCCCAGCCCCACTTGCTTCCAGGGAGAGCGGCTGCTATTGCCACGATGCGCTGCTGCGGAGAGGGGCTTTGAATGTCTTGGCAGGTTGGGCAGTGCACACGCTGCTCTTACCCACCTCTACAAGACAGCTTCAGGTGGGGTGAAGAGCTGTGTATTTGCAAATGTTTTCATAAAATAAGCAGTCACTGATTTACCGGGAGCTGAGATGGTTTTAGCCTCCAACAACTCCAAGTGCAGCTGCAGCTGTATAGCCTGGCACCTCACGGATTGAGGCTGGCCAGGTAAAACAAGCCCCAGCCTTTAAACAGCGACCCCATGTTCAGAAAGTTTGGAAATACACCAAATGTGGCACCTTCCATCCTGAGAACTCCAACCCCCTCCCCGCAATGTGTGCATATACCTATGTTTATATGGAAATTACATGTAAATCAGCAAAACCACCAAGAAGCCGCTAGAGCTGTTGTGAAAAGTGATATATTTCTCTTAGTAAATTTTCTTTCTTTTCCTCTCTCTTTCTTTTTTTTTGGTTGCCATCAGCTTGTGAGGTGTCTTACCCAGCTGTGCACAGGGGCTTTCTGGAGAAATGGAGAAGCCAGTTCGTGTACTGCTACTGGCTTCAGTGGAAGCAAGGGTGGCTCTAAATTCCCTCTAAGCCAAACAAAACAACATAGAAATGACATTAAATTCCTTTCTATAAGGCACTAGAGAAGGTATTTACTAGGTATAGAAGGCTTTTTAAAGTTTTTATTTTCATTATAACGGGGGTAAGGAAGAATGGGGCAGTGAGCACTGAGCCCAAGTCTGGCAAGGGCAGGCATGGAAAAGGGGGCAAGGTACAAGGTGATGTCCTGAGACGTGGGTTCATGGTGTTACTTTGGTGCCTGAGAGCTGTAGTATCTTTAAAAGTCTAAAAAAAAATCATCTTTAACATGTTGCATAGGGGACAGTCCCTCCACTCAGCCATCTTTTCCAAGGTGTGGGCATAGGATCACCAACCGAGGCAGAGCCAAAACCCCGCTGAAGGAGATACTGCTTCGCTTCATGCATTGCTAAGCTGAAGCGGCTGTCACACACCACCTTGGGTACAAAATATTGACACAACTTTATCCAATTATGTTTTGAACCTGTGGGACAAAAATCTGTCTACGGCTGTTAAATGTGATGGCATTATCTGTGTCTCTGGAGGTGTGAAGCTGTGGATCGCCAGATGTGGAGAGACTATGCAGGGAATCTGTCCATATGGGCTTGCCCTGGATTTACAGTCTCTTTTAGATGCTTGCTCTCAGCCAGTGTCCAAAACTGGATATTATATGGACTTCTGGTCCTCCCGGTCGTGCTGAAGGCAGGAGGGAATGGCACATGCAACAGCTACCTCCTCATCCCACCTTAGCAAGGCAGCCTGGGTGAGAAGGGAGCAGAAGTAGCCCAGATCAGAGCAAGGCAGAAGGTAAATCGTCCAGCCTTTGAAGGCAATAGCAGGAGCTTAGGTAAGCAGAATATCTGCCGCTCACTGGCGTGTGCCCTGGAGCTAAAGCAGAGGCAGCCACTCTCTGCAGTAAGTGCAGGGGAAGTTTTAATGATAAAGGAGGCTGAGCCCTCTTGCTCCCCTCTGAAAAAGGTGTTTCAGGTAACACTGGGCCAGTTCTCATCTTTCAGAGTCGCCACGGCAGCACAGGGGCAGAGGCAACTCCTGTAAGAGTATCGATTTCTCATCTTTGCCTCTCCTGGTGCTGCTTATACCCACATTTTGGCTTGACCGGTTGCAACATGCAACGCAGTCGCTTACTCTGCAGGGAGGACAGCAAGTGGCAGTCCCCCACCGGGGCGTGGATGAGGACATCACCATCCTCATGACATTCCTGAGCTTGTCCTGCTCCTTCAGAAGAGGGAAAGGCAAAGACAACATTGCAACTGGGGAATTTCCATCGTGTTACTAGTGAGCAAGAGTATTTCTAGCTGAGACCAGCACAGAGGAGCTGATGGGTTAGGGGCAGCCCAGCCTTTCGCTCTGTTGGTCCCACTCGGGTGACATGCACCTCAAGACTTGATGAAGCAGAACTGTGCTCTTCCATGAGCACAGATTCCCAGGGGGATGCATGCGTTATTAAGGGAACAAACTGATGTGCAAGTTGGCTGGTTTTCTTTTTTTTTTTTTTAAGCAATGCCTCTGTATGAGAGGCAATTTTAAAAAATAGCTATTGAAGGTTTTTATTTCAAGTATGAATATGCCTGCAGCTGGGGCAACTGATTGCCTCTTCCCCAAGGGAATAAGCTGTCTTATAAAGCACCATTCACTGCCATAATGGCTTGCTCCCTTTGGGGCAAAACACTCCATTTTAACTAAAAGGGATTTGTATACAAACAAGACTTAATGCATCCCAACCAAAAATGCCCCTTTCCCTGCTACATCAGCACATGTTTCCAGGACCCTGACCCGCAGCCCAGCGGTGAACAACAGCGGGTCCTCTGGCACGATCCCTGCGGGTTCAAAATTGGGATGCGGAGATGATGGCGGGGCCAGGCCTGGGCATGCTCCAAACCACACAAAGGCAGGGAAATACCAAAACCAGCACACGCAGCCAAATTAAAACTGGGATGACTGAAAGGCAGTGGAATTGAATCCACTCCCTCTCTCCCAGCAGGGGGGCGAGGGCTGCTACCTCTGCACAAAAAGGCAGAATAACAGACAATTAATTAGCAGCAGGACTCATTGCATGGAAAAGACACACCGTGCCACCATTGATTTGCATACAAATATCCTGTGGGTAGGGAGGATCCAAGGGGGCTGGCAGGAAATGATGGCTGGGGGGGGTTAACCTTGAATATTGCAAAAGGCATTGCTTCTGCTTATTTTGACACGTGTGGGTCAGCCAGACCATGGAGGAGAATAATTAGGGAGGGAAGGACTGCAAACTCTTATTATTGAAGATACCTGGGGGCTAACGGCATGAATACATTTGTTATAATTGACCCATGGCCCTATGATGATAATTCCTCTGTAGAGATAGCCACTTAATCTATTCCGTGTGCCAACATGGATGCGCGAAATAATTGCAACCTTGGCTCAATCTTGTTTCCACTCTTCTGGAGAATCGCTAATTCATGACAGAAAATAGTGACTAATGTTAGAATAAACAATATTATGACTCAAGTGACTTATAAGTGCTGCAGATATGATGCACATTTAATAGGACATGACTTATCCAGACATGTAATTCCTTTTCTGAGCAGAGTAAAGTAAGTGTGGCAGAAATGCCAGAAACAGCTTTGCAATTGGAATATGCAATTTAAAATAAGTAAAGATTACTCCCAGGTAGTTTATTGCTTTAACTACATCAAGGCAGGTCCCTGTAGCAGACTGCATAATAACGCTCATTTCATTTTTGGTTTGTGTCAAATATCTTCAGTTAGTTTTGCTTTATTGGCTTCATGCAATTTATTGCAGCACTAGAATGTGATTGTAATGCAACTAGTATTTTAGTTTTATCTTCCACTGGTAATTTTTCTTCTTTATGGAGCCTATACTGTCTGCATTAATAAAAGCCATAGAAATTATACAGCGTGGAACCATGTTTTAGTAAGTGCCAGTTCACTATAGAAAAACCAAGCTTGAATCGCCGTTCTCCAGCCCAAAGGAAGACAGACCACCACCGGCTGACGCAGGGTACCAGGATGCTGTGCAGCATCTCCTGCATACTCTACTGGTTTTAAAGATTACTCAAACACTCATGTTTGTCAGATGAAAGCGTGGAGTGAATTCATCTCACTAAATAGCCGCTGTTTCTCCAACATGTCAATGGCTCAAAGGCTCAAAACTGTCAGACTGAGTCCAGTTCTGAGGGGTTTTGTACGGTAAGTTGGGGCCACAGTGCCTGGGTAGGAACGGCCCTTCTGCAAGGAGGCTCTAAATGCAAAATGAGCGCTCTGGTTTTGTTGCTTCACCTAAGTGTGTCTAGTGGCACCTCTGCTGCTGTGGAAAGGAGAGGGTTAGTGGTCAAAACAGCAACTGGGGTTTCAAAGACAGGAGTTTTATGCAAGATGCCTCATCCGAGGCAGGCAGGGACCCGGCACTTGCTGCAGGAGCCTTGCTGCCCAAGCGCTCAGTGACCAGCAGCTCCTATTGCAGTATTTAAAGCTAGATGTCCTGACTTCTTTCACCTCCCTAGTTCTTCTTTAAAACCTCCTACTTTACCAAGGATAAGAACAAATGGATGCATTAATACGTAAAAACATGTGAGGTGGTTGGATACCTCCCCGACGCAAGCAGTGCTGTGGGCACACAGTATTTGGTGGCCAGCACTATGGTCTGGTTTCCCCCACACGTGCAATGCTCACCCGAAAAGCTCACAGGACCTCAGTAAATTTGGAGGTGTTGATGAATTCATCCAAGCAGCTTGGCTGTCCAGTTTTGAGCATGTGACTCTCAGCAAATATTTTCCGTGCACAATTTCTACTCCTCTTTTGACATTTCTTATGCCTTATACTATAAGACTCTTCTTCCTCTCATGTACAGCCAGACATCTCCCATCAGCTACATTCTCTAGATAATAAAACATCTTTCATTAACATGAGCGGTGCTCTCACTTCTCAGCAGAAGTGCTTCCCTTCCCAATTACGGTTTGCTTTGGCCACAGTGGTGAAGGTGCTCCGGGGAGTTTTGGCCAGCTGCAGCATTCACATGGTGTTTCCCGGGACCCCAGCTCACCCCTCAGCTTTTTTTGGTAGTAAAACATAGTAAAAGAAGGCCAACAAACATGAGTGGAAAGGTTTTATGTGTATCTTAGGAAGCCCACCTACCCAAGAGCCCAGGCTGTCTCCTCCGAGAGGGTGGCCAGGGACACAGCCCCTGGGCGTGGGGCTCGCAGAGCTGCTGCTAACACCTGATGGCTGAGGTTTATAGAAGCATTTCTAGGAATCAACCTTCCAAACCACACTGACTTTGAATGGGAGCTGGGTACCTAATTCTCTTAGGCTCTCTTAAATTTGCAGGCAAAAAATATCCAGTGTATACAGGGGGTGGGGTTTTGAAAGACTGATTGTGCTTGCTATGAAATGAATTTCCTTTAAAGCTGCATTTATTGCACTCCATGGCCCCCATTAATCAGAAAGTTATATCTGGCCTTCACATTATGGTGAAAGAAGTATGTGAAATATTCCTAAGCTGCAAAATTACTCAGGACTGGGTTGGGGTTTTTTTTCCCCTTTGCATTTGATTTCAGCGTGGAAAATAAGTCACTTTTTGTTAATGTCTGTCTAAGGCCCAGTTGTGAACTTGGCTTTGTGTAGGGGGGAGCCCCGCTCCCATCTGGTCCAGTGTAGCCTTTAGGCAGCCTTTGCCACGGCACCCAAAATGCAATGGGGTCATAATTCATGGTACCTTTCTGGGAAGAGCGGGTAGGGGGCTGAAATATGTCTCAAAGAAGTGTGGGAGGACTTGTCGAGGTGAGGTTATTCCTAAAGAAGGCTGACTTTACAGATTTTGGTTGTCCCAGAAGCTCTTCTGTAAGAAATTGGGATTTGGTTTGACTCTAAAACTCTTGGCTATAATGCAGCCTCAAAGCTTAAAAAAATTAAAATCTGCAAGAAGGCTGAAATAACATCTATTTTCTCACTTGGTTGGTTTCAATGTAATAATTTTTATAAGACTGAAGGTATGAATCTGGCAAAAAAAAAGGGGGGGGGGGGCTTTTTTTTCACATAAACCAGTAACCTACACTTCGTAGGAGTAGGAAAATGCTTTCCATTAGAACATGTCTATTTGAGGTGCTCAGCGTAAGGCTTTTGGGGCTGGACTTATTTCTTCAGCGAATATATGTTCACAGCAAGGTCTGATCTCAGCGGGGTCTGTAATGGCAACAACAATACGGACTATAATACATACTTCTAAAAACACGTGGCTGCTCTGTGCTGTCCCTGAGGCCTGCCCACAGACTGGTCATGGCTGGCCAGTATATTTTAAAGTTGTTAAGTCCTGTATCCACAAACATAATGTTAACCACTGTTTCATGGGAAGGACGAAAAAATCTGTGGAAATGCTCTTTACATTGAACAACTTTACCTTTGTGAGTACATTCCCATGGCTAAGGGAGCTCCTGCGGCATGTCACAGGGGTTTAAGTCGCTTCTGAATAGGAACAGGTTTCTGCTCTAAGGTATCTTTATATCGCTATAGAGCAGCAGTGACAGAGCATCTGTCAGTGTGGGTAACCCCACTTCACCTTTCTTCCAGTAAAGAAATTATTTTGGTAAAATTACTGTGGGTAAATAAGAATTCACTTTTGTACAGCCTCTTTTTGATGATGTTAAATGAATTCCCAAAGGGCGTATAAACTTTCTCACAATGATGACCATTTGCAGAACAAAGAGGCAATTTTTTTCTCCTTTCAGTGTTTTCTGACATTTTTCCCCTGGGGGAATAAATGGGCCCATTATTCTACTAGCTTCCCTGGCGTCTGCAGAGCCTGCGTGGGGATGCTCGGGTGCCTGCCTCCCATCTTCAGGCTTTGCTAAAAGCCTTGGTGCTTTGCAGTGACACGCAGCTGGCCTGGAGTGGAATCTGAGTGTACCAGCCTCTAGTTTGGGAACAGCCTCCCAAATTCCTGAGCCGCTGAAGGTATTTAGGTATCTCATTCCTATTGCCTTCATAGGAAGTTGGGGGCTGAATGCCACCCAAAAGGTGCCGAGGCAGGAGGAGCCTGATGGGGCTTTTGTTGAGGGACAGACCCAGCACCTGCAGGTGGATGAAAAACAAAATTCACGGAAGAGTGCTTATGTTATGGATCACTCCAGCAAAAAAACTTTTGACTTTTAGCCTGATGATGCCAATCTACCGGTCACTGTCCACACCCAGCAATGTTGGTCCTCATGAATTATTCCCACCCACTGATGGGAAGTGTGGATAAGTGTTCTGGTTTTCTGCTGGGACAGAGTTAATTTTCTTTCTAGTAGCTGGTGTAGTGTTATGTTTTGGATTTAGTGTGAGAAGAATGTTGATAACACACTGATGTTTTCAGTTGTTTCTGAGTAGTGTTTATACTAAGTCAAGGATTTTTCAGCTTCTCGTGCTCAGGCAGCAAGAAGGCTGGAGGGGCACAAGGAGCTGGGAGGGGACACAGCCAGGACAGCAGACCCAAATTGGCCAAAGGGGTATTCCATACCATGGGATGTCATGCCCAGTATACATATAAACTGGGGGCAATTGGCCGGGGGGTATGGATCACTGCTCGGGAACTAACTGGGCATCGGTCAGCAAGTGGTGAGCAATTGCATTGTGCATCCCTTGTTTTGTATATTCCAATTCTTTTATTAGTACTATTGACATTTTATTGTTATTATTATCACTATTATTTTCTCCCTTTCTGTCCTATTAAACTATTCTTATCTCAACCCTTGAGTTTTACTTTTTTTTTTCCCAATTCTCTCCCCCATCCCACTGGATGGGGGGAAGGTAGCGAGTGGCTGTGTGGTGCTTAGTTGCTGGCTGGGGTTAAACCACGACAATAAAGAACCCCAGGAGGAAAGAGGGTATGTGTGTCCCAAGGCCAGCATTTGCAGGCAGGCAACTACAGCCCACGGTCCCCACTTGTGTAGCAGTTGCCAACACGAGTTCCATCCCAGCCGCAGCTCTGTCACGTTGCATAAATCTCCTCCAGTGTGCTCATGGTTTCTGTTTGGTCTCAGAACAGCAGAGATTAGGAAGGTAGACATAGGTGGCTGGAAAGGAAACCGTGAATAAGAATAATGTATTTGGGAATACTTGGTATGGAGAGAAAGTTTAAAAAAAATTTCCTTTTCAATATCATCTGCTGTACAAGTGCTTCCAGGGAGGATAAAATCTCTCTGCAGACGGGTTATAATCCTTATCGATACAGTAAATGGAACTATCAAACTGGAAAAGATCACATGGCAGTTAAGATAAAGGTTTGACTTGTCCCAGCACCGGGCTTATCAGGGTTTAGCAGTAAGTGAGTTTTGTTGCTTAGACTGCATTTGAAAAGTTCATTGATTTGCAGCTAATACCAAGTTGTCATAGTTTCATGAGTAAGAGCTTGCAGTTTGCAGAATCAAAGCCTTTTCCTAAATCAATAAGAACAGATTCGGTGAGATTGCTTGAACCCACTGAGGTAGACAGAGAGAGGCAACCGGCAAATTCACCGAGGCTGTGACGTGAGAGAATGAATGCCCCAGGCCACCAGATCCTCTCTATGTCTACACCAAAGGTTTTGCATGAAAGCCTAAAATGCTCAGCATGGAAGCACACAGGCTGCTGAAAGGGTAACGTCAGTGACCATCAGGCTGCCTAGTGAAAACCTCGTATGAAGTAATTAGCCGATTGATCAGGTCTCTGGTGGACTGAGACACTGTATTTCCTGCATCCCTCCAGTCAATACCATTGGATTTTCACACCACTGCCGGCACGGAGGATGCAGCAATGCACACGCACGGCCACGGTGCGGCTGGGACAGGGGATCCCCACCAGGACCCCACCATGGCTTCCTGGGCCTCCGGCTCCACCCTAGGCACCTGGTGGAGGCTTCAAGCTCAAGAGAAAGGAGCCTCTCAGTTAGCAGGTTCCTCTTGCTCTTACTGTATCTTCATTGTCTATTGCAGAGATGAGCTCAGGGCTTTAAGCTTCCCAGCTGGCTTTCCAGCTTGCCCATGGGATAGCCCCAAGGACCCTACTCCTTCCCACCAGCATCACCTGCCTTGCACTGCTGCTGGTCCAGCAAGGCAAACCACTCCTGCTCCTCCAGCCACAGCTGCCTTCTGCCCATCTACTAGCCTAATTCCCAACCAACTAGTGACATCTTCTGCCTGTCTATTAGCCCAATTCCCTGAGAAAACAGGCCTCGGGATACATGCCCTGTGTCTATCTGCCTCAAGAACCATTGGCCAATTTCAACTAAATGTGAAAGAGAGATGGAGACACTCACACATATTAGTTTCTTACATCATGAAAATAAGTAGACAGGCAGAGAAGTGAAGTGGCATTAACTTGCCTAGCAAGTGAAAGGCTGCCAACTTCCACTTTTATTAAACTTCAAAGAGTCCCCACAGGAGAAGGTGAGGGGTCACCAGGCTTCATGCATTTTATAGCTCATGTAACAGCTTATTTCTAAATCAAATGGTGCAGAATGCTAAAAAGTGGTACTCTTGTATTTGATGTCTCTACTTGAAGCCATCCATAAGCACAAAAATACAACACACAAAATAAATAGCTTAGAGAGGTAGACCAGGGAAGCTGGCAAATGCAGCTAACTCTCCCACTTAGCAAACTCGGGCAAGGAAGGCTGATGTCTTTATGGCACTGTCTAAATATGTTTAAATGTGAATTTTATGTCCGTGGTAAAAGTTATTACAAGATGAGCCTATTAGAAGTTATCATGTATTAATTACCTAAGATGTTAGACAGCTTATAGACAGGAAAATGCAAAGGAAACCAGGCTGGAGCTTCGGAAAGGGGAGAAGATGGTCTAAATCAGCTTCTAGTGCCGTTGTAGAGAGAGGAGGTTTTTCCAAGAGGGATTAAACATGTTGAACAGCAGAGCTTCCTGCAGAGCTTTTGTATTCAGCATCCTCTGGCTGAATCCTGGAGCCAGTACCCTGATCCTCTCTCCTTGAGCTTCCTGCTAGGCTTGGTGCTAGTTTCCTGCTCTTTGAGGATCTTGTCTGAAGGTATGGTGTCCCTTGCTGCCCTGTAATAACAAAATAAGGCCTTGATTTCAGCAAGTAACTCGAGCACAAGCTTAATTTGAAGCACGTGGTCAATTCTGTTTCCTGCTCTGCAGAGCCTGTTGACATAAGCTCACAATCAGGCAACTGCATAAATCTCTTTTGAATCTTTCCAGTTATCAGCACACGTGCTAATCTCCGTTAAGTCAAGGGAACATAAGTGTGTGCTTGATGTGGTAGTCCTGATGCTAAGCATATGCTTAAGTGCTTTGCTGAATTGGAAATCTTGAACGCTAGGGTTGCTACGAGGCTGTAAATAGTATCACGTTTATCCCGAGCATAAAGCAAAGTAAGGATTATAAATCTAGGAGAGGACCCAACTGTACTAAGTTCCATGGCACAGAGTCTCTCCTTGCTCAAAACTAAATAGCAAACGAATCGCAATCCTTTTGAGATCTAGACAGGCCCAAGATTTGCATGTTTATGGTTGTGTTTAAAAGCATTATGATATATGGATTGAAAAGTACATGCTCTGAGTGATTTGCAGACCCAAGCCATAAAGAGAGCAAGTCTAAGCATGAGCTGTTCTCAGCTGTGTCCCAGCCTGATTCCTAGAAGACAGCTAAACTTTTAAGATTCCAGTTTTAACCCTGACACAATGCAGAATGATGGGTTTCACAGCGTAACTGTCTGTCTTTTGCAGACTTTATTCTGGGATACAATTTCTGCATGATAAATCTCCCGTATGCTTCCTTTCTTCTTTGTTTTTCCTGCCCTTCTCCTTGAGCTGCCCTCTCCTTCCACCTCCTCTCTGAGCGAGTCAGCCATGATATCTCCAATGAAATATTTTAAGAATTCCTCCTTGCAAGGTTTTCTATTTTGAGTGCTGGTACAAGAAGTTGCATTTGAATCCCACTAGCCCAGCACAACTGCAAACTTCATTTTGTGCACAGAGAGATTATTTTTTCCTCGATGAGCTTTTGTCAACTTCTCTCCCTCCCTGAATGGCAGCAGAGTGACAAAGGAGCCTGGCACGCGTGACTGCGCTCCCTGCCAGCTCCACAATGCCCTCTCTTGTGGCTCGGGCTGCTGATCCTCCTCCTCATCTATCTGGATTTGTAATATTTTCAGCAGCTCTGTGGCGACGGGGCCAGCTCTCCAGCTCCTGGCTGTGGCCAGCCCAAGGTGCATCTGGCAGCGAGGCTTTGTGTGCTGTGATGTATTTCTTTGGCAATGGGTATCATTGGTTTTTTGGCTTCTTCTGTGGCCCCCTGGGTCAGCTTTCACTGCCAAAGCTGTTATGGTAGATAGCTTGAAACCTGCCTGCAAGTTCAGTGGGTTAGTCTGGAGCTTGCCTTTTGACCACGACATAAATCATCCATCAGGGGGAATTAGCCAGCATCTGGATCAGCACAGTGCTGGGACTTGCACGCTGCTGGGAGAAGGAAATTCCTTTGAATATTGCTTATTGCAGCTCCTGCCTCATCTTCTCTTGCAGTTTATTTGCAACGCGACATCTTCTAATGCTTTTTGTTACAGTTTCAGTGCCTGCAGTCACGTAATTCCTTGACTGTACCAACTATTGTAGAGGAAAGCCCACTGCCAGCTTTCACGGTTGCAGAGAAATTTTAACTTGTCACTGGACTGCACCCTAATGGTTTGGACAAAAAAGCACCAAATCTCACCAATCTCATCCAAAGCTTAGTGCCTAGGGAAGAAAAGGGTTGGGAGTGATGAGGAAGGTGACCTTAGCCATGTTTTTCCAGTGCTGGGGAGACGACTTCATGGTGATCTCTGTACTAGGGAATAAATTCCCATTTCATAGGGAATAAATTCCCATTTCAGCCCAAGCCCCGAGTGATACAGGCAGCCCATTTCTTGTTGTGCAGTTGGGAAGCTGCTGGCACAACTGAGCCCAGCTTTTACCTGGAGTTTCTGAGAGCAGCTGAAGGATGACCCATTTTCAGTAATAACCATCAAAGCTGGCAAAGCCACAGGAAGCTTTGGGGAAGCCAACGGT
This sequence comes from Haliaeetus albicilla, assembly GCF_947461875.1. NCBI lineage: Eukaryota > Metazoa > Chordata > Aves > Accipitriformes > Accipitridae > Haliaeetus > Haliaeetus albicilla. The sequence continues at coordinate 10,710,097 of NC_091491.1, forward strand.
GATGTGTGGTCATTCCTGCCTTCTTCTGGCCTAAACCAGCCAAAAATGTGCCCTGTTAGAAGTCACCACAGGGGCTGTGCAGGCCAGTCTCATGAAGCAATGACATCTGGGGCTGACACGCAACATCTGGAGAAGACCAGGTTAACCAGACAGCACTCGCAGCCAAGGCCGCAGCACACCCAAACACCCTCTGCTCCCCAGCAAACAGCTCTGTTTTGCCTCGTGAGATGAGCATATTCTCAGCGAACAAAGCCAGTTAACCAGTATTTAGAGCATTTTTGTGTCTGAAAAAAGCAAAATCAATTCTGAAGCTAGCCCAAAGGCTTCCTGACTGCACCAATGTCTCTCAGCCTCCTTTAAGGGTAATATCCCTCATCAGCTTGCTTGCTCCACTTTTCCGCTTTTTCATAAAAGAGCATTTTCCTCATGGCACTGAAAAGAATGTAACCTATAGATTTATAGACACAAGGGGAAAAAATACACTTTCCACTACCAAAACACCGGCCTACAAACCCCGTGCCTTTGCAGCGTTGTCTTCACTTCTGTGGGAGCCACAGTGCTTCTGCACTAAACCTTCCACTGACATACAGGACGGGGACACCGTCGGGGCTGGCATTTTCCTGTCCCCAGCAGCAGTGGCAGGGCTATGATCGGCACCCCACGGTAAGGCTGGGGAAGTGCTGGGGGCAGGATGGAGCACTCGGGCTCTGCTGGGTCCCACTGAGTTTGCATTTTCCCAGGCTTACTCAGAAACTCGGCATCAGAGCGATGAGGAGGGTTTGCCAGCTCTGAAAGCAAAACTTGGGAAAATCTGCGTCTTTTTTCTAAAGCTTCTTGGTTGGCCCAATGAATTGATTGCAAGAGATAAAACTTGATGAATAGGCAATGTTTTCCCAGCATAGCACTTGACTCCAAAAAGCAGAAGACGCAATAGATTTTGTTTATGTGCATGTCCATTGCTTTTTATTTATACGCAGGGTGCTTCAAGCTAATCGCACATTGCCAGGCATTGCAAAATAGCTGCTTTCCCTCGCATTTCCCATCCGTTTGAATACGTTTGTAGTACAGCATGCAGGAAGGGCTCGCTGCTTGTGGCGTCACCAAGAGCTCAGAGTGCCAACAGTGGGCCTGTCCCGAGAAGAAATCCAGAGGCAAGAGCTGTATGGTGATTAATAAGAAATACGAAAACAGCTGTACCACGGCTAAGCCCCTCTTTATGGCAAGCAAGCAGCACCACAGTTTTGCATTTTAAATTCCCAGACTGCAAATGGGGGAAAAGGGGAAACCTCAGGGACCACTGCTGCCACGGGAGGAGGGGATTGCATGGGATTGGGGGCAAAAGGATAAAGCCCACGCTGGGCAAGTGGGGCATGCTGGGGACGTCTTGGGACCTCTTTGTTGCTCCCGCTCGGGATCAGCCACCAGAAAGTTATGCTGGTAACAGATGAAAGGGCCTCTCACTTGCAGAGCTTAGCACTGGATCCTCCATGTAGACGTGCATGTGTGTTTGGGTGCATATGTATATTCCTTAAATCTCCCTTAAATTCACCAGAGTTATGCCGATCTGGGAATTATATAGTTTGAGTGATTTTGCCAGTGCCAGTGAGCAGAGGGGTTGTCCCAGACAGCACCAACCACTACTGCTTTCCTCCTAACTGGATTTTAAAGCACATCAAAGGCTGTCAGAGTGGATTGGGTCTGATGGCCATATCTCACATTGCAAAGCTGCTTGATAATGCCACGGCAAGCTTTGCCCAAAGCTTTGGCGAGCTTTGCCCATCACACCGTGCCGTGGCATCCGCTTCACGTGCAGGCATCAGCCTCAGCGCACAGGGAGATTGCAGTCACTCATTCATAAAGAGCAGCTTCACTGAGGGGGAGAAAAAGATTTACTGACAAATAATTGTCATTTGCTAACCTTGTCATGACAATCTTTATTTTTTTCTTTTTTCCGGAGGCACTCAGAATGTTGAATGCCAGCATCTGTTACAGACCGGAAAACAAGTAAACAGTGATATTCCTGGTGGCTTTGAAAGAGCATTTAACACTTAGATTTCTACACTTGCCTTTACTAGGAAAATTACTTCAGGATGTGCTTAGCATGCGTATGATGATGAGCGTCTGGGAAAAAAACAAAATATAGAAGGCAGCCCCTTGTTACAGACAGGCTGAAAAAAACCACGAGTCCTCCTGCCAGATGTTGACATTTTGATTTGCATAAAGGTAAACTTTTGAGTTGACGGCATGTTTTATTTTCTAAAACATCCCCAAGAAATAGGGCATGTTCACAGATAATGGGTTTGCATCATAAGCAGTTTTCGTCAGACCTGTATCCTGGCAAACTGGCTCAGAGCATCTTTATTTCTGCTGTCTCTGAGCATCTCCCCGTGCCGGTGCAAGCCAAGGGGGTGACCAGGAGGTAACAGAGGGGCAGCTGCGAGCCAGGGAGAGTACTGAGACATTTCTGCACGGCTTGTGGAGGAACTCACAACTCCTATCTTATATGGAGACAGTGGCAGGAACAGCCCCAACTCCAGCACCCTCCATCCCAAATCTGCCCTCCCATCTTTCATCCTCTGCAGCAAATTCCAGCTGGCTTTGCCCTTCAGATAAAACCTTGTAGTTAAAACCCCGCGAAGAAGCTGCAAGACCTGTGAGGGCATCCTTGTGAAGAAAAGCAAGGACGTACTCATCTTTCAGCTGGGGGAACTGAGGCCCAGACAAATCACCCCCCTCTGGGGAAAGCGGCCAAGCCCAGAGCAGACAGCACAGATCCACCTCTCCATGCCCCAGCTGGGGACACTCATTCCTGGGTCTCCTCTCTGAGCTAAAATAAGCGGTAGCAAGCTGCCAAAAATGAGGGAGAAAATAAGATCCTAAGACAGGCAGATAACTCTTTCCGAGTCACCTGTAAATCCACGGAGAGAAAACAGTGTAGGTGACAGTGTTTTGGGGAGTCTCTCTGTACTGCAGTGCTCAGCTTGCTCTGGGATATAAACTATGTCCAGACCCAAGAAGTCCTGCTATGTTTCACTAGACCTTGGGTTTCTGTCTCCGGAGAGGCCAGGAGAGCTTGATTTCTTTTGAGCGTGGGCTCAACAGTGCCCACAGATACAATGAGGCTCCTGCATGTTGAGCTGTCCTGGGGCTGGGGACCCAAATACCAAAGACACATCCCAAGTGCCATATGAAGGGGAAGCACTGTTCCCCTTGACCTGCTGGCTCTGCTCTGGCTCACACAGCCCAGCCCAGTCGTAGGGCTGCCCAGCCTGGGTTAGGAGCAATGCATCTGCTCACAGGAAGAAATAAGCTTGTTATTCATAAATACACTTTATTTCTATTGGGAGAGCATCTAAAAACAGCAGCTAAGGGACAATCAGACTCCCCTGTGTCTAACAGGAAGCAAGATAGCTGAGGTCCCCGAACCAGCTCTTGGGGACAGCAGAGCCCCTTCTTTGGTGTATTCTTCTACCAGGGTTACAGCGCCCAGTCAGCCAGGCTGGCTCTGAGCATGGGTGCTGGTACGGGGCAGGTGGACAGATGCCCAGCGGCACAGGACTCCTGGCACCCCAGAGGAGCTCCTTGCTGCCAGAGCCAGCATGGCCTTACGAAGCTCTCCGAGAGCTGAAGAGGGAAGACGCGACTGAAATGCAAAGCACTATCATCGCCGTATTAGCCTCAGCTGAAATGCACTACATAAGTGCAAATTGCTGTTATAAATCATAAACATCAAAAGGCCATAAGTGCCTAATAATGGCCTAAGTGGCTAATTTGTTTTATGTGCTACTGGAAGAAGCACCGTAAAGATACGGAACAAAAAATTTCCCCCATTGTGGTTTGGCCTCTGATACCAAGAAAGGCTGGAAGGGAATGGGAGCAAAATGCTGCTCTAGTAGATACGCAGGAACATTTCGTATCAAAGCCTGTAATTAAAAACACGGCACAAACCCCGCAAGAGCCTACCGCCCATGGAAGGCAAACACGGCCACTGCTGGGGATGCCTGGGTCGAAGGTGATGTGTGGGGCAGCTGCTGGTGGGCAGGACAGAGAACTATGGCACCGTCTTGAGTTGGGAGCAAGTCACTTGTGAAAAGAGATGAGGCAGTGGCATGGCAGATGGAGCTGCTGGGCTCTGCTTCTGTCGCTGGCGAGGTGCGTACGCGGGGTGCGATGCCCGCCGTTGACCCCTGCTTGACGCCGTGTCTGTGCAGGCACCCAGCGGGGTCTGAAACACCAGCCTGAGCAGGGCTGAGGGACACCTCCAGCCTGGCCTGGCTTCTCTGCACCTCCCTTTCAAAGTGGCAGTCTCCTTTTCCCATCCAAACAACTGTGTGCCCTCCAGCCGGCTTGTAATTGCTTTGGGCCTTTTGGGGTTACGCAGTGCTTTAAAGGCTCTTTCTGGCTGGCTGGCTCTGCTTGTGAAATTAGCCTTGGAGAACCATAAATATCCTAATCCAGCCCTTCTGTGCCCTGCAGATATGTTCCTCATGCAATTCTTATGCTCTTCAGGTCAGAGCTGCCTTTCTGCTCCACTTGGCCTAGGATAAGCTCAGCTTGTTTCACTGCACGGTGCAGCTGATGTGACTTTGATGGTGGAGCAGAGGAGGCTCCTGCCTGGAACTGCTCAGCACAGCGCTGAGCCCCTCACGGACCAAGCCCTGGTTTAGGATGCAGCACATTCAACTCATCTCCTCTGAGTCCAGAGACCTGGTCATAGCCCAGCACATCCCAGCGGGCCCCTTTCAGCACGTTCTCTTGATTTGAAACCCCTCAGGACCCTGGCACACGCCAACAGGTACCTTGTAGCCACCTGCGTGCCATGTTACATGCAGCTGATTTATTAGGGATGAGGAAAACCAGTTGTTCCTGCTAACCTACCTGAGCACTCCCATCTCTTTTTGCCTTGTTGGATTCCACCTTCTGTAGACATTTTGGCTTTAATTTACAGTAAAACAGTGGTGTCCCTCTGTGAGTACCACGGACTAATTCCACCAGGGTGTATTTAGTGGATGCTGGTGGAGGAACGTGATCAGAACAACTCATTTTGCCGTGATGCCACAGTGAAGGTGTGCAATGGCAGGAGAGAAACATCAGGCCACGGCAAGGACAAGGAGCTGGATGCTCAGGGTCCCTCGCATGCCCTCGTATCCCAGATGGATCATGTGGGGACTGTTCCTAGCACAAGGAATTAATTCAGTAATATTTCAACACAGGTACAAATGATTTAGAGTAGAAACAGTGCTGCTTTCATGTAATACATTGCCCCGCACAAAACCCTTGAGGGAATGGCCTAGGGAATAGTGCTAATTGGTCTGTTCCTCTTCTGATAGCTCTGATAACACGGAGGAAAAAAAAATCTCTTTGTCCTGAAATGGCATGCCAATAATCAACATTTTAAAAAATAATTTCTTTGATGCTTATCAATTCCATAACACATGTTCAGTGTGCTTTACAACTAGGAACGAAAGACTGTGGCTGACCTTGGCGTGCCCGACAGGAGGGGCAGCAACCGCTGCAGTGTTTTATTTGTGAGCTTGATGGGGACACAGGAAAAAACAAATCCAGCTTTTACAGCTGTAGATGAAGGTAAAGAGCACAGAGCAGCGTGCTGACAAAAACCCCTCTCTGAGCTTTGGAAGCGGCTGAACACACTGAGCCGGACTCGGCAGCTTTCAGTGCAGTGCCACAGAGTGACTGGACACCAAGCTGTCCTCTCCGCACGCAGGTGAGCTGCGCTGCTGCTGTCTTACAGCTGTGCCTCCGAGCAGATTTAAACTTGGAAACAGAAATGGAAAATGGTTTTTCTTCCACTACCCCATTCAACAGAGGGGAAAAACAGGAGGTGCAGTGTGGGTTCAGCTTGCCAAGTGGAAACCACACCAGGTCTATGATGTTTTCCTGCGCCAGCTCTGGTGGTCCTCGGACCCTCTCTGACCTGGTTTAAGGCATTAACCAAAAGAAATCTGCCCACTTGTTGTTTAGTGGGCTGGTTTTTTTCTCTCATAGCAAAATAAATCAGGCTGCAGAAGGGTTCTGTTGACCACTGAACTAGGCTGAACTGAGCAGGAGGAGGTGGAGACAGTAGTGGAAGGAGAAGATGGGTCCTCGCTTGTGAACAAAGCAAATCTCTCCTTTCTGAGCACAGGAAAACAAGACATTTTCTGATGTTTGCACATGATGCAGCAGAGGTGTCTGAGCAAGGACAAGACTGTCTGGGAAAGAGGGTGAGAGACTTCCCCTGCTCTTGGGAAATGCCAGCCCTGGCTGTGGTTCAGTTCATTTGGCTGCTTACCATCTCCCTGCGATAAAGCAGTTCATTTCAGATCTCTGCAAACCCCGACCTACAGGCAGGTAATCCATCCCCTGCAAACCCTGCTGCTCCATCACTAACTGCAGCTCAGCATCACAGGTAAATTGCCAGCATGCTCTGGCATCAAGAAATGGGATGGCCCAAGGCAAGGGCAGTTCACGAGGGCTCCTGCTCCCATGGACACCTGAAGACAGAGGAAGTGTCATTTCCCACTCCTTGGAGTACTTCAATGTGCAAAGTGGCTTCTTGTCTGTGCAATCTCAGCTCCCAAAACCTTTACACCTTTAGTTTATGTTATTGTGATTTTATTATATTACTAACTGTAAGTAATAAAACACAAACAATGTACTTTATTACTGCTTTTAAGCAGTAACAGCTAATTATTGATCTATTTGTTAAATGACAGTGTAGGTGGTGTGTGCTGACAGCAGGAACAAGGCAAGGGTCAGTCCATGGACCTAAGAGCAGCAGTTCTTCCTCCTCTGCACTGGGAGCATCTTTCTTATAGTTAGTCCCCAGCTGCAAAGCGATCAGGGCAGTGAGCGGGCTCAGACCTCCAGTAGCCTTACTGGCAGCCTTGCAGGGATGGCAGGGAGTCCAGCTGCCCATGAATATCTGTGCCAGCTCTCACCAGTGCACAGACACTCCTGGGTTTGAGTTTTAGTGAGGCCAGAGATGTCCTGCTATGGGGGGGTAGTGCTTTCTGCTCATCCTGCCACCAGCACTGGTGCTACATGATGAAGTACCAGATAATGAGCTCTTGTTTCAGCAAACTGGCAGTGATTTGCTGTAGAGCTGTTTATAAGGTCTTTATCAAGGTGTATTTGAGCTCTACACAGTTGAATATAAAAAGCTGACTGTATTTGGTGAAAGTCTCGTGTAAAGAAATGCAACAGAATAAAAATGCCTAGCTGTATGGTGTGACTGCCCTCCCTAAAGCAGGGCATTTGCTTGGGGTTAAGTGGAGGCAGTGGGTGCTAACAGGGAGCCAGCCCCCCCCCCCTCCTCTGCTGCAAGAGGAGCTCAACTGAGCTGTGGGCACCAAGGACAGCAAAGACCCTGGACAAAATCCCTTCCTGCACACCGGGATAACCGAACAGGCCCTGCTCTCGCCCACTCTTCCTGTTCCTCTCTTTGTGCTCTTCTTGGTCTCTGCTCCAGACAATAGTTGCCCTTTTCTCTCCCCAGGCCTTTTCATCTGCCTGCCAGCCTGGTGGTGCTGCCTGCCCTTGCCTCCATGTGCTCCTACTCTTGCCGCTGCTCCCTCCCTGCTTCCCATTGCCCATACCCTGGTGACATTTGCTTCTTCAGTTATTTACTTTTAGGTTAGTAAGTACCATGAAAATAACACCCAACCTGCCCAGCCCTTTGAGCAGTCACAGGAATAAGCTGTCACTAATATAATTTCATATCAAATGAGATTACCCTTCTCCCCCATTAGGCACACTTCTCGTCTAGGGATAGTGGCAACACAAGGACACAGCAATTGCTTCAACCAAAGCCTATGTTAGGAACTGGCTTTTAAGGACAATAGTTAACTTCCAGGCTGTAGCTGATACTTGCACTTTGAATTTGAAGTATTGAATGGCATGATTTGGCTTTGGGTCGTGCTGAATTAATGACACCTGTCTGCCTGTTTCACATGTAATTGCCTGCAAACAGCTACACCTCCCGGCTGTCACAGGCTGTTGTTATTTATGAGTGCTGTCCCTAGCAGGTATGACAGCCCCTCGTTGTTCTAGTGACCTCTGAGGAATAATGATGGACACATCTAGGTGGGTCTACGCTGCTGAGTGCCCTCATTTGCTTATCAGTGTGGGTCCCTCGATCAGAGCACTCTGCATGTTAGTGCCCATGCATTGGCTCTCCTCTGGAGACAGAGCTCCTTTGCTGAGACAAACCTGTATGCAATTTGGAGGATCATTTGCTCCAGGGAGCAGCTTTGGTAGGCGGCACAGACAGGGCTGTACCAGGACAGGCTCTTCCCATGCCGCTGAGCCCTCCTGCAGGCAACAAATTCATCCAGCGTCATGCCAGATGCTGTGACACTAACCTCCCCTTATCTTAGGAAGTGAAAACCATGCGGGAAAAATTGTTTTAAGGCCACAAAGACACTCCATAGGGCTGAGGGAGGATCCAATGCACGTGCTGTGCAGCATGGCTTGATAACTCCCAGGATGACCGGTTTTGCATAGAGCTGCTGTGAGCCATTTGCATCTTTTGACCAGAGAGCCAGGGACTGCTCCTTGGGGTAGATGGGTGCTAGTTTCCTGGTAAAAGGCTTTGAGGATCTAATTTCAAGTGCTTTCAGCTCCTGCCAGACTTCATCACTGCTGAAAACAGGAGGTGTTTTTTCACACTCGCATTGTTAAGCTGCGACGTTCCCGGCCACAGGATGTTACAAAGGATTTCTCGGACAGGTGAGATACATTCTGTGGTCCATTAGCTGCTGCAGAAGATGTGCAGTGTCTGGCCGAGGAGGCCTGATGCCTGGGGGATACAACGAGCAGGGCCCATGCTGCACCTTCCCCTTGCTGCTCCTGCTCTGCTCCCAGCATCTCCCACTCGGCACACTCACGGGCAGGACCCTGAGCAAGGCATTTAGCACATGCTGTGGGGCAATCCTTGCACCGATCTGTTCGTTTGGATTGCACCATGATGGATTTAGGGTTCAGATTCTTGTATGGTTTATGAATGATCCAGACCAAAATTGCTAACAACATTCAGGATGTACACAGCGTCAGAGGTGTCAGAAGAAATGGCTTATCTGGTTTTCTTTCTTCAACTAATGGGTAACAATCAGAATTTGCATTACCTATGAACTGTAAGAGGAAAATATACGTAACGATCATGGCCCAAAGCCATGCCCCTCCAGACTGTAGTCTCAGCCAGCTCCATCAGCCACACATCAGCTGTTAGAACCTTGGCGCTGCTCGGTTGACTGACCTCCAGTTACAAGCCTGGTGTCCAGAAGGAGCTGTTCAAGACATGGCATCTTTCCCTCCGAGTAATTTTTTTTTTCTTTTTTTTTTTTTAGCCATCGATTCAGCAAGGGGCCGGAGGGTCACTCTGCATTAGTGATCTATGGACTGATCCCGTCTGACTCTTCCTGCTCTCCTTAATTGCTGGGTGTGGCTCATCCCCAGATTTGTCAGCCTCATGGCTGAACTCCAGCCAAGTACATTATCCTGCTTACCTTGAAAAAGGAAAATAATCCCATGGATTCACTCTTGCCTTCCTGGTGATTACTGGGTGTTAGGCTGTGGACTGGCTAAAGGGTTTCTGTTGTATTTGGAGTTAAAGGGGTACAGATATTTTAGTGCCAGGCTGACAGCTCCTGCCTCCCCATGCAAGCTGACTCGTGAAAGATGCTGCCGTAGCATTTCTTGTGGCCTTTGCTATGAGTCAGGGCCTTACTCGCAAAATCAGAACTTTGCTCCTCAAACAGTCCCTTGCAGTCTCGGGGGAAGCACACAAGGACTCTGTCCTCAGAGCCATGCTGGTGGAAACTAGCCCTGTGCTGAGCAGCAGGGATATTGCATCTTCACTGGTCACGAGATATTCCATGCATCAGCTCTTTGCTGCAGTGGGAAAGAAGGGTTAAAAATATGGGAGCAGGGAAGGGAAAGGTCAAATATGTAAAGCCACTTTCATGTACTTAGGAGAAAAGTGGTAACAGGAGAGCTGTTAAAAATTTTTATAGCTGGCACCTAACAACAGTGGTGTTAAGAATCATGAAACTGTTTAACAGCAAGTGGAGGTGTACATTAGTTAATTAGAGGCATGCTAACAGTGAAGCCAACTGAGAGATATTATTTTAGTATTTTTTCCAGAGGGCATATCAAGTCTATTCACGAATTAATAAACAGATTGTAAAGTCTAAGCAAGCATATTAGGGAAGTGTGTGTGTGTGTGTGTGTATATATATACTGGGTCTATATACTGGGGCTACGCACACTTGTTTGTTTGTTACCATTGCATTTGAAATATGTTGCTTGTTTTCCATATAGACCTCAGTGGAAGAATTATAGCATATTGGGTTTTTCCAAAGACTCTAATTAAGATCTTCAGAGTTGATGTGTGTTTACTGAAAAAATATGGCATAAATGAGACCTAAAACACCAGCATTCAAATTAACCCCTGAATGCAAAGGCATCCAACATGAAATGGCTGTCCTGTCAGAGCCTGCCTTTGATACACATTAAGAGAAATGAAATCACAGTATTCACTCAATTTATTTGACCTCCTGAGTTAAGTTCTCATTGAAAAGGCATTTTAAGAACTATGAAAAGCTGTCTACAGTTAAATACATACCTTTGGCCTCTCTCTCAGATCTTTGAGCTGCTGTTAAAGGTAGTTACATTGTGAGTAAGTGTCGTCTTCTCAGCTCACACAAAACCCTAAGGTGGTCAGTAGTAGAACAGACAGTGGCTGTTAGGCGAGGCAGGGACCATCCTGTCTGTAAAATGAAGTTTCTCCGTAACTGGAGCTGGCGATAGGTAAGTGGATTTGCTCTGACGGCACGAGGACAGCACTAGTCTTTTAAGCCCGAGTAAGGCTACATGCCATTAAGCATTTTCCTAACCTAATTTTTTTTTTGCCCCTAACACTGGTTTGATTCCTTTTTTAAACCCACTCGTGCACCTACCTTAATTCACAGTTGCCACGTCGCTTTCTGCGGGAAGACAAGCTGTCCAACTTAATCCATTACTGAGCTCTGCATTACAAAAACCACATGGTGTTTCATGCCTCATTAGCAGGCAGGGAGCTTCCAGGCTGGAGTCGCTGCATGTCTCCAGCTCTCCTGACTTCCTTTCTCGACTCCACTTTCCTATTTTACATTTTAATAGCAACAGTGATGAAAATTTTGGCCAAAAAAGTCTGCCCTTAGTGAGTATCTTAGTGCACTTGGTTCCCACAGCAAGCCCAGGCTTGCACCCCTGCCTAGCACTCCTGTCTTTGCCAACCGGTGCTCCTTTCCCAGCCAGAGCACTCCTCCATCCTGGAGAGTTCATTCCCAGCACAAACCTGTCCACTCCTCACACCACTGTCCCACCTGGGCTGGAGGGAAAGAGCAAATGGATTGCAGCTCAGAGGGGAGACAAGACAGATGGCAGCCTGTGTCTCTTTTGCTTGGCTCAGGGCAGCCTTGCAAACAAGGCAAGTAATGAAGATAATGATGAATGAAGGATGCAAAACTGAAAATACTTCTTCCTGTGTTTCTATTGATCTTCCAGCAAAGGCCTTGTTCTTGACATTTAAAATAGAGAGATTGTTTTAATGTAGTGGCCCTCACTGGGCTGCAGTTTAGCAATTTAGCTCATAGAGATTCACAAAGACACTTTCTGCAGCCTTAGCCTGAACAGTTTCAATACCAAACACCTGCTTGGCAAATGCTCTTGGAGAAATACTGCTCAGAGTCAACAGGAGCCATGGGGTACCAGCGAGCATGGCTCGCTTGTCACCCCACGAGGAGAGTAGTGCTGAGCTAATGACAGGAGGGATTTCTCTGTGCATCACTGGAAGACGATCCAGTGATCCAGAGAGGGAGGAGATCGCTGCCCTCTCCAGAGCTTCCCAAAACTTCCCGACCAGGGAGACACGGACATAACCTCTAACCACACACCCAAGCAGACCTTTATTCCATAACTACAGCCTTTCAGAAGAGCTTCAAAGGGACAAACCCCCAAAGCTTTGCCCGAGTGTGGGGTGGGAAGGTGAGCTGAGTTCAGCAGAGAGCTCTGCCCATGCGGCCGAGAAGCCTGATGCCATCCTTGGCGAAGCACGGGTGGACGTGGCTTTGTGAGAGACATGGAGAAGCCTGGGCTTTGGTTATAATGTGTTGGGATTACTTTAATAACTGCAATTTTTCTTTTAGAAGAGAAGTATTTTATTACTTTCAACCTAGAACCTGGAACTAATTATACATGTGTGGTCCGATTAACCATTAATTTACCTCTATTAACTGCTGACACTTACTTAGGCATTTACTTTGTATCATACCATTTGTGTTCCCAGAGTCTAAGCCTAAGAAGTTTGTCAAAAGACTAAGAATTAAAGCAATATAAAGATGTTAAGAGTTACCTATCTTAGCAACAGCCTCAGGAAGCCCAGGAAAAGAACGCATAACAAAAATGAAAATTGTTTTTATTCACAGTAACTGGGCTCATTTATTTTTTTTAATAATAAAATCTCCAGTTAATCCAAGAAGCTCTGATCTTCCCACCACTTCCCACTGCAGGACTGATCAGGGTAAAACTACATTTGATTTTTAAATGCAGCAGGACCAGTGTCTGGAGGTCTGGGAGAACCCACTCCCGAAACATTTCTTCACCCTGCAGGTTTCCGCTCCCATATGAATATGCACAGCACCATTGCCTTAAGGCCTTTTTTTCATGAAACTATGCAAGGAATAAGTTCTCAATACCATGTCCAGTTTGATTAAGCCTCCATCTTGGCACACCGACTCAGCAGGTCTTACCCCAGGCTTTTCAACGCCAGGACACTGGCTCCAGGTCTCTCCCCAGCTTTGTGCCAGTTTCAGCCCTATGGACATCAGGAGAAAGACTTGTAGCTGACACTAGCGAAGTGCCTCGATTCCTCCCTCTGCAAACAAAAACAGTACTCGCCTGCCTTTGGAGAGGATACTGGTGCTCCTACATAAAATTTGCTTTGCAAATGTAGCCTGCTCTTCCCCAGCCGGGTGTGCTCCCCATACCTGCCGACCTGCCTCTGCTCCACAGAGCCTCAGCCTGAATCCGATGTTTCTCTGAATGTGGCACATAGGGACATAGTTTAGTGGTGGACTTGGCAGCATTAGGTTTACGGTTGGAATCAATGATCTTAAAGGTATTTTCCAACCTAAATGATTCTATATGCACGGGCAGTGCTATATAAACATCTGTAACGATGCTCCTGGACAAGAGAAGGCTATTTTGTAACTACAGTGAAGGAAAGATTTAACCAGAAAAGAGAGCAATGCTGTAACAGGTACAGACAGGAATAAAAATGAGAACAGAAGTGTAAAACACCCCGTGTGAAATTCTGGGATTCCTGTTCTGCCAAAATTCAGGTGAGGTTATCGCAATGCTCCCTGCCAGCCAGAAGTCAGGGGAAGTACAGCCTCCTCCACAAATCTGTGCCTTAAAATACATACACCTCAGCTATTTACGTACAGGTCTGGTATCCACCTGCCTATAAGTTTTGCCTGACAGCTTGTTTAGCAACATATGGTGTAATATTAAAATGTGCTCCTTCACTCGAACATACCTTTGGGTAACTTTCAGTGTCACTTGGTTGCTTACTGATGTTGCTACAGTGTGCAGTGGACTATGTGAAAAAATCAACTGGTCCTTGACATGACTGCCAAAGCTGGTGACACCTTATCAGCTAGCACTGGTCCTCGCTGCCATACCAGTTTCATGCTGGTGCAGCTCAGCTACATTAAACTGAATTGCTCCACTGGATTTTCATTGACTTAAATCAATTATACTAGCATGGAAGAAGTATAAAGGAGTGAAAATCAAGTCCACTTAAAGAAAAAGCAGAGTAGGTATTTCTTCAGGACACAAACTGTTCATAATCCAATGGATATCTTTTATCCTGTGTATTGATCTTTTTCTTGTGAGAACTAACTTGGAGTTAATTTCTGAATTGCCTGACCTCAAGCAGTTAGTTAAGATACTGCAATCTAAAAAGTCACAATTCAACTAATAAACCAATAGTGGTCAATATATTTAATCTATCCCACTTGCCTTACATGAATGTGAATGCAGGGAGCATCCAGCATGAAGGGACAAAGTATTTGCTGGGGAGAGGTGCGCACTGTCCCTGCAGGGTGGCAGAGCACAGCTCTTCTGGCAGTGTGCTGAAAGCTGCTGGTGGTAAACCAGAGCTGTGATTGTCCTGGGCTTTTGAGAACAAAGGAAGGAAGACAGGGACTCTGGGTGACAGCACTCAACCCCTGCCTGGCAGAAATGGAGAGGTTGGCAGGGAAGCCAACAGTGACGAGAGAACTCAGATGATAGAGCTGAAATATGTGCAGAGGGCAAAGGCTTCGAGGAGCCCCTGTCCTCTGATTCAGGGCAGAGCACAATCACACTGTACCAAATTTGCAGACAGCGCTGTGAAAATAAAGATATCTCATGAGGCACCTTCATCCTGTAATGAGTTTCCAAATCAGCCCAATTTCCCCAGAAATTTTGGGCAAACAAAGATGTCCACCCCCAAGATGAGGGGTTTTTGCTAGAAATTTAAAGAGAGAAGCATGACTCTTCTTCCAGCTGTCAGCGCTGATATTATTGCCTGTAGTAGCAGCTTGTACGCAGCATCTCTTTACAATGGTAGCGGGGAAGCTGGAATGTTGCTATATCAGACTATCAAGTTGTTATGTTGGATTACATATAATGCTATCACAAATGACAGAATGCTTGCCTCCCATCAAAAATTTAAAGAGCAATAGACCTCTTTTCAGCTGTCATTGCAGATAACATTTTATGCACAAGTTTATTCAAGCTCAAATAGAGATGCAGCCTGTCAATAAAGAAGCCCTGGCAGATTAGGCATCGAGTATATTAAAGCTAACGGTACTAATGTGACTATGCAGCCTAATCTGACATTTTAAAACTGCGACAAAATGAACCCTCTAACTTCTCACCGATCGTCTCACCACAGCACGCTTGCTGCTGGGTTTTATGGAGTGGAAACCAGAGTACATGTACGAGAAATGAAACAAGCTAAAAACTACAGAAAGGTCAATACAGGCTTGCTCCCCAGAAAACAGAGTGGATGTCTTCCCTTCTTCTCACTCTTATCTTGTCTGCTCTGCTCTGCTCTGCTCCTCTCCTCCAGGAAAGTGGGTAGGGCAACAAATAATGGCCCTAAATTGCCACAGAGGTGACACAGATTGCACATTAGAAAAAGCACGCCCAGGGCAGGAAGGGTTCAGCACTGGGAGAGATTGCTGGAGAGGGCGTAACACCTCCATCATTACAGCTCTTTAAGAAGGGGTTAGGAAAACATCTGCCCGGAATGAGGAGGGGTAGCTGATTTTGCTTTGGAGACCCAACACTATTTTCTGCCATTCACTTTCTTGTTCTCAAGAACAGCTACCACTTTCTACTGCCAGCAGAAAGTATGTGAGTGCTTGTGTGTTGGGAAACTCTTCGGGCCAAAAATAGTCTATTGAAAACAATAATGACTTGTGCTATTACAATAGATGGCCTGGTTACACTCCCCTTTCCCCCTTCCTACTCTCATAAGAGCTCTCAGTGGCTGTTGCTGCTCTTCTGAGGGATGCAAAGTCAGGAGAAAGTCTTTCCCAGGCCTGGGAAAGTGGAGCATCCAAAAATTTGGATCCGGCCTCTGCATCTTGCAAATATTCACATAGACAACCTGATTGTCAAGACAGACGGTCTGTTACTTGCAATCTGTACCTTGCAACTGTAACAGGACAGCAGCTTCTTTATGCTGCTCTGGGTGATAAAACACAAGCCTCCACCGTTTTGATAGTTTTAGCTAGTTATTTTGCTTAAAACCCAAATCCATATGCAGTGCCTTCCTAAGGGAGGGAAGGGGAAGACGAATGGCTGGCAAGAAGCTGGAGCCTGGGCGTGTGAGGACTCACTGATTTACCGCTGCAGTGACTCGCCATGAAATGTGCCGTGCGGGTTTGTGAGAGCGGCAGCCGGCTGGCAGGGTGACTGTCTCACATCAAACACCAGCACCAACGTAAAGTCTCCGTCTTGCAGAGGAAAGCTGCTCAGAGCATTGGTGGAAAGGAAGGTCACGTAGGTACCCATGGGCTGTAAGCAGGGCTCCCCCAAGCAGCACCACTGCTTTAATCGCAGCAGAGGTACACAGCAAGATGTGAGCTTGCTTACTTGCATTGAAAACAGAAGGGAGGTTACTTCCAAGCTGATGTCCCCAAATGACCATCGCTGTGGTGGGATATGTGTAGCATCATCAAAAGCACGGGACTTCTGGAGGTGAACACCTCATTCAGACAAGTGAAGGATCACCACAAGCAGGGATCCCTGAAGCTCAGCTTCCCTGCACCAGAGGGGGAAAAAAAATCCTTGACAATATTAACATAATCCTTACAAAGATTAAAGGCAGCTCAATGAGGGTAAGTGAAAAAAAAAAAAAAAAAAGCATCACCCAGCTATGTTTTGCTTGAGCAAGAAATAAGGTCAAAAGAAGGGCTAAATACTCTCTTTAAGGGTACCAAAGAGATTTAAGCATGTGGAAACTTTACTCCACCTTTAAAAATGAGCAAAAACTTTTGCCGTATGGCTGTGTCCCATCTAACTGCAGTGCTTAAACTGAAACCTGGAAGCACGGTGAAGGGCTACGTATCCAGTACCTGTTGCTGTTGCTTGTGCTGCCTCTAGAGAAGGCTTTCTCATCACTCTGGCTGTTTCGAAGCTTGGGGATTACAAGTGTGAAAGAGAAGTCTCCAACTTATTTATGCTGAAAAAATCTTTGTGTTTTCAATAATTACTATCAATATGGCGGAATGAGGTGTTTGGTTTCTGTAATGATTCTCTCTGTGTATTTCTCTGGTTATTCTCCATCTGTATTCTAGGGAAAAAATACTTTGAAAAATGATGACAATGTCTCTCAGAAAATAATGAGTTCCTTCCAGTTAGCTGTTGAATTGTTTACTGCCATAGATGAATAATAACAGCACATCAAAGACGACTGCTGTAATTAAAAGATTTGTGAACATAGGTTAACAAATTAGTGCATCTTAATGTGTAATTGTCTAATTAGGACAAAAACACTACTTCCACGTAAAAGACTGACAAGGAGAAATTATAAGGGAGAAAATAAGATAGACAACAGCATTGATACTACAGAACATTGGCAAAGATGTTATCTGTAACTTTATATTGTATCAATAAGTCCCTAGGGGTACTAGCATTTTTGTGGATTAATTTAGAGACAAATTAATTCTGCCATATGAATCCCACGAGCTGGTTGAGGACTCCCCTGAAAAGACTCTAAATTTGTCATTAAATGGTTTAAAGCATTTTTCATTCCTTCAGCACCCAGAAGACCCGAGAGCAGCAGACACTGCTGCTGTGCACACCCATGAGAGCTCAGAAACCAGGCACTATGGAAGGAGAAGTATGACATTCCCAGTTTTACTGGTGGACATTGAGGCAGAGTGGGAGAAATCCTGCTATTAGGTCAAAGTTAAAGGCAAAAGTCCTCTTGAGTTTAGTGGGTTGAGAATTTCATTTGGAGAGATGAAGGCCAGTGTTTTCCTATACTGAGGGACAGATGGCAGAAAGAGTTTGGCTTGGATTCAAGTACCAGGAGAAATTCCCATGGTTTCAAGAGAGTTCAGTGCATAGATGCTGAGCTCTCCAGACAATCCAGCCCTCACATCAGCGTGGATATTACAGCGTGGATATTACTGAGCGCTGAGCTCTCCTAAGGATCTGGCTTAACGCGAACTGAACTTCTGGGAATCAGCTCTCTGTGCAGGGTTTGGGTTCAAAAACAAACCCTGTATTTCTCTGCCCTCCATGTGCTTTGCTGATGGTCCATCAGGGAACTTGTGGCAGAGCACAGAATCAGAGCCAGATGCTGAGCGCTCTCCTATTCAGTGGTTTCACCTAAACCAGAGAAAGGGCCCCTGCACGATCCCTGATGCACAGTTAAGAGCTCTACAGCCTGGTGTACACCCAGGGGAGGATCAAACAGGTCCAGACAGGGGGATTCACACCACCATAGGGCTCCTTAGCCCAGTCAGGGACATGCAGGATTGCAAGTCACTGAGCGTGCAAAGAAACGTGTGCTCTCATCCAAGAGCAAATGCTTTCTAGTGGCTTGATAAAATGCATGAGGACAAAAAACCTGGAGTGGTAGCTGCCCCAAGTGGATCTCAGGAGCAACTCAAGTCACACTGGAGGGAAAAGAAAAGATGCACATGGTTAGAAAAGCAACTGTCATTTATCATCTTTATTCTCTGTAATGATGCTGCAAGCCTCCACTCTGTCTTCAGGAAAGAACACACAGCCAACTTTTGCATGAGTTAATAGTAGGGTTTGAACATGCAATCTTCTGCATCACACCTCTTCTACCTAATGCACCAGATGAGCTTCATTAGCTCACCGCTGTAGTCAGCTGCCTCCCTTTACTCTGACAGCTGCCGGAGAGAGAAACATGACAAATACTCTGGCAGTGATTGACCTTGACTGAGTGAGCAGAATGCTTCACCTCCTTGAGGTTCAGCTGTCTGGGTAACTCAGAAATCAGAGCACAACTCAAACCCCTGTGAAACTTTTCTTTAAACAGGACTATTCCTGGTGTTTCCCTTCCCTGCTCCAGGCTCTTTAAAGGAGCCAGGACACCCTGTCACCTTTCTGCAGGATGGTGTTAAAATGCCTCACCTGCAAGCATGAGGCAGCTGAGCATCAGGATCTCTGTGGAGGGCCCTGCAGCTGCTCTTAGCATCTGTTAGAGCAGTAAAGATCCTTCATGTGTGTTTTCAAGGTAAGTTTGTCTTGAAGCCAGTAATGTTTAGAAAATACACATATTAATAATCAAGGATTTTATAAGTGTTTTGTTTACATCTCTTTGTATTTATATGTATATATGTATGAGCTGTAGTATGTTTTGTTATGCTTTGAAAAAAACAATTCTAAATTGCTTATAGGATATTTTCCTCAAAGCTATTTTAAATGGAAAAACAAGCCTTTCTGAGAAAACAAGAGTATTTTTGTGAGTTTCCTCCTTCTACCAGTAAAGCCTGAATGGGACAAGGACTGGGGAACATGCAAATTTGTCAGAAGGCATACAGCTTTGTGTTGTCTCAATAGGGCTTTTTTGTTTCCTCTTGATTTGGGAAATAGTTGTTAATCAATGCCTAATTTTAATTTTAAATAGGCCATATTCGTAGAACTCAATTCCATAAGAATGAAAAACACAGCAATTGAACTTTGTGCAACAGTTTTGTGCAACAATTGAAACCATAGCAATAAACACAAACACATGAGTGTTTACAAGATCAGAGCCTTAAAAAAACTAATGATTAATAAATAAATTAGAACTCTAATTATCTGACTAAACTCAGATCTGGTGGCGGAAGAAACCCAATGGTTCATGGGATTTTTTCTGCTGGTCAACTTTAGGCATGGAGCCTTGTGTCTTCTGTAATAAAGCTCAGTCTCTTTAGTGCCCAAGTTAATTGTTGTTGTTTCTGCTGCTCCTCTGAACTTGGCACCCTTCTGATGCATCCTCTGCCCACAGAGAGCACAGGTAGGTGCTGGGGTCACAGAAACTGCATCTGCCAAAGGGAATACTCAGCATTGTTTACAGGTACTTGTGTCTTAATCCGGTGGAATAATGGTTGTTTATGTCCCATCTGATATGAAGTTACATCCTTTGCGAATTGATTCTGGTGTGTTAGTAAGCAAGGAAACCTGCAAAGCAAATTCATAAGACAAAAAAAATCTTGATGTTCTGGCTAACTGGGTTTTATTGGGGGTTTTTTTGGCCACATGTTACCAATTAGAGGTGATTTATCCTTTTTCCCCCCCTCAGCTTTTAGAATGCTTCATGAAAATTTCTCCGTAAAGCAAATTGGAGAATATAGTACGTATATTAGTACAAATCAGCTTCCCATAAGTTGAGAGACTGCTTAAACAACAAAAAGATTGACAGCACAAGATTCAAACAAGTCTCTGTAAGCATACGCACAGTTTTGGAAAGGGTTCTACTTAGTAAAAATCCTGTAATAACTTAGAGAAGCTGCAGACGCATAAACAACACAAAGCCCTTCACTTGGTATCACTATGTGGTTTATACAACCTTTACTATAAGTGACAGGATACCCAAATCCTTAAGCATGCTTCCAAATAACCAAGTAGATGTTTGAAAACACAGGCTAACTCTAGCCACCCATGATGAAGACACTAAAGTTATGCAAGTTTTATGAAAATGAGGGGAGTATAAAGGAGACAGACTGTTGTAAGTCACTCCTTATGGGTATCGGGAAATCCAGGTGGAAAAGAAATGTTGGAAATCATATTTCATTTGTTCTGCTGCTCAGGCTTCTGGGTTTTCTATATAGGTCAAAGCTGCTTATAATCTAGAAGTTGATTCTTAAATGTTTCTTTAGGCTGGCTCTGAAGGGGAGTGGAGGGTGGGGAGTGCTCTCTGACCAAGATCCTTCACAGTTTAGGGGCAACTCGGCACAGAAATCTCTGCCTCAAATGTGTGACCTGATTTCCAGAGGGTTTGAGAGCCCATATGTTTTGATGGGTGCTCAGTACTTTTGGTGCCTTTCAATTTCTAAATATGGACTCTTCCCAACCTAATTTTAACCACGCACTTTTGGAAAGTGTTGGCAATAGTTTAAAGAGACTGTCTAGACCAGCACGCCTTGCTGCAGCAGATTGCTTCGAGTGATTTATATATTCCTGGTGCTCACAGTCTCTGATGCCTTTTCAGTGTCTTACAGCTGTTGCATTTATGCAGCACTCTTTATCTTGACCTTAGCCCTTGGATTTCTCAGCTATTCTACTCTCTTAACATCTGGGCCTGAAAGGTCACTAATTTACCTTATGTTTCCCTGCTGTGGGTGCCGTTGGGTTGAGTGGGTACATTTTGAAAAATAACACTCTGTTGGTGGGCTGCCTTTGCGAAGGTCTTTCTCCCCTCGGCATCATTGTGTTCCCTTTTCCCACTGCAGCAGCTCTAAGTCATCAAACATCTGCCCTTGAGAGCATTGGAGTGTACTTGTTGGATCCTTATGTGTTAAAGCAGCACACCAGGTATCCAGTGTGCTGATATTAAATTGCTTTTGCAGCTTGCCTGGAGAATAAGGAAGGGAGCTTTATTTGTACTAACACCCTTTTAATGCATCTCAAAAGACTATAATAAACATCTCCTGGACTGTAAAAGGAAAACGTATATCTAGAGGTTGTGGTAAATTATGAAATACTGGCATACCTAATAAAAATTCTATCTCAATCGTTTAACATTCAGTGAAATGTTAGATGATGTGAAACCAGACCTGGCTTCACTTCAAGACCAGGTCAGTAATGTCACTTGGGGAAATTATGAGAACTTCCATTAACTTTGTATTGGCATATCTCCCAATCTATTTCACATCTACACATTTTTAGCACCCCATGAGCAATACGAAGTGTCATTTCTCACATCCGAGAGCCAGACAATATTGCAGAGCCCCTCTGCATACAGGAGGCTACTTCAGAAATTAACAGGTCAGATCTCTCATTGATTTTAATAAGGAGCTGTTTGTGGCAAATTTCGTGATTATAGAAACTGATGACTGCTTTGGGCTTCCTGTCAAAGCCAGCACAGCAGGACAGAGCTTTAAAGCGTGGGAAAAAAGCACAAGAGTATTAAATCAAACAGATTTTAGACATCTAGGACCAAATTCAGACTCAGTTTTGAAGTTGTTGAGACTCTGGCTCACCACACTACCCCTGAATTGGGAGCCTCAGACAGAACCAAGATAGTTAAAATGCTTTGGGAGGGGGACACTCACAGAACTTTTAAGGTATTATCTCAGATACTCTTTTTTCCCTATCCCCCCAACCCCCCCAACCCCTTTTCCTCCTGCCCATTCCCCTTTCCAAACTCGCAGACAGACAACTTATTCTGGAACTTGAACCAGTTTGTCTGGAAAGGACTTTCCATTAGAGCCTGAGAATTGGAGCAGACTTTAAAGTGGCTGGTAGTATTTTCAGAAAAGAGGTATTTGGCAACTCTTTAATGTCATGCTTGCCTGGAACTGCTCTCCTCTTTAATTAACTCAGTAAAAATCCTCTGGTTACTTCATTTTATTTGCGTAAACCACTACAGAAAAATAGATGCATACAAAACCGATTAATAAATCCATAGAAATGTACTGTTGTTTACTGCGATGCAGCGGAGTGCCAAGTTCCCTGTACATAATTCAAGCCCCTGGCAACAAAGGCATTTGTGAAAGTCCCCTGTTTTGACACAAACATAAACGTGGAGTATCCTCTGAGTGAAAGACAGACTGTGGTTTTCAGCTTGTCTTCTCGAGGAAGCCTTGAGGTGGGTATTAATAATTTAAGTTCAAAGCAGTGTCCAGGATTTCTCAGGCTCTACGCACACACAGCCTCCTGGGATGTATATACTACAGAGCCTGACCCGTGACTGCTGCGCTGGGAATACAAGTCCCTGCAGCCCGAGGTGGGAAGCTGCAGCTGAGCTTTTAACTCTGAAGGCCCCGGTGCTCCAGCCAAAACGGTTACAGCCGCGCAAAAGATAACGACAGTGACTGTTTCATTATGGGCAGGTTTTCACCCCTAACTCTCAATAAGCAAGTGATCCGTGACTACATCAATCGCATTTAAACGTGACTGAGTGCTCCTGCTGATTGATGCCGAAGAACTGTTTCGAAAAACCCTCCCTGTTGCAGCAGCCCCTTCGTGGCCGCGGAGCAAAGCGGGGGCAGCAGCAGCACCTCCCAGCCCTGCCGTGCTGTTCTGGAGGCCCATAAGGCACAAAGAGGGAAATATTTCCTTAGTTCGCTAAACTGATGTTCTGGCATTTAGCTTTAAGTATCTTCTATTTCCCTCAGTATCTGACCTTTCCCTTTCTCATATGGCTATTGCTCTACTCTGCTAGCAAAAAAGCAACAAGCAGCCATTATCAGCCTCATCTCGCCAGTCCTGGCCATTAGCGTTAATCATCTCCTCCTCCAGCCCTCCTCTCTCCTGGTCCAGCTCCCCTCCATCTTCTCTTAGCGATGAACAGTCAGCACGCGATGGGAGCAAACACGCAGTGAAATAAGCAACGATACAGCAACACTGTGATAAAAGGCCAGTCATTTCCAGCTGCTAGTGCGACTGTACTTCTCTCCGGCAGGATGCAAAAGAGCCAGGATTAAAACAGGAGGTCTAGTGCCGTAGATCATCTTGCTGTAATTTCCCCCAGGACTGATGTGACGACTGCAGCGAGATGCACTAGTGGTGGCACATTAGCACTGCCACAGGCTTCCATCTCGCAGAACATTTCTAATGCTGGCCATTTATCCAGCGGTGCATGCAGGGGATGCACGCTGCCGCTCCATCAGCGAGGGGAGGCATGCCTAGGCCGGCTGGCGCTCGGGACTGGAAATGATGGCAGTGCCATAATGGAGTGGGCTTAGTGGTGCGTGAAGAGTTCACTTAAAAACGGACAGAAAAAGGAGAGGGGAGAGCAAAAGGGGAAGATAAAAGATGCTAAGCTGAAGGTAGCAGATAAGACGGGTGATAAGACAGGGAAGGAAGTTGAATCTAAGTATAGAAAGGCATGCACAGGGAATGTAAATGAGGGGCTGGACTGGACAGAAAACCAGCGGGGCTTTATGTGGAAATTGATAAAAGGGAGATTAAAACAAAAGTTCAAAGGTAAATGCTTGTTGTAGAAAAATAGGGAGCTGTAGAGAGAGAAGATAGCACTCTGACGTACCAACTTCGCCCTCAGCAATGTGAATTTTCCATGTTGTCTTGGCCAAGAAGAGGAGAGGAGCAAAGATGGGGTGTCGTAACAGGACTGGAAATGACAAAGAAGAATGGGTGTGAGAACAGCAATGGAGAACAGGCAGGGACAGCACTGTTGCAAAGCAAAGGCAATTTTGTCTTGTAACCGTGTGCTCACTCAAGCTTGACAGAGAAAGAAGAGGAAAAATACATTCCTGTTACAGAAATTCATATGTACGTAAATCACGCAGCAAACTTCATGGCACATGGTTCAGTGTGCCTGGGGTCAGCTGCCAGCTCTCCTGCAGGCTTCTCGCTAAACTTGGGCTAATTGTTTCTGCCTCTCTGTAAACCATGGGTGATGATGATGCTTTGCGCCCAACCTTTGCCTCTTTTTCTTACCTTTGGGGATGGCCATCTCTTGGGGCTATGTTGCTGCATCTGTAGGTAACGTGCAAATAATGCCTCTGTATTGGCGGTATCATGAAGGTAGGTTAAGACTGGAGATGCCAGTGGTGCTTTGTGTAAGTCTGGCCCCCAGCCCAGTGAAGCTAAGATGGCTTTCGTACTTTTAAACGTAATTTTACCTCTGCGTAATGCGTCACAGATATCAAGCTTTCTTGGAAGATGAGGTAATGAACTCATGTGGGAGCTAATGAAGGTCATCATGAGAGAGCAGTAAGAATAATGCCTACCACTGGGAGACTTCTCACCGGGAACCCTCAGACTTCAGCACTTTCCAGTCTAAATAAGATGTGTACTTCCCTGACCTTGCCTTCTCCAATGTAAACGCAGAGCAGGATGTACTTAGAATTAAGATAAATAAGGCCTTACCCAAATAAAACACTAGTCTGCAGAAACAAATCTCATCCAAGGAAGAGGGTGATTGGAAGCAGAAACTGATGCTGCTCTACTTGAAAAACCTTAAATGCTGTAGAGATGAGGGCAATGTAGTACCTGGTGCGGAGTATAGTGGTAAATGCAACTTAAGGTGGAAGATGCTATTGCAAAGTCTTGTGAGTTTTAATAAGTACGTTATGGATGAAATAGCATTTAATTTCTCTACCCAAACTTTATTTTTAAGGGTACTCTGGGTGATTTTTTTTCCCCTAGATGTACAGCAGACAAGTGCAGCTAATCTTTGGGGGAATAGATGTAAACCCACAACATTCTGAAAAAAAATTACTAGAAACCTGCATCAGTTGACACAGTGGAAGAGAGAAGGAGGTTACTTCACCCGTGCTAATATTCCCAGTTCAGCTTCTTGCAACTACAGCCCTCTGTACCTGATGGCAGGGAGGTGGGTGGTCAGGTGGGAAGACCTGCTTCTACTCTCAGCCAACGCAGTAGAAGAAGGTCAATGTGCTGCTCCGAGCTGTCCTGTGCAGCACAGCGCTGGGGTTAGGGCTGCCTGCAGTGCCCTGCCAGCACAGGGCTGGAGGAAGGGTCACGGCCGAGCCCCACGTTTTCAACACGACATCCTAGTAAGGAAGCTGAGAGGTAGCTAGGAACTGGGGGAAGCAGGGAGAAATGATTCGTATTACAAATAATGACGCGAAAAGGGGTGGAGGAGCCCTGTCAAAATGTAAATGTGCAATTTGCATAATTGGGCAGCCAGGATTAAAGGAAGCACAGAAAAGGATAAGGATTACATGGAGGGACAGAGAAGGGAAATGAGAGCAGCACAGAGAGAAACCACTGCACATAGATATAAAATCTGAGATAAGCAAGAGCAAAAGGAGAAGTTGGAATACTCAAAGGCAGCAAAAGGAGAGGGAGCTGAGAGGAGCAGTGGTGTGTGTTACTAATCCAGGGTGTATCTGAGCTAGCTAAGAAGTGTGCAAATGTGTTTTAAAAGGAGCTTGAAATCAAAGGGGAGTGTCAGCTGGGCATTAAGCATCCCCTTTAGTGGTGACCTTGAGAGCCCGGACCACTGCTACCTAACAACCAAACACAGCACTCCTGAACGGTTCCTTCAAATCTTATCCATAATTAATTTTGCCTTTGATGAATGGGTCATTCTCCACCAGGATATTTGTCAGCTGTCAAAATCACCCAAGTGGTGGCCTCTGACAGCCGCCTTACTGTCTCCTGCCCTGGGGCAAGCATGGCAGCGGTGGTTGCTGCCTGTCTCCACTCAACTTTTCCCAGGAGCTGTGCTTACTGTGGCTGGCTGGACCCAGCAAGGTCCCAGGTGCTTACACTGCTCAACAGTGACCAACTTTGCAAGCAGCCAGTCATCCAGTCTCCCCCTCGGTGCTGAAATTCCTCCTGAAGTCATGCCGGGTCAAGGAGCTTTCCAGTGCTCCATGCAACCACCCTGCAGCCCTTCTCCTTACCCAGCTCCTAAAGCTCCCATGGACTTGCTTCCCTCTGGCTTGTGTGTACACAGAGAAGATGGTGTGGCCAAGCCAAGTTCAGAGCCACGTTCTACACAAAGACATATATAAGGGCAAAAATGTAATACTCCTTTTAAGACTTGTTTTGTGCTAATGCCTAAGGGCAGGAATTGCATTGTACTTGCTACTGTGCAAATGTAAAACATAAAGAGCGTTTGCTGCCCCAGAAAGCTTGCGTCTGATGGGAAAGAAAGAGAGGGAGTGAATGCAGGCGGGGGAGCATGAAGAACAAGACAGGATGGGGCTGTGATATGGCAGTCCGATGGAGGTACCTACTGTGTCCTGGTACTGAACTCAAAACATAGCACTGTACCAGCTACTAGGAAGACAATTAACTCTATCCCAGCTGAAACCAGGACACACTGCAATGGGAGTCTCTGCTAGATTCCGGCAGCTGGAATGGAGAGAGTCAGATGGTGCTTTATTAACATGATGTAGAATATGAATATCGGGTTTTTTCCTTATTGCCAGAACAGAACTTGCTCAAGTGACTCTCAGCTCAGAGAAATGCAGGAGCAAGAAAAGATGGTGGTGAACAGAAGTGTTCAGAGAGAGATTTGTTTGCTCGCACGTTGTGCCAAAAATGTGAAGAAGTCTTCCTCTTAAATGTGTCCCTGGTTGGTTTGTTTCCTAACACCCTAAATTCGGATTCTGCAAAAATAAACCTGCTGCTTGACAGTTCTTTAAAGGGTGGCGGAAGGAGAAGATGGGTGAGGGAACTGCTTTTTAAAAAAAACAAACTCAAAAATGTGAGGTACAGATTAGTTCTGCTTTTACTAGAAGTGTTACGGCATCCTCACTGAGAGCTGTGAGTAAACTCAGTAAGTGAAACCTTCCAGGTGGGATGTGGGGACAATTTGCCCTCACTTAATGTTGTCTTAATGTTGTCTCTGCAGTTACTTTCCAGCAGGTCAATGCCCACCTGGCTGATTACAGCTCTCAGCGTCTGACCTTGTCTCATCATCTGGGGTTTCTGTCCCCAGACTTCTTCCCTGGGCCCCAGTAATTCAGCCAAACCACTCACATTTTAATTCTTCAACAGGGTATCTCGGGAAATGCACTTATTTGGCTCTCCCAGTGCATCTGAATGGAGAAGCTGGGTGAAAGTTTAATAGAGGAAAAATGTGAGTCCACCACAGAAGTGAAATTAAGCATTAACAAAAAACACTACCACAAAGCTTTACACACTCAGATTGTAAATCTCTTCCTATCACAGTTACTCAAGTCTCTTATTTTATGTAGTGTCACATTTGACTTACTCTCCAGCTATCGTAGAATGTTTCAGACACAGCAGGAACTGAACTTCTAATAAAATAGTAATAATATAAAAAAAAACCAGACAGGCCTTCATCAACCACTGGTGAGAAGCAGAGCATGAGGGGGAGGGAAGGGGAGATTAGAGTGGAGAAAGAAGAGAAGAGGATGCAACCCTGTCCAACTTAGGTATCTTTTATGGGCCACTTGCTCTTTTGCCTTATTCCTTTTCTTTTTTTGTGTGTCTACAGGCAGGCTGTATGTCTGATTAAGTAAAGCAAGTAGAGAGCTTGAGGTTGCAGATCTATAAATCTGAAAAACCAGGTATTCCTGAATTTTATGTCATTTTGCTACTTAGGATTCTTGATTTTGAAAAGACTGCCTTCTGTCAAAGTTTAATTAATCTTGTACTCTCAGGGATTGTCATTTTGATTGTCTGAAATGTACAGTACTGTGCTTGGAAATTATTTTAGGGGTTGTTATATTGCCACTGTCTCTTGATTTTTACATCATCATTGTTTATTACATAAATAGAAGTCCAGTCTTGGCTTTCCCTAAATTTGGTTGCTCCAAGGTTGGTCATTTTCTCTGCAATGTCTTTGATTTATCTCCATTGCTATAGCACTCCTAAGCTCTGGAAAGATCAGCTTGGATCCTCAGGAGTATCCAGCTCTTTAGAAGAATAAAATTCCCCTACTGAAACTCTATAGGAGTATTGTGAGCTGTTGAGGCAATGGCAGTCATCCCAGTGTCTTCCACATGCTGACAAAATGGGGCGTTCTACTATGTTCTTACTAGTGAGGATTCTTGGTTTTTCTTCAAGATAAAATTGGGCAGAAGAATCTTTCCTACTCTGGGGGAAAATGATAAATTGGCCAACAAATTTCCTCTTGTCACAGCTTTATAGTGGTACAACCTTAGTATAGCTAAGCTACCAAAAATGGAGCCTCATTTACACCTCACTTGGAGAATCATTCCTGGAGAACCATAGCTCTTTACATGGAAAGCGATGTCTGAAGTGTTTCTGAAAGGGCTTCCTGGCAAAATGCAACATCTGACTCTGTCTATGAAGGTTTGAAAAACGAAAATGAAAAAAATACAGAATAATTCCTGCTGTTTGACCCAATCCTCTTCATCTTTGGAATACAGATCTTCAGTATCTTTTGCAGCTCCACGCTGTAGACTGGGATGCATGCAGCGCTTAAAACAGCTATTAACTCTCTTTTGTATGATGAATACAGCATATCCTCCCCAAACTTAGAAATTATTCTGTGAATACAGAATTAACTTTCTGAGATTCAACCTAGGTAAATTAATTTCATATAAATTTCAAAAATCAGTCTTTTTAAAAAATAAAAAAGATTCTCAGTAATTACAGAGACGGATATTTCACACTCCCAAAACTGTGAAGTCCAAATTTTCTAATATCAAGGCAATAGCCAGCAAAATTACAGAGGTGATTTGTGAAAACTATACTGAACAACTCATTGTGAAAGGATGTGATTTGTATGCTGTATATTGTACTATAGACTTTTAAAACTATTTTTCAAAACCCTGAAGGCTAATGTCTGTCCTTATTATTATTATTATTTAAAAGCTGAGATTACTGAACAGCCACTGTCTTCAGCTGCTGACACTCTAGAAATATTGTCAGACAACAAAGATTTGGGCTAAGAGTAGATCATATCCTACTCTCCAAAGAACTAGTTGAAACTTGATGCTTCTTTTTCAGTTAAAAATATCAGAATGACTAAATTAAGCTGTTAAGCAAAAGCAACAAATTATGATTATAAAAGGATCAAAACCAGACTGGATAAGAACTTATGCTGCTCCTGAGGTCATGGCAGTATAAGAAATACATTGGCCAGGCACAATCTTTCGTCCTCAGCAAATGTGCGCGCTGTGATTCTTCTGATGGAAATCACTGCAGTGAGGGGATTCTATCTGCTGAATGGTAATGTCCTGGTCCTGCCCAGGCCTATTCATATGCTTAAAATTTTGCTTCTGATTAATCACATAGATTCAAACGGGACTGCTCATGGCAATAAAGTTAAACAGATGTACATTTGCTTTTACCATAACCTAGTTTTTATACAGTTGGTACGACATACCATGCAGCATATAACAGCTTCTTAAATGTAATCTTGGGAGGAGGAGGAGGCATGTTTTTCCCCTCCAGCTATGGCTCTGCATACAATGGAAGAGAACCACAAATGCCATTTAGCCCATTGGGAGGCAGAGCCATGATGCCTCCCCTTCTTGGCTGCGATCTGTGCCGGTGGCTAAGAGCAAGACAGAGCACAGAAGGGTGGGCAAAGAGTCCCACAGTCATGGAAATGCTGTCCCTGAAGCTGAGGGTGCTTGCGAAGCATCTGGAGAGCAGCTCGTAGCCTGTTGTACGGAAAGGCCTGCGTAAGCGGCGTTGCCCAGCTGTGCGGTGTTAAACCCGAGGTCTGAAGACAGTCGCACCCTCTCTTTTTTGAGCTGTACCCATGAATATTGCATCCATTGGAAAGACTGAGCCCAGTGACAATCATATTTCACACTCCTGTCATTTGTACTTCCCTTTACATTAGTATGTTAATAATAAATAAGGGAATAAGACTTCCTGCTAAAATCCTAACATTTGTTCAGCAAGGCTATAACTATGGCTGTAATCTCTGAGCCTGTGAATTTGCTTAAAGAGCAGAGGGGTTATCAAAGGAACCCCTGTACTCTCTTTTTCTGGTTTGATTTATTTAGTTGAAAAGAGGTCCCAACACTCAGCTGCCAGCATACCATTAGTGTGACCCAAGTGAAAACAAAAGAAGAAAAGTCTTGGTGGGAGTTCTATGAAGCTGATAAGATATCAACACTCCATATGTTTAAGCATGGAGACAAATGCACATATTAAATACCAACGCAGGAAGAAAAGAAGAGAAATCAGTGAAATCTAAGTGTGTGAAATGTGAAAAGCAGAAAGGAAAATTGCAAAATCAATACAAAGGGAAATGAAAAAAGAATTGAGGATAAACCAAAAGCAAGTAGAAAACAACAAGAACACCCCCCCCTCCTCCCACAGTCAACAAATTGGGATCTTGACAAGATAATGTTGTCAGGCTAGCGAGTCATGTTCTGATTTTACAGCTGGCTGAAATATTAAAGCCCTATTAAGTTAAGGTGTTCAGAAAAGGTATTTACTACTTGAAGTGTGTCTAGCATTTCCAGACTCTGGTTTGCTGTGGCATTCCCAAAGAAATTCAGCGTGTGTAGCACCAGCCATCAGTTTATAATGAAGCTAGGAGGACTGCCACAGGACTGGGACATGGCTCTACAGCAGGTCCGTGAAAGGGACCTTCGAAAGCTGGTCCTAGATCGACCCACTATCATAATTTTTTAGGGTGTGCTGTAAAAGACTATATTGAGAAATTCTGGGGGAATGAGGAGCAGTATGAGTGCAGGCTCCTGAGTATGACTTAGGGCAGCAGGCTTTCATGGTATTACTGTGAAAGAAGTAAGGTAAAGTGCTTTACCTGCCATTACCAGAGGCAGCTAGGTCTGAAAGCAGCGTGTTCTGTATTACCGCCCACACTGTAGGGCGGTTGATCTTTGAAAGCCTTGCTGGATCATTGAATACTTTTTCAAAAAAACATCTATAGAAATGATTCAAATAAGGGCTAAACTATGGCCTCTCCCACCAGGCAGTGTTTGTTTGCTCAACATATAACAGGCAGGATGTACCAGTCTCTGCAGAGGTGCCACAGAGGTGCCAAGGGGAAGGGGAAAGTCTTGGCTTGCACAGTGGATCCCCATGGTGCAATAGCTGGCCTATTCTTGATATCCCCGTGATACCATTTTTTCACTATCTGATGGTCCATATTTGCTTATTATGAAGTTACTGCTGCTATTTTTTGTTTTGGGACAGACTACAGAAGTAATAGTCACAAGCAAGAACCTGTGCTTGCACAGTGCCCAGCAGTAAGAACACAAAGATTATGCCCACCTCAAGGGGTCCGTGATCCCATCTGTCTGGTATTGAAGAGATCTGGCCAAGCCTTAGAGCTGAAACTTGCTGTTTTCCTTTATTAGCTCAACTGTGCCCTGTACAAGCGATAACCCTCCCTATCCTATTTTCTTCCCCTTCCCCCTTCAATAATCTATGTCAGTTGTTTTTAACTAGGTGATTTTTTTCCTGAGAAATTACAAATAAATTCCAGTCTGGGGAAAAAAACAGGATTTAAAAAAATACAAAGTGTTTAAGACCTGCATCGGAAGGTAGAAGAACTGTAATTATAGCGAGTGGCATGGAGAACAGGAGAAAATGTCAAATCAAGAGATTAAATTTTAAATGGCAAGAACACTCTGACAGGAAAAGGAGAAGATGAAAATAAGGTGCATCAGATCAGTAAAATAATAAAACAGCTTCTGCCTAACCAAACTCTTCCTTCAATGGACCCTGATGCTGCTTATTTATTTAATTATTTGGTGTTTTGCCTCATTTGACAGTAGGTTACACTCCTGGAAGTTTAATGGCTAGAAGGTCTCTGCCTGGAAAGAGACAGGAAAGAGGCAGGAAGAATACAAAAAAATAATGACTAACTGGATACGCAGGAGAAAATGACTGGAGCAAAAAGCCGGAGTGATTATGGCTAGTGATGCTTAAAGATGATGTTTTAAACTTGCCTTGGTAATCTGGATGCCTATCAAAATTCCCATAATTTGTATCCAAATTCTCTAGCTGACTTTGGAAACCTCAGCTCACCGTAGCATTTAGTGCCCAAGGCAGCATGTCCTCAGACCACAGCAGCCTTGGCTCACGACCACTGTTGCGATCAGTATCGAGACACTTTGCAAACAGGGAAATTAATTCCATCCCTGATTCCATGGACGGTCCGAGTGAAGAACAAATGACCAGAGTAATTTGCACACCACTATTCACGATGCGTGTCAGAACCAGAGCCAGAAAATGGATCACAAATCTCTTGACGTGGCTCTTGATCTGGATCCTACAGTCCTGCTACAAATTAAAGGCAAAGGGAATCTTGCAATTGAATTCAGGAGGAGTGGACCCAGCCTTTCAATAAGGATTCAGTGAAACAAGGGAGAGGTTATTCCCTGGAAAGCACTGAGCGCTGTCAGCATGAGGTTCCTGCACTGTGCAGGGCTCCATCCCAGAACTGGGAAGAGGGTGATCAGGACCGGATTTCAAGTCTATTAAAATGGTGAGGATTTCTTCTTTGACTTCGCTGCGTTGGTCTTCAGTGCACTAGAAGAATTGCTACATAAACAAGATGTCTTTGGAGATCACGGAAATGGCAACAAAAGACAGGATATTATAGACCAGCTTCTCTACTGAAATGCAGTGTCTGAACTCAGCCTTTTCTCATGAATGAATAATGAAATGGCCATGTTTTATTAGCTTTACTTAAAATTGTCTACTAGTTGAACAACCTTCTGAGCCTTTTAACACTTCTGCAATTTGCTGCAGCGATGATTTCTTTTCTTTTTTGTTCTTTTCAAGATACAGTAGCTAATCTGATCTTGGTGTTTCAGTAATTGTCTCAGTTAATGTGTATGAGGAATAATTCCATTCTGTGAAATGAATACTAGGTGAATGTTTAACTCATACAAGTTTGCTACATTACGAACTTATGGGGTAGGCACATGCATTAATTGCTAAGCTGTTGATTTATTAAGTAATTTTTTTTCTAAGCTTTGTTTACCCACTAACCATTTCTGTGGTCAGATTTGACAGTAGGGAACCTCAGACTCAAGAGGAGCTCATCAGCTCTCAAAGGGGCTTCACACATATGGGAAATCTTGTGCTAGTAAACCAACGCTGGACTGGCAGCTTAACCAGAAGATACATCGTTCTGTCACCACCGCAGCTTTGTGTGAGCCCAACAGCTTCTACTGCTCAAAAGAGTAGCACATTCACTAGTGATACTGGTATGTTTCTTATTTAATCTTTAGGGGCTTTATCCAAGCAGACCCAGCGCTTCACTGGGAACTTTGCCTGCAATACAACCATAACGCTCATTGCAGGCAGAAATGGTTTCTGAAATAACGATGTTTTTAGTAAAACTCCAAGTTGACCAATGCTGATGCAAATCACTTGCCTGGAATGGCATTTGTTCCGGCACTGTTGCAACTCTGACTCTTTGGGGCAGAGCAGAATTTACAACAACCTGCAAAAACTGGTTAGAATTGTTATTTAAAGCCAAGCAGTGTTACAGTTTTATTGTTAATATCAGGGGGGAATGTTACTTGCAAGGCTGTGCTTTGATTTTTCTTCGTCTCCTGAAGCAACATGCTCACAGAAGAATTCACAGCCCTCTCAAATTACATATTACAACGATGACTTATTCCACAATCCATTTTGAGCATAGCTGAAAAGTGTATTTAATATTGCTGCTGTTGTTTCTATCTTTTTCTTTATAAAGTTAGTGCTTGATTTTATGTGTCATCCTCAGCTAGTATATATTTGCATAGCTCTGTTGACATCAATAGTGCTATATTGATTTATACTGCTGTGTCTGCCTCGTTATTATTTTTATTTTTTGTTCGAGGAGCTTGGTGTATTTTCAAATTCATGGAAGATAAAAAGGGATTGCCTTCTCAGAACAAAATATATACAGTGTCTGCTGATGGGATATTTTACATTGGGGCAAGTAAATAGGTAAGTGAGACATATCAGTGAAGTTCTGCAAATACTGGGGCTGCTTGTATACCATCTGCAGCATATATCGGATACGCAGGCTGGGATTTTTAAAGGCGCCTTCGATTTCCAGCTATCACTAGCAGCTAGAAGGATTTGGTGTCCCACGAAACAATGCTGCCAGTCATGATTTATTGTTTACAAACAAGCAAACTTGCTTTTCCAGAGATGACTGAAGTCTCCATCTCTCCAGACTAAAGTGTAAAGTCCAGAGGTCAGGAACTAGATGCAAGAGGGCACAGGTAGAAGGGGGTAAGGATTGGCCAAAAATGAAATAAACACCCAAGAGATGGGTGGCCAGGAAAATATGTTCATTCCTTTCTGGAGGGAATATTCTAAAGACATGAAGGAGACGATGCTGCATCACTGTACAAGCAGCAGCCGTACTGCATCTTGCAGGACTGTGAGAAAATGCCTCCACGCCTTATCTCGCTCATTTGTTCATGAGCAGACCCTTGGGTCTGAGTGCAGGAAGAGGTGAAAAATGGCTGGAAATATACGATACAAATCACAGGGGGAAGGATTTTACTACGCTTTACATCTACAGAATACACCAAACCTGCTGAGGATGATCAAAATCCTTTGCCTGAATCTCTGGGCACTCATGTAAAGAGCTCTTCCTAGGCACTTTCACAGATCTATGATCATGTATTCAGTGTTACAGAGATTATACTATGAGCAAGATAACCCCACCTTATCTACTATCACCTTTCGGACAAGATCCCAATGTGTCAGTACCCTACCCAGCCTGGAAAGGACTATCCTCCTCCCAGATCTCTTCACAGGTAAGCACACTGGGCAGGGGTCTTTCTCAGTCCCCACCGTGCTGTACTCTGCATGGGAACCTTTAAGCTACTTCCTAAGTTCAGTGCATGAAGTGTTAAAGGGAGAGAAATTGCAGACTCCTTCCCCCTCTGCTTTCAGGGGCTTTCCATCAATTTTCCTTCTCCCTTTTTCTTTTCTCTGCACTGCACTTCAGATGGAAGCATCTGGATCGAAGAGAATTATCTCTTAACAACAACTTGGGTTGTAGTACATTTCAAAGACTCAGGTTTTATTAGTCACAGAAGACCTTGTAAAAGTTTGCTTGGGATCATTTTTAACAGCAACCAATAATCCTTCCCCCATCAGCCAATGAAAAACAACCCAAGCCTCCCCCCAACTCCTGCACAGATGTGTCTTAGAGAAATACAGCTATTTTGGAGAAGCAAAAGTGACATTTTCACCAAGCTGGAGGTTTTATCCACAGCAGCTTACACTAATACGGACCTAATTTCCTTCTGAAAGCTACCTGAACACTAAGCACGCTTGATGCTCAGTTGGCCTAATACTGTTTGGAGTGGTCAATAATTGCATTTGACTTCACATTGTACCTTTCTGTCCTCAGTCTGCTTAAGGCCAGAGAAGACCTAGTTATGCTGTAAGCCCAGACTCTGCTCCTGCATGTTCCATGTCAGATGACTGTTTTCATAAAAGCATATTAATACAATATGTTAAATACAAGCCCGAAAAATTCTCTCACCCCTTCCATCTGCAGCAGCTGAAAAAACAGGCAGATTAAAAAGCAGCATTCCCTGCACTATTAACTGCTTTAGTTCCCCCGTGTCATGTTCTGTCTGCTAAACCAAAAGTTACCTCCAGCAGTTTGTTAGTAATAAGGAAAGATAATATATGGGGAGAAAGAGGCAGAGGATGACAAATTGATTCCAGGGATGTGGTGTCCCATAATTCTCATAAAACTAAAATGAAAGCTCAGCACATTCAACAGCTTTAAAAATCAAGACACTCCTGTAAGTGTCTAAGTGCAGATGTAGGAACTTCAGGTACTCAGGTTTGAAGATTTGGACCAGTTAGCCCAATTCTGCTCTCTGCAGATTAACTTCAATAGAAAACTTTATTGTTTTCACCACTAGAATTACACTAATAAATGCGAGTAAACTACAGGATGTCTCCTGATCCATTTCTGACAAATAAAGATATTGTAGCTGCCCTACTCTAGTGCCAACAAAAAAATAGTGGAAAGGTATGAACTTCAGAAATGTAAACCTGAGCTGTCATTAAAAATCAATTTTCATGATAAATTTAATTCTCATTTCATGGAGAGCTGTGTAATATCAATAAAAATGCTTTAATAATTGCTGTGCTGGCACACAGTACAGTGTAAGACATAAAGAGATACAATTTTTTTGTAATTTAGAAGATGTGGAACTAAACACTGTTTTTTAAAAGAAACCCTTTCTCAGGGAGAAAAATGAATGTTGGAGGAGGATGTAATTTATTAGGAATTCCACTCCACCCCATTTACAAAGACTGCTCTGAAATTAAAACTTTGAGAGATCAGGTTTCTAATTTATTCGTAGAGTTAAAGGCCAGAAAGGACGAGGATCAGGTAGTCTGACCTCCTGGATAACCCAGGCTATTAAATTTCACATAGTTCTTCCTATATCATAACCTGTAATGGGCTAAAAGATAGTTTCTCTTAAACATTGATCTAAAACACTGGAAAAGACACATTCTTGTGTTTCTTTCACATGCTTTTTGCTGAAGGTGGGAGAGACAGAAAAATTTAAATCGACTGGATTGCTGTGACATACCAGTAGAATTGGTACAGCACGCAATAGTGCAATCTGAACTCGGCATCACTGAAATAGAAACAGTTGGTCTTTTCTGGTAATAAAAGCTGACCAATTTTCAGGGCACATACGTATGCTACCTATTTAGCAATATGCTTTTGTGAACTATTTTCAAAGGGACCAAAGGGCAGGTATATGCTTCTAAATCTCTTAGTCACATCTGAAAATCCCATTCTCAAACTGAAAAAACAGCTGAGCGCTAAATGCTGAATTTCATGAAGTCAATAGTAGTTTTCTCATTTACATGTAATTGAGGTCAGAATTTCACCCTAGAAGATCAGTTAACTTTTTATCATGCTAACTGAAGAACTGTAATAATATTTGCAGTTTGTGCTTTGCTTCCACAGCAGATAAAACTCATTATCTTTTACTCCTCTCTTTTTTTTTTTTTTTAAATATCATTCTTGGTGTCCTTTATATTTGTTCCTCCACCAACATGAATATTTGTGATTCTTCCAAATCTAATGTAGTCTCCAAATTTCATTAATGTACTATTTATTTGATATTTTAGATATTAGATATTCAGTAAAACAGGACTGTGGCATCAAACCTTCCAGGATCCTCCATCCACAATGACACAAACTCTGATCTTGCCATTTATCACCATGCTTTACAGTTTCACAATCAATAGAGCATTTGTTCTATCCATATAATTTGGAATCATGTTTTCAAACGAAGCTTTCTGAAAACCAGTGCCATCTGCTTTACTCCCTGTATTTGTGAATGCCGCCATTCACCAGTGTTCATGCTGGGGGATAAGGAATCTCAGGCAATTAGAAGCACAGGTTTAGTCAGCTTCCACTAGGGTGTTTATTAACAAATCCCAAGGAACTAGCAGGATCCAAAAACTCTCAAGTTTGGCCATACATGACAAACATGCACAGCTTTATTGCTTGTGACTCCCCTGTTCTCCAGGGACCAAGTTTTCCCTTGCTGTAAATTAGCATGGATCCACTCGAGTCAATAGATCAAGATTCTGAAGTTCTTATCTCCTTGTTGCTCTGTTGTTTTTTTTTTTTTTTTCCCCTGATAAAATTTGTCATATTTTTACTTCACAATTTTATTGTAACCAGTTAGGAAAATGAGAAATGCAGATAAATTTGTTTTCCACCTTTTCTGGGAAAATTTGTACTTCCGCTGATACCATCCAGCTTTTTTTTTTTTTTCAATTCTCAGATTTCCTGAACTCTAACCTATTTTTAAGAAATAGCTATCAAGTACACAATTATTTCCACCAGCAATAAAAATCCAAACTTCAACTTTTCTGGGCCAGCTAATCTACCAACATTTTCATGTATCCCATGATCTCCTGCTATTGATGATGACGGTTATAGCATTATTCTTAAACACAAGAGATCTGGAAGACAGGTTCAGATGTGTGCTTGCCTTGACCATTACTGTCAGGAGGATGCAGATGCTGGCAGATTGGATCAGACTGGTGGTCCATCTAGTTTAGTCTCCTGTCTCCTGCTTTGTTTCAGAAATTGTTTTAGGTTCTGCGGCATTAAAATGTACATCTCCTTCAGCCACCTAGTCGTCAATATTATGGTTACTCTGCAAGTTCTCATTATTCTTGATCTCAGAGCTGCCTTGTGGCACTGAGTTCCACCAATTGGGTTAGTTCATTCATTTGTGAAAGGAATGATTGTCTCTTCTCTCTATATTTTCTCTCTATATTTTCTCTAGATGTTGTTCTGGAAACCTGTTTTCTGCTGGGTTTCAACTAACTACTTTTAGTACTGCCTTTATCATTATTCTTGAACTATTTCTTTTTTTAAAGGTCATGGGTTTCTCTTTTTCCTTGTTGGTTCATTTTGGGCGCTCCTTCTTCCTTAACTGTTCTTGTTTCAAAACCACCTTCTGGGAAAACATCTTTTAAAACAACCAGTCCGGCCCTTAGCTATGAAGCTAGACAATCTTCTCTGATAAGCAATACTATTTGTATAAGCAATGCAATTTGGAGAAAATTGTTTTAGTTTTATGGAACTGTTTTAAATTCCTCTGCCATCCACACAATCGCCCTGGCTTTTATTTTGTATTAGAATTTTCGTTCTCATTATTTGCTATTCTTACAAATGCACTGTACGAGCAGGGTTGAAACAATAACAAAAAGGCTTTTTTTGCCATTTCTCTTGGTTTTTTGGCATTCCCAGATCAAGCTCCTTCTAAAATAAAAATAATGGTCTGCAAGATAGACATTCTGCTATTTTAAACTACCCATCTCCTAAAAAGATGCTAACCC
The DNA here is from genome assembly GCF_947461875.1 of Haliaeetus albicilla. NCBI lineage: Eukaryota > Metazoa > Chordata > Aves > Accipitriformes > Accipitridae > Haliaeetus > Haliaeetus albicilla. Next base: position 10,749,106 of record NC_091491.1, read on the forward strand.
CAGAAAGACACATTTGCCTCTGCTGAGCATCTTACGTGGAGTAGTCTTAAAAATTCCATTTTTAAAGCTTAATGCCAAAACACTGTGCAAATTACTCTTGCTAGAAGCAAGGTTCTTGCCATGTCCTCAAGCAATGAATTACCTCCTGATTTTCAAGTTATTTCAAAATATCCTTTTCAGATAGGTATGCCAGGGGCTAGTCCTAAGAAAACCCCTTTTAGTGTTTTTATGATTGCAAATTTTATTTTGCTCCAATGCCAAATGGTGATACAGAAATTGCAGTTGTTGCTTTTGGTCTGTGTTAACCTTTCTCTCTTCATCATTTAGGAACAGAAAGCTTTTGGTATCTGTCTCAAATCAGAAGATTATAGGTCTGTTAGTACATGTTCAAGAAGTACCCTCTCTGTGGGTGTTAATAACTGAGAGTATCCAGTGGAGGACACTAGTCATTAACCTCAAAAACAGTGACTCAGCAAGGTACCAGAGCACAGTAGTGCCTATAAGAAAAAAAAAAAAAGGCAAAAAAAAGAAAAAAAAAAAAAGCAGCTATTTTCTCACACCAGATGCTAGGCAAGATGTATTTCTAGAGGAAAAGCTAACAGGCAGCCTAAGAACAAATGTGCATGGAGGTCTGTGGTATCCTTCCCAGTAAAATGTCTTGAAATACTCGTCTGGAGGCAAGAACACCCTGGAGAGAGAACTTACTGAGTGTCTGAGGTTTTGTGTAACAGTCAGGCCTACCTGCCCTCCCTCCCAAATCACCAGAGGTTGGTGGAAAAGCTCCTGCTGGATCAGACCCAGAAAAGGGAAAATTTGCTTATATTGTGCCCAAGAAGGTGACCAGTGATTTCTAATGCTGGATATAAATATTATGCAGAAGAAAAACATTTTCCAATGGAGGATGAGTTAGATGGATGGTTTTTAATCTTATTTTTTCAGTCGACATGCAAATCTAGGGATTTGTTTCTACAAAGAATGTAAAATAAATCACGTATCATTTCTGTTTTCCACATATGTGCATTCAAGAAGAAAACAGACTGAGCAGACTTTCAGCCATGCAATGAATGTCTGCAGAAACATATCCGACTACAGGTCTCTTAAGTCACTTTAATGGTGATGGATGAGCAGGAAACTATAATCAATTACATTGCTCTGAAAATTACATAGTTATTTTCCAAAAAACCCAACAGGTAACAGTTGTTTCATACAGTACAGCTTAATATTTCTCGGAAGACAGAGACCTTGTAATATTTGAGCTTGCCTGTACACACAAAATTGTATCACTTCAACAATACTTCTGTATAGTCAGATTATATAGATCTGGCAGGCAGCTATAAGTGAGACAGAAGAACCCAAAGCAAGATGGAGAAATGCATTTGTTAAACAGAAAAAAATCTGAGCAGGGAGATCTAAGGTCAGATCTAGGAGGTGACGTTCTCTAGCTTGATATTTGAGAATGTTTAAAAACTAGCCGTGTGCTTCTGCAATGAGCAGTGTGGCCTTCTGTAAGGTACACGCTCTCACACTATCTGATTACTGACAGTTTTGTGCTTCCTCCTCTGCTGGTTTGCACCCATACGCACCAGCTTAAAAGTCACTGCATACCGTCCAGGAGATGTGGTGTGGAAAGAGGTGGCAAAGATGTCATTTGCCTTCTGGATGGAGAGGGTGTATCTGATTCCCAGTATTTAATGTAATCACTTAATACTCATAGAAAATATATTAAGACTATTACTTGATCGGTGGCCTAAGTTAGGGTACTGAGTAAACAACATTATACAGTCAGGCAGAGCACCATCCCCTGAGAGTCAGAGCAGCCTAGAGGGAGACTATTGGAAAAATACACACTGATGCTCTCAGCCTGTGTTCGTTCCCCTTGCTGTGGCCCTTCTTGCTATCTCAATGGAGAAATGATTAGCAGCTACAGGAGGCAGCAAGAGGCAGATTTGGTTCTTGTAAAAATGCAGTACTAAATGATTTCCTTTTCTCTTCCCCCTCCCCCAATATATTTCAAACTATGCAACAGCCTGATCATCTGGTAGCCAGAGAAAAACCAGTGCTGCGCTTCCAGAGCCCCTCTTCTCCATCCTGAACATCAGGACTCCACAGGTTTGATTCTCTTCCCCACCTTGCTCCTCCTCTATCCTCCTTCCTTCCTAGCAAATCTCCTGATCCTCCCAGGTCTCTGCTCCTAATGCTTTCCCGCTAAAGCCAGACCGAGCGGCTTCACACAGTCTTCTCCTTCCACACCTGTTTCCTCAGCCACTTCCCCTGGGCAGGAGACAGAAGCATCAAGTGAGAAGAGCGACCGTAAAAACAAGCTCAAGAAGTAAATTTCTAAGTTCCACGGTCCTTTTGGTCCTGAGGCGACGTGGGCAATATGCCCTAATGCGGCCCCGCCACGACTGCGGTGGGAAACCTGAAGAGGGGAGACAAGAAAGCCGGAGGGTGAGGATGGCGAACGGCCACACGCCACATGGGAAGGGCAGAGTGGAGGACAGGTTAGCTGCAGGCGGCCAAACCCCATCTGAGCAGCCCGCGGCTGTGGGAAGCCCCAGTTTGTTTTGTCCGCAGACCCACCACCTGTGCGGTGGCAGCCATGTTGGGGTGTCGCCCTGGCAGCGGCCACAGCCCCGGGGCTCCAGGGGCAGAGGTGTGCGGGTTCCTGCCATGGAACGTCGGGAGGAGGATGCAAGCCCACCACGTCCCTGGGCGGAAGGCAGGCCGGGGCACGCGAGGCTGGGCAGGGGCAGGCGCAGCACCCACCAGCAGCTGAGGCGGCGAGGGAGGACCACCTGAGGTAGCTCCGGGCTGCGAGGGAAGGAGAGAGGGCAGGAGGAGAAGGGCTGGACACGAGGGGCAGAGAGGGAGCGGAGGAAGACGGGACGGCCAAAACTGAGGAGAAAGTTGGCGGGATGAGGAGGGGAAGCCGCCGGCGAGAAGGGCGTGAGGCAGACGCGGGCCACGGCGGGCAGCGGGACAGGGCGAACGAGCGGGGGGGGGGGGGGGGGGGGGGAAGCGCGGGCTGCCCACGCACCCGCCCGCCACCGAGTGCGCAGGCCCTGCGCGCATGCCCGCAACTTATTTCGCGCGGCCGGGGCGCCGCATTTCACGCGGCGCCGAGCGGGGAGCGGGCGGGGCGGCGGCAGCAGCAGCAGCCGCCACGTGACCGGCGCGGGCGCGGGGCCGGCCGGCCGCTGGGGGCCAGCACCGCCATCCGCCCCGCGCCGGCTACGCGGCCGCTGGGGCTCGGCGGCGGCGGCGGCGGCTGCTGCCCTCCGCCAGGCCGGGGGGGGACCGGCCGGCTGCCGCCTCCTCCCCCGCGGTGGGGGAGAGAGGCGAGGGAGGCAGCGTCGGGAGCGGAAAGCACACACCGGTGCCGTCCCCACTGGAGCGTATTTGAGCCTCAGCACCACCTCTGTATTTTTTATTATTATTGTTGTTGTTGCCGTTTTTGGGGAGGGGGGCAGCCTCCTCTCCGCTCGGATCTATTGTCACCACCACCAGCACCCCCCTCCTCGCCACAATTAATCCGATGAATTTGCCATGATTGATCCGTATTAATAGCTGGGGTGGGTGGGCGTGTTTTGGGGCGCTTTTTTCCTTCCCTTTTTTTCTTTTTTTTTTTTCTTCTTTTTTTTCTTTTATTGTTTGGTTTTGGTTTTGGAGGGGCCGGGCTGGGATCCGATCTCCACTCCAGAGTCCATCCCTGGTCGGTGCCTGAGAAAATTGCATCTGGATGCATCGTTATTATTGTGTTTGATCCAGGGAGATAAAGGAGGAGGGGGAGAGGAGTGCGTGTTCGTGGGGAGGGGAAGGCTGCACCCTTCCCTGCACACACACACACACGCAGAGAGAAAGAGAGCTCCATACATCTATATATATACATATATATTTCCCCCCCCCCCGCCCGGAACTTATTTTAGTTGGGGAGGAAAGGAAGAAAGAAAATAAATTTTGTGCAAGGAAATACTCTCAGCTCCCTCCTTCCAGCGGGTCTCTCTCCTTTCTTTATCCCCCCCCCCCTTCTCTTTTTTTCCTCTCTTTCGAAGATCCTCGCCCTCCCAGCCCCTTGATCAAAGCATTCCGCTATTCTGATTTATTGCCTGCTTGGTGAGGCTTTTTTTTTTTTTCTTTCTCTCTCTCTCGCCTTTTTTTTTTTTTTTTTTTTTTTACAAAGGCGACCTGAGATCAGCCATTACTTTCCTTGGCTCGCTTATAGGAATCTCTTACATTTGGTGCTTGCTGCTGGTGGTGGTGGAACCGCACTCGGATTCTTTCATCCCCCCCCCCCCCCCCCTTGCTGTCCTCTCCTCCCTCCCTTTCTCCTTCCCTCTCTCCCTCCCTTCCTCCCCCGTTATTCCGCCGGGGGAGCCGGATTTGTGGCTGCGGTGGGGCGGGGGGGGACGAGAGCGAGAGGGAGAGCCGGCGAGAGACATGGATGGCCCGGCGCGATGCAACGGGCTTCGGAAGAAGCGGCGATCGCGGTCCCAGCGCGACCGGGAGCGGCGAGCCAAAGGCGGGCGGCGCGGCTCTGCCGCCGGCGGGGCCGCCGGCCCCGGGGCCGCCGCGGCGCTCTCCTCCTCGGGCTCGGAGAAGGAAGACAATGGGCCCCCGCCGCCGTCCCGGCCGCGGCCCCCCCGGAGGAAGCGGCGGGAGTCCTCCTCGGCCGAAGAGGACATTATCGACGGTTTCGCGATGTCCAGCTTCGTCACTTTCGAGGCGCTGGAGGTAGGAGCGGCGGCGCTTTGTGTGCGCCTCATTGTGTGGGGGCAGCGGCGGGGGGAGCCCCCGCAACGCCGACCCGGACACCTTCCCCCCCCCCCCCGGCTCGCCCCTTTACCCCCGCCTCCCCCCCCGCCCCGGCCGGCGCCGCCGGGGGTGCCCGCGGGGGCGGTCCCGCCGCCCCTTCCCCGTCCCCGGGGTGCCCCGCTCCCCTCCCTTCTCCCTTCCTGCCGCCGGCACCTGCAGCCTGGCGCGCCGCTCCCGGCGGGCGGCGGGGGGCTCCGGCGCGGCGGCGGGGACCGGGGCGAACCCCCCGCCCCCCCCCCCGCCAACCTCGGGCAGGGGAGCGGGGAGTTGTGCGCGCTCCCCCCGCGGGGCTCCCGGCGGCGCTTCCCCTCCCCTCCCCCGGATCAAACTTTTCTCGCGCCGCGGTGTCCCGGCGGGGCCGCCCACTCGTGTCCGCGGGGCGGCGTGGGCCGCGGGGGAGGGTTGCGTGTGCGTGTGTGTGTGTGTCTATGTTTCTTCTCTCGGTCTCGCCCACCGCGGGTGGTGGTGGTGCTGCTGCTGGGTGGGGGGCGCCCGTCCTGCCGCTTTCCCTGCCGGCCTGTCACGAGTGGGCCCCGCGATGGGCGGCGCGGCTTCCCACCCCACGGGGGACACTAGTCATCCCCCCCGCCCCCAAAAGCCGAAGGAAGGGGTGCGGGGAAGCAGAGACCGGCCCGGCGGAGGGAGGCGCCGCCCGGGAAGCCCCCCGTGGGGGGCTTCCCGGGCGGCGCCTCCCTCCGCCCGGCCCGGTCTCTGCCTCCCCCCGTGTACCTTCTACCCACCCACCCGCGACTGTGGAACCGCTTGTCAGCCCGGCCAGCATCGTGGTGGGGATGCGGGCGTGCAAAGGGAGCTCCGGCCCGTTTGTTTGAAGGGCTTTGTTGTTTATAACTTCTGCTCCGGAGAAGTTTGCCGTGGCGAAAAGCAGATTTATTTGGGTTTATGTGCGCTGGAGTCACAACTGGAACGATTATGAACTGTCAAAATAAATGCGGAGATGAAGCTGATTGTTTAACAAAAAAATCTGTGTAGCTGTTAAGCTGTTTAAATATTTAGCTAGGAATACTTAGTGGCATTTTCAGGGGTTTTTGGGGATTTTGTTTCTTTCCTTTTTTTTTTTATTTGGAGCCAAATTTTGTCCTTGGTTACACCTGCATCTGTCCAGACTAACGCCTCCAAGAGAACTTACTCTGGTGTAATTGAAGGGAGGATTTGTTCACTCTAACAAACCTCCACATGGTTGGTGTTAGACTCGTGTAAGCAATAACAAGCCAATGCTGAGGTAATGACGAGACTCAATTTTACCACCATTTCTCACCTGCTGAGCCCATCCACAAGTGCCCTGCTCAAACCAGAGACAGGAGGAGTGTGAATACACGTTTGTCAGCAAGAGTGACATTTGCATGCCTCTGTTTCGGACAAAATTCTGTTCTTCCTCAAACAAAGCCCCAGTTTGTGTCGTTAGGGGTTTTATGGGAATACGGACTCGAGAATTTGGCCATAGTCCTTTTTGGAGGGGAAGTGAAGAGCAAGTTTTATGGTCAGAACTTGGTAGGGCATTTTCTAAAATGTCTTTATTCTGTCCCGCTTCTTGTTTATTTTCCACTTGAAAATAATTGCTGTGTTCTTTTCTCTTTGCAAAGCCAAGAATGGCTACTACTTGCATCCTGTTATAATCCTGTACCACTAAAAAGGAGCACAGAAACATTACCCAGTTCTGCCAGCTAATATCACATTCAGATAAAACAATAGCTCGCACACTGAGACTTGACATACTTTTAATGTTCATGTGATAGGTGGCACATTTTGACCTAACGATTTCATGCTGCGTTGAGAAATAATGTCACAAAATCATTGTTAGGTGCTTTTTCCGGCAGCTCTGTATGCATGTTGAGAAAGTTGTTTCTGAGGATCAGAGGGAGTTGAAGGTGTCTAAGGCACAAGCCCAACGTGGCAGGAATTACTGTGTACGTTGCGTATAGCTGCCTGAAGTTTTTATTGTGATTTTAGTGTTGGTGAGGAGGTTGTGAGTGGCTGGTGGAGTGAGACGTCTCAGCCTTGGTGAGATGTTTGGGTGTTTAACGTGCTTGAGTTGAGATGAGAAGCCTTGGGTGCTATGGAGAGGTGCCCCGGTGTTTGTACATCTCACAATTGGGGTCTGCCCCGGCTTGTTGGAGGACATGGAGGTTTCTCCCCAGGTTCCAGAAGACACTGGTATGCACAAGTGACAAGATTGCCCCAGCCCAGGCTTTGTGCTTGAACTTCAGCCTTTTCTCAGGCTCAGCACAGCTGAAAGTGTGCTGAGACAGAGAGTTTTGTCTGCTTGATGTGAAAACCATGAGAACCAAAATGCAGAACATACCGCTAAGAAGATCTATACCCGCGGTCCAGAAGAAGGGAAGCAGGCAGGTGGTGGCCCGCGCAGGAGGGGAGAGCCACTGCTGAGGGATGAGGCTGATCTCTCTGCTTATGAGGACATCTTTGCAGCAGTAGGTGTGCGAGTTGGGTGGATGTGAGGTGTCACCCCAGGATATTGTTATGAATGCTGTATATGAAGTTGCAAACAAGAATTTCCATATAGCTTTGTTTTACCTGGCCTTTACTAAATGCTTTTTGTTGGGGTGACTGAAAAAGCCCAAGCTGTGCAAAATACCAGGTTGCGTGAAGCCCATCGATGGCAAGGGGACACAGGTGCTGCACAAGAGGAGTACACATCCCATGGCCGCTGTAGCTTCAGTAGGAGTCATCCACGTCTGTTATAGTTACGTTGATAAAAGTTCCCATCCCTTGAAGCAAAGCTATCTTTTTAACCAGCTCCCACTCTCGGAGCTGCTTTTCTGTCCAGGTGTCAGTAGCCTTCTTGTGCTTCTCAAGTGTAAATTGTTTGGTGTAGAAATAGAGGCCATCTGCTTCTAGTTATCTGTCTCTGGGTTTATGGCAGCCTGTACCTTGATCTCTCTAATGTTTGCATGGGGAATAGAGGGGAAGAGGGAGTTGAACGAAGACAGTGGGCTCTCATTGTTGATTTTTTTTTTTTTCCTTGGAGTGACAGTCAAGCAAATCCAGTGTCATTGCAGATGTGGCCAGACTGATCGTCACCTGGCCTTGCTAGACTTCGGTGTAGCGAAGTGCAGTGTAGGCCTGTCCCCTACACTGGGGAGCATCTTGGAGCTTTGACCTTCAGAAACCAGCACTTCTTTTGTAGTTAAGCAGCTGAGATGTGGTCCTACAATTTGATCTGATTCACCAGATCCTCCCGTGAGTAGCCTTGCTGGGACTAACAGCAGCAAGCTTTGCAGTTTACTCCAGAGCAATTACTCACATATCACTTCCCTGCCCTCCCAAAATCTTCCAGCCTGTAAAAAGGGAAAGGCAGAGATGCCTGGTACCTGTGTTAGTGTGATCGGTGTCTTGTCAAGCTGACGGCTTTCCCCAGCTTGATGTAGCCCGTGCTGCACCGCCGGTGTGGTTTGTTACCAACAGTAATAGCATGAAGTTCTCCAAACCCAGGTGGGCATTTTGGACACCAGTTTGACAGAGAAAAGGCATTTCTCAAGACATGATACATCAGTCTGTTGGAGTGACTTTTGCCATGGTGTGCTCTGGCAGTGCTGGTGAGGAGGTTTCTGCAGAGCTCTCTGGTGAGGTGGGTTTTCGCTAAGATGTTTGTCTCCCTCCTACCCTCTGGTGCATAGGACTCCAGGCAGGAGATGGATGTGACATGGCTGTTGACGTGCAGTGGTGAAGCTGGTTTACTGTGATGAGAAATGAAATCTGACCTGAATGTTAAGATAGCTTAAAGCCTGAGAAGTACTTGATGTTTCCTGAGTCAGCTCTGACCATCCCTATGGAGTAAGCAGTTAGTTTCAGGTTTTCTGAACACTGAGTAAGGTAATGAGTTTTTTCTGAGGATGTTTGTTTAGCTTCAACTCAGGCAGTTCATCTGACAAGCCTGAAATGGGACACAGATATTTATAAAGCACAGACAGAAGTGGTGTGGGACGGGAAGGAGGGGGGACTTGCATTTAAATGGGGATTCTTGTTTCATAAAATGGGCACAATTTCTCACCGTGTGTTTGCTGAGCTAATTTCTGTTCAGTCTGTTTTGAGACCATGCTAAATTATCGTCAGGTAAAGCCCAATATAATTAATTACAAATGAGAAATGCTGACAAATATTTGTCAAGGAGCTGTTTAATGAGCTTCAAATTCTGTGTCAGATGATTCCATCCACCTAGTGTAAATAATTTTTAAGCAATTGTTCCACCGCGTTTGTGTGATTTAGGCAGATGTTAGCTACGGCAGTTTTACATGTTGGACAGATAATACGAGACTAGATGAAGTAAAGCTTAACAGCTGATGTGGGCTTTAAAATAGAGACACTACTGTTACACAAACAAAATGTGGAAGTAACAGGAAGGTTTTGAAGATACTGTGGTCTCAGTTGTGTGTCGGTGTGTAGTGACAGTGTAGCTCTGTGTATGCATTTGAATGCAGGAATTTGCTTTAATAACTGTTGTGTGATACCCATTGCTAGGCATGGCCCACTGAAAATAGAAGTAGCTTGGCTGTGTGACAGCAGAAGCTTTGAGCTGGACACCAGAATGACTGCCTTGCAGTGTGGTTTTCCTCCCCAAGTCATTCTCTTCTCACCAGCCTTTTAGCTGGCCTGATTAGCCTGTTTACTTGAATTCTCGGAGATTTCAAGCAAGTTTGTTCTGCCTTGTCTCTATCCCTTCATATTTCAAAAGGAATTTGATCTTCATGCCTTGCTGCAGCAGCATCATAACGTCAGGTGTTTGTTCAGTGCTGTCAGCAAATCTTGGTAGCCCTTCTTTGTGTTTATTGACTGCTTAGATGCTTAGGTGTTTGTCCTAGTCTCTGTTTGCACATGCAAGCCTGCAGATTTAGACCAGCAGAGAAAAGAAGGGAATAACTAAATGAAGGTATCTGCGGATGGTGAGTGGCATTAGGTTTTGTGTGACACTGCGATATCATACGAAGTGATGTGCTTATTATTTTCACTGTGTATTTAGAGGAAACAGTAAATTGACCTGAGATCAAATTGCAAGATAACCTTGACAGAGCAACTGAATCTCTGATGAAAACCCTCAGCGACCAGACCTGAAAAAACAGTAACCCAAACTGAAAGTGGGAGTGAAAACAATAGGATGCATATTGCACAAAAGGAACCTGTTGGGTAATTTTTGAAACCGATGTTACTATCATTTGGGCACCTGAATACTTTTAAAATACTTTAAAATTACTTTTAAAAGCCTGATATGTTTCTGGGAGGCAGAGCACCTGCAACTCCCACTGACTTCAGTAGCTATTGGAGAGCTGAAACCATCTCTTTGGGCAGATAATGAGCGAGGATTGTGATTGTTGCATAAATGGTCTTTTAAACTCCTGAAGGTAACAGTGTAATGAAGGTGGGGATTTTTGCCATTCCCATAGGTGGTAGTAAGAGGCACAATGGCCTTGAGTTGAAGAAGGAAGAGTTTAAACTATAAGGACAAGTTCTTTAGATAAATGTGATTCAAGTAGTCTCCACTGGCCCTGCTCTTTTAAGATTAACATTAATAGGAATTATGCCACATATCAATAGCACAAAAGACACCCTTATCCTTCTTTATCTGGCATCTTTTTTTTTCTGCTATTTGGGTGAGAAAGTAAGCCCTTTCTCATTAGGTATCTGGGGCCTCTGCTGGAATGAGGGAGTGTAAAGAAACAGGTGTATAAAATAAGGGTAAAGGATCAGGAACTTGGAAGGAAAATGATCACTAGGGAAAGGAAAAAAAAATCAGCAGAAAGATATCAAGGGGCTGAGTAATTGAAAGATTGAGTTACAACTCTGAGATCAATAGAGAAGTATCAGGGACTGGATGGGAACACTGAGAACTAGAGGGGTGTGTTGTTACCTAAAGTGGAAGTTCCAGGAAAGATCCTTTGCTGTGTATGTAAATGCTCCATGGTGAGAGCCCTGCCATCAGTATTGAGGAGGAATACTCAACAAAATCTGTCCCCACTTAAAAAGTTGTTAAACCTGGTAACTCTTGAGCTGGGAGAAGGGCAGAACAATTCTTCACTCAATGAGATGGCCCCCTGTTTCCCCCCTGTCTCTGCTACTATTTTTTTTTTTTAAGGACTGTTTCTATCAGTTTGACTGGAAGACCCTACCACATTACACCGGGGGTCTGACCTGCAGCCTTGTAATTATCTGCAGCTAAATTAGAAGTTTAATCTTTGTTCTGAGCAACAATAAGTTGAGTCAGATAGGTTTTAAAAATAGCCCAAGCTCAAGTTTAGTGAAGTCTCAAATGCAATTAATAAAAAGGTAATGGAGTTAGGAAGTTGTGGGCTGAAATGTGGAAATGTTTAACTCTCAGTTTTCCTTTACTTGAAGTGCAGTGCTTTGCTGAGGCAACATCGCCTTGGTTCTGCAAGGGGAAATTGCTTCCAATGTTTCCCTGTGTTCTTGTACATCATCCTTATGATTTATCAGTTCAGTATCTGTGTTCTTGTTGAGATTTGGCTCAGCATGTGCCACAAATTACCAGCTGTATGCATTTTTTGTATAGTCAGTTTGTTGTTGTTTTGACTCGATGCCAAGCCATGGTGAAGACCACTTCAGAACATCATAGTCCTCTAAACTCCTTTGTTGTAAAATGGATATGAAAATCCACTTTGTAAGTAACGAGAAATGGCTAATGCAGGTAGGGATTTGTTTTGCTGTAACAGCAGAATGTGCAGTGGCAATTTGTCAGATCTCCAGCTCAGCTCTGCTGTGCTATTTGCCTTTAAATAGTGTGTTACCTTAATATCTTGAGATTTTTCTCCTTGTATCTTGGCAACACTACTGCTGCTGAAGTTCACACACTCATGCGATGGAGAGAGAAGGTTTTAACCAAAAGGGTAAATCTTTAGTCTGGTAAATACTATAGGAAGGAGTTTTGGTTCTGTCCTGCTCTGTGCAGGAGTGGTGGAATAAAAGTCAGCAAAAGAAGCAGGTTATTCCTTGGCGCTGCACATATTTTTCCGTTTGTGTGTGTTTGCCTATCAGGTTTAATTTGATCGTGTTGCATGACGTAGGCTCCATGTGGATTTGCTTGGTATTTGGTGTGCATCGTGGTCCTACTGGTTTTAAAATCTCCTGAGACAAAAACGTGGGAGATGTGCAGAGGTGTATTGTTATCTGATGCGCCCAAGTTCCTGGCTGTCCAAACTTTAGATTGTGTAATGCTGGCTGATGCACATATTACTGATACAATTAATATCCCAAGTCCAAATGGGAATAGTTACTCCACAGCCATGCGGGAGATCAGTTTGGTGTTCTCTCCAGAAATGGTTGCCCTTTAATCTGTCTCACATGTGTTTGCCAGCTTCCCAAAGTGGAAGTTGCTTCTCCTCTGGAATCAGTGCTTCTATAAATTGCCTCTTTTCGTACTTTAATTTGGTAGCAAAGGGGATTTACTGGTTTGGGAATAAAACCACTGCCAACCTGTCTTCCCCATCCACGAGCCCAGGCTTGTCCTTTGTTGGATGAGCTCATGCAAACAAGCAAACATCTTCAGCCTTTGAGACATGCCCTGTGCTGAGCATCGTTTGAATGAGACCATCTGGGGCAGGTTTGTGGATGCTGCAGGATGACAGTGCACACCTTAGTTGGAGAGGCAGGTGGAGGTAGGCACCAGGAGGTTCTAGGTTGGATTAACTTTTAGATGGCTGAAGTTCTGGAGGGGTACTCCTTGTGTTGCAGAGTAATTGTAACAGAGTTGTGTCAGACTTTAAAACATGCTTTACACTCTGGTGCAATCGAACGGTGGTCAGATCCAGAACTAAATTCATGAAAGTTTGTGAGAAGCCTTGTTCCATAATAGGCTGACTATGAGAGGGACAGTTTTTTAGAGGAGAGTATGTGACAGTGATAATATCTGGTGCAGATACCCCCTTACCTGCCAGTGAAATCTGCAAGCCATTATCACCTTTTATTCCCTACACGCAGGTACAAGTTACCATGTCCCAGGCGACCCACCCTCGGGACTTGGGGTGACCCAGCTTGCAGGTTGCTCTGGAGTGTCCTATAGCAGCTGTTAACTTGCCCTCCCGGTATAGTAAAGGCATTTTCATTTCCTTGCCCGTGAAGTGGAAACAATGAGACAGAAGTGCTTGCCACTGACTTCTCCTGGACCGCACGCAGGTGGCTCTCAGGCACGGGAGGGCGGTTGCCCTGGGTATGAAACATGTGTGGTGTAACTTCTCCCTCCTGGCACGTTTTGACAGCCCATGTTTTGCTGTTTGTACACCATTTCCTACTGCTGAGGCTTAGATGAGTTACAAACAGGGTGATAATTGCTCAAGACATTGATTTTTGTTTATTTTCGCTCTGGAAGTCCTAAGTGATCAGAGACCTTTCAGTCTGAGAATCTGCTTCAGGTTTTTGAGACCTCTTCTTAAGGGATGGTGGGAACGGAGGAGGGGTGTTCAAAGGACCTGGCTCATTGCTATGAGATGGGGATGTCCACCTGGGGGGCTGTAGGCTCTGTTGTTTACCTGGCTCCTGACCACTTTTGTCACCTTCATCTTGGCTTCTGCACGTCCATGTGCTTAGCACAGTATGTCTCTGGAGGGTGCCATGAGCGTCCTTCAAGGGTCCTCCAGAAACTGGCATCTGGTCCCCAGCTTCCAGGAGGCCCAGGGGAAGGAGCTGGGAGGTGCCGCTGTTGCGAGAGCTGGGTAACACAAGCTCTCCAGCTTGCTCCGGAGATGACCAGATGTGTTGAACGGCCGGGCACGATGCGACATCCATCGGAGCGGGCACTGACGGAGGGCTGAGGCAGCGAAAGTGGTTTTGACCTCCAAGGAGTCTGTGTGGTGAGAAGGCAAGTGAAGAAGTGCTGCTGTTGGGGACAAGTTATGTTGTAACTCTGTTAGTGTTGCGGGCTTTAATGCACGTCAAGGGCACTTTGACCTTTGAATGGAATCTTTTGCTGTGAAATTGTGTCTTTTCTCCTCTCTTTTCTTCCCTTAAAGAAAATTCAAAATAAATACTGAAAATCAAAACCGTCTGTTTTGAGGGGACCAAATTGCCTCTCTTTATTTTATGTGATTTGGATATTACTGAACGATTAAAAGTCCTAGTATTTTTTACTGGCTGGCTATTGTGCTTGTAGGCAGTGACTCTTCTAGCATTAGTCATTTTAACTATGGAAAAAAATAATAAAAATGCAATTAATGTGGCTCAACAGCTGAGTCTGCTGGACTTTAAAAAAAAAAAAAGAAAAAAGTAAATTTTAATGAGTTCTGGGATCAGAAAGATACATCTGGTGGATGGATTTGCCAAGTTTTCAACCTCAGAATGTGTGTTGAAAAACTCAGTGAATTATGTAGCTACAAAAGTGGATCTTTGCATGTTTATAAGACCTCAGTGCAATCTCCTTATTTTTGCCTAATGACAAACAGACATTCTCACAGAGGCGCAGCCCAGAAAGACACACATGTGCCGAAACAGCTTTGTAAGCTGATAGTATTTGTATCAGAATGCTGCTACTAGTGAAGGAATTTTGGAGGATCCATTAAATATAGTGGAAAAAATATCATGGTATTGGATAAAAGAAAAGAGAAGGAAGGGAAATGGAAGGGGGGGAGAGAGAGGAGAGGGAGCACTGAAACTTTAAATGTACATGATGTGTGGGCTAAGATATTGTGCCTCCACTGCTGAACCAGAAAATTTATAACAACTGTTTGTCATGTGTATGTATTTATAGCCATTCACATAATGAAGAAGTTTCATGAGGTTGTAATAACGTATCAAGATGGATGTAATTAAAACAGAAGCAAATTGACACCTCTAGATTAAAGGCAAACTCTAAACTAATACACCTGTATGCTGTCACTTATGTATTAGTTGTCTGGGGCAGCATGCCAGATATGCAAATAAAAAGACATTGGCAAATTTCCTTGGATGTGCGGTTGTGAAAAACCCAACTATTTAATCTTTTACCTAGCCCTGTTCAGGTTTGTAGCAACAGTAGAATTTATTAATTTGGTGTCACTGATGCTTCGTGATGTGAACGGGCTAAATGATACAGAGGGGTGGGGAAGGAGCAAGAAGAAATACGGAGCAGGTGACTGCTGGAGAATAATATTCTTTATAGTGGGACCCTTCCCTTAGAAAAGAAGTGTCAACTGGATCATTTCAGATCTGTCCTAACTCTCGAAACTCTAGAGGACTAAAGAGTCCTTGACATTGACTTTCTGTAGCATTTGAGCTCAGTTAAAGGCTTTCGAAAACCGCACTGTAACAACAGATTTTGGTTCCGTCATGCTGCAGGCGATTGGGGTTGCCAGTAAGGAAACTTCTCCTAAAATTTGTATGTTTCAGATATACTGGCACAATTCAAATCTGATGTAAATCATTACCGAGTCTGTGAAATGGCTATAAAGTATCTTAGCCATTTTATAGAATAGTATTTTTCAACTTGTTTCAATTTGCAGAAGCCTAAAATTTTTCTGGTGGAGTTATGAACACCTGTATCGTGAATTTAAGCCTGCAGTCAGTAAGTTGGCTCTCTGAATTAATGCTCTTGGGGTTCTTAGAAGTAGCCTGCAAACGACTGATGTGAAATAGGCTATTGGTATGGAGCAGGAAGGGAATTATTTGCCTTGTTAGTTCCAGGCCTGTGAATGGAAGTACCAGCCTTGCTTTTGAGTAACTTGCACCCCAGATAACCTGCATTCTTTTAAAAGCCCCAGGGATGGAAATAGGTCCTCATGTGGCTTGTGTATAACCCCCGTGGCTGGTGATGAGGGTTTTCTGTTAAACGGCCGATGCCGGTACCTCCAGCTCCTCCCTGAGCATGGAAAAAAATCTTAGCTTTTGTGGATTTGGTGGTGTTTCTCCTGGGAGCAGCTGTCCTAGAGACCCACAACCCTCGGCTGCTTCCAGTAACCTCCTCAGATGGTTGTAGACACTGCGGTTAGTAACGTTAATTTACAAGTAGATTGATACGACTGCAGGTCTGGAGAGCTCACTGAAGCCCCAGATTCTTGAATTTGGTTTTGAATTCGGGCGTGAAGTTCTGCGTCCCAGTCAGGGACGAACCAGAAGGAACCCGGCCATCTGCCTTCGAGGCGTTGCGGTCGCGGGCCCACTCCTGCCTGCGGGTGCTGGGCGCTGGGCTGCCATTCCGCAGAGGTGCCTGCAAAACACTCCTGTTTTCAGGGAGCTGTCTGCGTAAAAGCTCCAATGGGCATGTTCTGTCTTACTTTTTTTGAATTAAAAAGACTCCTTTTTTAGTACATCTGGACATTAAGGATCAATCGTAACGCGGTACGTGGCTTCAAAGTGATTTCAAATGGTAGGATTTTTGTCTTCAATACTTCAACAACTTTTCTTCCACCTTTAATCTTTCATGAGCGGAAGCTTCAAAAGATAATTAGTAAAACATGCTTTTATCTGCATTTATCTCAAAACATGATTAATTTTTTAACTGCAATTACAGCAATCATTTCAAGTTTCCTCTATATTAATGAGTAAAGGATTTTTTTTTGAGAGCAAGCGAGTGCCTAAATATGGCTGTATTGGCCAAGTTGAAAGGTACACTTATGAGTGTGCTTTTTGTTTTCATTGCTAGGGATTGAATTTCCGGTTCCAGGAAGTAATATTTCACATGGATTAAAGTCTTTGAAATGCTCTTGCCTGGCTTCACTGGATCATTTGAGGAGCTGACAATGCTAAGAATTGGATCATGCACTTCGCAAGACCTGGCTACTGAATACCCAGTTAGACGTTCCCCCTGTGTCAGTGCTTTTTTGCTCCGCACTGTGCATGTGTGACTGGCGGGATATCCTCTGCATGCTGCTCTCGGCATTGCAATGCAAGATATATGATGCAGCCAGTTTGTTGTTAATGAATTGGCCATGAACTTATAAATTTTCAGCTTTACCATTTCTGTCTTTGTTATGGGCAGCTTAAGGCATTTTTTTGTTACTATTTCACTTGAGGGAGAAGGGTGTTCATGTCCGTTCCTGTCTTTATTGCTGGTCCTAATGTATGTAGGACTGTCCAACTGTCCTGCAGCCTGGATCCCACCTGTAGGTTGAGTGTGTGGCCCTTCAGGATTTTGAGCCCCTCCTGTCCGTCTGGTTGTTTGTCCTCCGTGGCTCACCCCAGTGCCCCTAGAAAATCGTGCCACTGGCAGAGATATCCCAAAACAGGTATCCAGCCCAGAGCCTCCAAAAGCAATGGACCACTGTGGGGGATTACTGAAAAGAAACAGAATTAAATCCACTTTTCACTAGAGTACAGCCTTTGTGTAATTTTGCCCTGTGAAAGCTGCTTGTCAGCTCTGGCTCCTGCTTCTCCATGAACAGGAGGGAGAGATTTTTGGGCTGGAGCTGTGGTTTCGCTGCTCTGTGCCTCCAAAGGGAGTAGGCAGAGAGCAGCCCCGAGGCTGCTGGAAGTGATGCTGGGGTGATGGCGTGGCCTCAGTTACCACAGCGAGGTAAACAGAGCAGACATTTGAAACTGCAGCTGTAAGAAGTGTAAGGGCCTCATTTTTCTGTTTTTTTTTTTTTTTTTTGTTGCCTTCAGTTAGGCCCTAGTCCTGCATGTCAGAGGTGATTTGGAGTAAGCCTGCACGGCCTTGGTTCATGTCTGATTTTAGCTTCTAAATTGGGATTGCAGTTACCCTGCCCTGCAGTCTCTGGGGAGGTGGATGGGACGATGACTGCAACAGTGGATTGGGCAGCTGCATAGGAAAGCATGCAAGTGTATAATCAGATTTCTGATAAAACCAGGTCTCTAAGTCCCTTGAATGGGTAGCTTTGCTGTGAATAGCCTCATAAGGTCTGCTGTGGCTGCTCTCTTTGTTTGGTACTCTGACAAAAAATTGCTCTGGTATCCTTGTTGGCATATTTTTACATCTGTTGTCCATATTTTGGATTTGTTCTGGCTGCAGTCTTATTTTGTTTTGCAAAATCTACCTGGGATTGGGACAGAGATATATGTTTGCTAAGGTAGATTTGGAAATTGCATTGTTGAAATACAGCCCATATGGGCCATTGTAAAATGGTTACTGCAGCATATAATTGCCTTCACAATGATGTGCTTTGTCATTTTACTTCCATCTTCAAAGAGGCTCTCCTGTAGTCTGCTGACAGCAATGGTGGTATTAGAAAACATATGGATTTGTAAAGGCATTAAACTGTCTTTAGTTCAAGGATTAGATTACAGCGTTAGAGTATGGGTCACCACATTTTCATGTGGATAGGCTGCACTTCACTGTGTTCGTTTATGTTGTAGGTTAGGAAAGGGTTTGTTTATTTATTGAAAATATCTGACATAATATCCTTTCGAATACATGGGGAAGGAGGCATCTCTCATGCCGCCGTATGCAGTGTGAGCTGCTCCTCTGTCCTGGGGCCATGGTCCCACCTCACCCCGCTTCGCTTGCAGGGCTTGGTTCAGGGCTTGCCAGCCACACTGCCAAGACTTTCAAGAAGTCTGGGAGGGAAGTGCCAGTTACAACATGGAAAAATACACAGAATGTAGAACCCACAAAATTGGCTTTGAAATTATAAGGTTTTCTTTTTTAGTCCTCTGTGCCGGGCTGCCACTCTGAATATTTTGGGTATTTGTTTTATGTTCACATACAAAGGATGTGTTTACACTGTACAGCTCCACAGATTTCAGAGTTTGGCTTTTACCTTTTTTTTTCCTACTGTCACAGTTTCAAGTGTGGATTTTCTGGGGCAGGTCTGAGGTCTGCAGTGCCTCTCTCAGCCAAGGCCGGTGCGGCATTTGCATCGTGGGAGGCACATGTCCTAGGATGTGGGACGCAGCCTCCCTCCAGGCTGGAGCGATGCTCGTGCTCTGTACACCATCGAAAGTGGAAAGCCAGAGAGTGAGGGGGATAATACACATAAAGCAGATCCTTCTTTTTCAGTTTTGTTACTGGTTTTTCTTACTTCTTGCGGTGTGCTCTGTTTAGTGCTCTGCCCAGCTGGGACATTGAAGCAGGCTGGCCTGTCTTGCATGGCCCATGGCCACCTTCACCTTCTGCCACACGCCCTTGCTGTTGTGTTTGGGTTTGCGCAGGTCCCTCCCAAAACAGCTCTTCTGATATCTCTTGTCCTTCAAACATGCTCTTTAATTAAGATGCCGAGCTGGTCCTTGGGCGATGTGAGTTTGTTTCCGTGTAAGCGCGGTCGTCTTTCGTAACCTTGAAGCAGTCACTCCCCTCCCAGTCCAGCATGGCTGTGTGAGCACCTGCTTTGTGGTTGTGCTGAAGAAGGATGGATTTGGGCTTGGATCCATGTGTATGCTCATGGGAGGTGCTGTGTCCGGGCTTGTAGATTTGTGTTTCTCGACTGAGAAAAGCAGGCCTATGGGGACAATGCTGGTGTGTGAGCTACTGTTTAGTGTGAAGTCAAATATGTGCTGAGGTGTCGTCTTGAGCTAGAGCGTTAGTTTCGCCGTAGCTGAGTTTTGCTGTCTGCAAAATGGGTTTAATAATACTTTTCCTCTTTAGGGATTGCCTGGCTACTTAATTAGCATCTGCATGATGCTCAAATAGTAAGTGGTTAACATAAAATATCTACTTAATTTAACTGTAGGACATCAAAACACCAATGCTTATACACATTTAGCAGGGACTTGGCTAGAACACATTTAAACAACTGAAGGCACTTGTGTTATTGTCAACCACCTTTTAAAATAAAGGTGTAATTTTGCCTTAAAATTGTTGACAGCAATCACTTTAAGGAAATCTGATGTGAAGGGCAACTCAGTGAAATTCTGATTAGTGCTTTATCTTTCTTTATACTGTTTTGATTATTAATGATTTAAAAGTTAGTGTTGCTTAGTTGTGGCTTGCTTCAGTTTTAAATCACTTACAACATTATCTGTCCCAGCTGTGGTGGATATCAAGGTTAGCTTATGGTAATATCTTTCCTTAAAGCTATTGCAGAATAGGGAAGAAATTCTCATTCTACCTATGAGAAATGTTAAAGGATGTATTACTAACCCTGGCAGCTGTGACAGTGATAAACAAATTAGGTCTGTCATTAATGCCAGGGTCTGCAGGTGTAATATGTCATAAAACTGGTATAGCTCTGTTACTAACTGGCCTATATAAATAATAAATAAATGCAGGTTTTTTTAATCCTTGTGTAACGAATTTAAGAGCAAAGCTGCTTTGTGATAAGGTTTGTGTAAGATGAATGCAAAGTTCATGTATATGGCATGTTTTTGCAGCAAACAGTGCAGGAATGAGAAAGTCAGAAATTCAGTCCAGTGAGAAGCTCCCATTAATATCTCCAGGTTTTGCAGTAGGCCCTTGTCAGGGCTTTATTTAAGGACAGTATTTATGCAGATGTTTAAATCAGTCCCTCTTTAAGACAGTGCTTTAATATGTTGTTAAAAATCATAGCACAGTGCACTTAAAATGAGTTTATGCTTACGTGCAGTCAGGAGTGGGATGTTATTAGGTATATACACAAATATATCCTTAATGCGAGGCTTTGTAACTGTTGCTTTTTAAAAATTAAGGGAAAGCTTGGGACAGTGGCATGTTTTTTTTTTGTTTTGGGGCATTCAGTCAGTCAAGTCTGGTGGTGAGACAGCTCCTGGAGCAGCAGGGCCAAGGTGTGGTCCAGCTCAGCATCTGCCCGCGGGATGCGGGACATGGCAACTTGCTGGAGCACATCTGGGCACGCTGGAAAAGCCCCAGCAGGCAGCTTGGCTGGGTGACCACAGGTAACGGTGGGGTGGAAATGGAGGACGGGCAGCCCGGCCACGCTGCGGGCTGGCGTGAGCCCGCGTTTGTCGAGAGCTTTCGTATTTAGTGCGTCCCTTGCCTGGTGCCTGAACGTGAGCGTGCGTTGGTGCGGTGAGGATGTCGGATGAGTTTGGGTTCGAGCGCAGGTTCAGGTCTGGGTGTAACATACAGTGTCAGTGCAAACTGACAAGCTGAAACCTCTACTGTATGGGATTGGATTTTGTTTCTTCCGAAGGGAAATGAACTTTGCAGCTTTGCTTGCAGTAAGTCCTGTTAATGACAAGTCATCAAGATTTCCCTGGCAAGTAGCACTACTTCGGGTAATTACTTTGGGAAGCTACCAGGGGGTGCTTCCTCCTCCCCCCCGCCCCGGGTGCAGACACCTTCCCCCTTCCCATCCAGCCACATATTGTTGCTTTCTCCAGCTAAACAGGTGGCAGGATTCAAATCACCACTCTCTGAATGGAGTTCACTCTCCACAATAGCTCACCAGAGGCCTGTTTTGTTACAGAACATTGATTAAATAAATATTCCTATGCATACAGAAGAGGAGAAATCTGTTACAGCACTTTGCAGTTATTTTTCCATTAATGGCAAGGAGCTCTCTCTAATTTTCCTGCCCCTTTCAATCTGTTTCCCTGTCTCCCTCCCTTCCCATCACTGCTAATGCCTTCAAGTGCATGAGTAACATACAAACAACTTACATTCCCTCCAGTTCAGATCTGCGAATGCCTTAGCTCCAACTCAACGTGCTTTAGGAAATCCCGCTAGCCAGTGCAGGGCATAATTGACTGCTTCATAAACATGTTTTTGATTAACTTGATATTTCATGTTCAATATCAGTATTCCTTGTGTTAACTGACTTTCATTTCATTAATTTATATAGCAGCAGTTAAAAATACAACGTTGCAATACCAGCATCTTGCATAATATTGACAATTGAGGCAGAATATTTGACTTCTGAAGAATGTCTTTTTTCTTGTGTTCTTCTGTGTCTGTGACCCCTGATCTTTGAAAATCTTCAAGGCAAAAGTTACTGCTCTGTGATCTGTGCTGATGGGGGTACATATATGTTTTGGAAGACAAGCACCACTTCCTCAAAGATGCTGGCAGCGAAAAGCAGCTCCACTGCAAGCACCAGATCTGATTTGGTATAAAATGGTGGCAACTGGAAATAAATGTATGGTAAAGGATTTCTCCAGGGGAAAAAATAGCTTTACTAGTTTTAAGTTCAGCAGATTTGTCTTGAGAAAAAACTTTTGGTTGGATAAATGTCTGGCTGCAATAAAAGTAGAATATAAGGAAATGCCATGGCATTACTTTGCCTCTATGCTGTTGTGACTGAGACCAAAATCCACTCCAAAGAACTAACTTGAATTTAGCTTCCCCCCCCCACCCCAGGCAATAATATCTCTACTTTGGAAAACACAGAAGTCAGCGTTTCATTTTTTTTTTTTAAACAAATTTAGAGCTGTTAAATCACAGAGCTGTTACTCTAGAGAAGTAGATTGTGTAATGTATTTTTTAATGTTTAAAGACCATAAATGAAGCCTCCCTCCGTTATATGAGTTTGTCTTAAAATACTTATCACTGTTGTTGGCTAGATTTAGGATCAGGGTTGGAGGAGTACCCATTTGGATAAAGCTGATCATCTGGGCACTCTTGCAAGGAGAATCCTTGCCCTCTTTCCTAAGCTATGGTATGATTGCCATGGTTGAAATGAAGTCGTGCCAGCATGCTCTGCTTTTGCACTGCTTTGTGTTGCTGCGGGTAAGAAGGGACTGGTTATGGAAGGCTATAGCAGAAGCCCAGTGTCTGTCTTCTCTTCCTTACTGTGGGCAGTTAGTTGGAAGTGACACTAACCTGAGTTTAATTCTAGTTTTACATTGCAACAACATGCCAGCTGTTCCTTGTATTCTTCCGTGATACTGCAATGTAATTATTTTTTTGTTATCTTTGAAAATGTAATTTTATGTTGGTGTGCTTCCCCACTAACCCTTTGGCACAGAAAATGTATAGCTAATTCATTTTTCCTGTAACATGAAAGAAGCAAGGGAGAAAATCTCTAATCCTAGGGCCAAGTGGCTGTATTAAAGACAGCTGAGGAGCAATGTGCAGAGAGGAAAGGCCCCATCTCAGACAGAGTCTGAAAGCCACTGGGACGTCTGTAGTGATTAATGGTATCGTTGCTTTTTAGCTTCATCAAAAGGTTTCAGTGTAAGAGTTTCTAAGGAATGCTGATAGTCACAGGAACCTATCAAAGGGTACAGAAAATACCAAATGAGCAAGCAGGAATGGGAGTTAATTACTGAACAGTGATTACTCTGATATAACCAATTATTGGATCATTAAATGTTTATTACCTTTTTTATGCTCCTTTCCCCCGTAAGTGCAGTTTTGTCCTCATAGTATTAAAAAAAGGGTGGATCTAATGCATAAAAAGCCTTTTCAAAACCTGGAAAGTATTTAAAGAGTATCTCATCCTAACACCTGACATGCTGGCCTACTCGCTCCGTTTTCCCTTGCTCTGCGGATTTGGGGTCAAGTGCTGTGAACCCTATTTAAAGGCCAGATTATCTCACTTCTAGGAAGGGGCTGGAGAAGAGCGCAGCCGAAGCAGCAGAGGAGAGGCTCTGTTAGATGCAGCCGGCAGGTTCACCGCTCTCGGCTGGCGACGTGGGGCTGGGTTCATGCCTTCTGCTCCTGCTGGAAGTGGTCAGTGGCTTTTGTGTCCCATCACCCAGAGGCTCTTCCTAGGGCTCCCTGGCTCCTAAGAATGGAGTGGCATGGTTTTAATTTTCCTTGGGCTTAGAGCATCTCTTCCTCTCCATTCACTAAGCCTCCCTGAAGAAAGAAGTCTCCATTGCAAGGCAGAAATGATGCCGTTTGAAAGTGAGACATAAACCCTGCACAGGTCTTCCACTGGACATCTGCAAAGTGAAAAATACTGTCTTTTCAAGCTGACTGCAGTTATTTTGGATGACATTTGACAGTTTAAAATGTTAAAGCAATTTTAAAAAATATAGCTATTTGTGACTTTTGTTGATGATCCTTCAACACTGAGTTGTTTAAGCGTTCTATCTCAGAAGAAGTAAGGATAAGGTTAAAAAAACCCCCAAACAAACAAACAAACAAAAAAACCCCCCAACAACAAACCAAATGCTCTTTCCCTGTCATCATGGCATTCCCTGGGGGTGGCACATGCTGGTCTGTGTGTGCAGGGGTGCCAGGACGGGTCTGCATCTACCCCGTGCCTTTGGTGGGTGTTTGGGTGCAGGTGGAGAGACGCTGGGGTTCATCACAGTCCTGGTGTGTCACAAGCCCCCGGCAGTGGGTTTTGTATCTGTGGGGTGGGCAGAGTGAACCCGGGGAGGCAGTCGGTGCGCTCTGCCTGGTGGTGTGTGTGTGTGACCATTACTGGATCTGCTTAATATCACAAATTCATCTGTTTCTGAAGCATTTGGTGTGTCTCATCCTCAGCTACCGACGTTGCGACCTCTCAGTAACCATGTTGGTTTTGTCTCAAATACAGTATGCTTGTGCGGTAGAGGAAGTTCTCGTGAAGCAAATTTTTCCATTCCCTTATTTGTGAGTTTAGTTTAATCGTTGTTTTTATGAACTTTCTGAGGGGATTGTTATTTTTTTATTAATACCTCCCTTTGCCAAGTTGGAAGCTTGAACCATTTTTGAGCTAAACCTTCAGTCAGTCTGTCTTTTTTCTCCTCATCTTTTTTGTTCCCTTTTTTTTCTAACACAACCAGACCAGCCAAAAATCTGCTTCTGGACCTTACCTCACAAATGTGATTTTCAGTTTTCATCTCTGACACCTAAACCCCCATGAAAGTTGATGGGGGAGGTTATAGGGAATGCACAACAGAGATTGAAACCAGGATGCTGTTTGCAGCTTTACGTTATTACTGTACTGGAAAAGGAGGAAACTCTGTTAAACTGTACTCCCTGCGCTCCTGGGAATTTAAATTATTGTCTTTGCTGTACTGCTGTGTCAGATCAGTTGTGTGGCAGTTGGGACTTTGCCCTCTTTGGAGGGACTCCTCCTGATGGGTATTTCTCAGTAATCCTTCAAAGTAGGACTTTATTCTGGGTTCCTTTCTCTATTTTTCTCTCTTTAAAAAAAAATATAGAGCATGTTTACTTTGCAGAGCAAATATTATGCAGGTCACGGCTTCCTCCTGTGCACGAAGATGATTCTGTCCCCTCAGTGCAAGTCTGTGGAGTCAGGGCTTGTCAGAGATGCTTAAGGACGTGTTGCTCACGGGAGCCCAGGTTCCCACACAGGCATCTGTGCTAAACACCGTCACTCTGAATATCCAGCAGTAAACTGCTTCCTCCAGCAGTGAATCACAGCCGTAAAAGGCCCCTTTAATCTGCCGCAATCACAGTTTTGGGGATGCAGGCTGGTTTGGGGGGCTTGCTGTCCTGGCTGCTGCGGCCATGCGAGCAAGAGGCACAGCCAGAGGGTACTTGGGGCTGCTGCTCGTAGGCACGTATGCGATTATCCCCTTTTGACAGCCTCTGCGTAAAATAGTAATACTAATAATAATAGTGAAACATCCCTCAGGATTTCCTCTTAATAACTGAACATACAGCAGCAGTTGTAAACTGTCTTGGTACTGTCATAGCCTCTCTGAGAAAGGCGGAGGGCGGAGGACTTCGGACGACAGGCGAGGATGCCAGTAACAAGGCGAAAACAAGGCATCCTGTGTTTTAGAGCCTGTAGAAAAACGTATCCTGGTTGCAAGGCTGCGGGAGATGAGCCAGTCTCCAGGACTGCTACAAATGTTAGATTTCAATGAAAGGTTGGCCAGGAACAAGGTCAAAACAAGCCCGATACACATAGCAAACAGGGAAGCTGCAAGGCGCAGATAAAGGTTAATGCGAAAGGGCTATTGGCATTAGTACAGCATGTGGTCAGCTTGCTGCGGAGCAGGGTCTGAACCAGGAGATAATGAGGAGGGTTTACTCTAATTCTATTATAATGTATAATTAACTAGCATAATTGATAGCAATTTTCCCTGTGTGTCTGTGTGCGTATGCACGTGTACATAAAGTCTCATTTTCGGCTTTTGTGCGATTGCACTGTGTGCCTTGAGTCGATGGAAACTGTCCGGTGGCTCCCCAGGGCTCAAGCTCACTGCCTTGCTCAGCCCATGGATCTGGAGGGGGAGCAGTGTTTTCAAGAGCCTGTATTTTCTCTGTCTCTGAAATTAGACATAATATCTAGGTGGTACCCTGGATAAGGCAGACCTGCTGCTGATAAAACAGTCTGTTGTGCCGAGAGCCACGGATGAAGTTAGTGTTTGAAGAGAGAGCGAGGGACAGGTCAGCCTCGTTTCCTTCTGGATTGTTTGCACCTTTTATTCTCAGTATCCCTGTGAAAACAGAGAGCTTGAACTGAATTTTGCTTTTGTGATCATCTTTTGTACAGGATAAAGTTTATCCTTTGTTACTAGGCAGAGACATAGGCATACACGTGTTTCAAATGCACCGGGGATTTTAATTTTCGTGGTGCACAAAGAAGAAAAACCGTTGCTGATTCCTCTGGCCTTCCTCTGCAGGCCAGAGAGCAAATGAGGAAAATCTTCCCCTGCCCCAAATCAACCTCAAACCAGGCTGCCAATGCTGTACTGATGTGGTGATGTTTGGGATTTTGTTGGTTTTTGGACAGGTAGGGAAACCCCTCCTCTGTGGGATTGATGCTGGATGCCATAAAGTAGCACCAGATGTAAAATTAGGCTTTATCCCAGATGGTCATGGTTGATATTGTTGGGTTGCAGGAAGCCTTGTTGTACCTACTATTAGATCCATTGAAGTGAAAATATCAAGGTAGGAAATTTAGGTTTGGGGTTTTTTTGTTTTTTAAATCTGGCTCTGATGGTAGAGAGGTCTACTCAAAGTCTTGAATTGTAAAGTAATAGAAGTGGACTGACAAGTAAAAGTGTTGAATGTTTTATCTTGACAGCTGTTTTTCTTGTCCACTCTCTTGATTTTGTGGGGTAAAATTGAGGGAGAGCATTAGTATTTACTTACTTCTTCTTTCAGTATCTGGCAATACACATTTTTCTGAGTGTAAATGCAAATAACCCACTTCTCCATTCTTAATCCCTTGGGATGGGAAACCTAAAGGCCATATTCTTACTTGAGAGGGGGGGATTTAGCCTTCCAGCTACATTAAACGTTAGCTGGAAACATGTGGCTAAAGGCTCCTGAATACTGAGCTGAGACTTTTCCCTTGAGGTTCTGGTTTATTGGAAATTTAATTTGTAATTTTTTTTTTTTTTTATTTCAAAAGTTACGCAACACTTTAAGCCTCAGATTTTAGGTCACTCTGCCTTTTTCAGCCAGATCCACCTCATAAGTGAGAAGGCTCCCCGAGGACTGCAAAAGACTCAGGCTTAGCATTATCCAGGAAAAATGCGTATAATAGGTGTATTATAAAGTAATAGGTAATGTAACCCCTGTCTGTTAGCCTGGTGAGTGCAATGTGAACAGTGTTACAGTACAGTTGCATGCACTTAAAGTCCTTTTTTACAAAATAATGCTAATTGCCCTGGGCTGAATGATGCCAGGGTCTTATAATACCTGCCAGTACTTGTAGAGGGAGCCAAGAACAGTCAGGTGGAGAAATCAGTGAGATTGGCTCTCATGCAGAGTTTCAGCATCTGAGGCACTGCTAAATCTAGCAAAGGATTAATACCAAAATAATCCTGCTCGTCCAGGAAACCCGTGACAACGTGCAGGTTTGAGATCAGTGTGATATGCTTTAGAAGGAGTGTAATAATAAATTTGCAAGTCACCAGAGATAGAAACCAATTGCTATTCATCCTATATCACATCTGAGCTTTCCTACAGTTTGTTTCCTGTTCCATTGATATGAGAGATCCCATTCCACTTGAAGTCCAGCATCATTTCAGTGCAGGCTTTCACTAGAACCCATAAAAATGCTCCATATCCAGCAAAAATCCCACTATCGCTCAAAATCAATTCCTGTAACCATTTGAAGAGTCTCATCCTGGACTCTAGGTGGTCTGTACCATTCTGTAGTGCTGTTAGTATTCTGGCTGCAGAAGTTCTGTTGAAATGGGAATGAAAGTAAGGTAGCAACTGGCAGCATAGAGGTGTTATGGTTTGTCTTTTTTTTTAAAAAAAAACCCAACAAACACTGGTGACTGCTTAATATCCAGATCTTGCTAATCTGTTGCCATTACATGTGCGTGTTGGAAAATCTCACCTGTATTTTTTCTGCGTTTTTTCCTGTGTTTGTTATCCGATATATCAAGATATTGCTGGTGTTTTGCATTGTGTCGGGTGTCCTGAGATGTGATACCCAAGCCCTGTAAAAACGGTGTGCAGCTCAGCATGGAGCTGCCACGGCTTCTGCTCGTGACCTTGTTCGGCGTTGTGTTTAGGACTGCTAGAGCTGATCCTGCCGCCCACTCCCAGCCTGTCATCTCTTTCTCCAGCCTCACTGCTGAAGTGAGCAGGGCTTGAGTTTTCTAAGCATTTTTTGCAAGATGCCAAGCAGTTGAAGAATACGTGGGGACAGGACTTCTTTCTTCAAAAGCCTGTTTCTCTGATTTATCCTTGAGTGGTCTGGATGTGAGTTGGTCCATGTCCTCAGTAAGACTATGCCCGTGAGTCAGGATTTTGAGTAAACCCGTGTCTCCTTTTAGTGGCTCCAGTGGTGCCGTTTTTACCGTGCCAACAGTGACCATGGGCATGGTTGTATTCTGCTCACCCTTCGTGCATGAGGCCACCTCGTCTATAGCTGCCTGCACGCAGCGCATCTGCAGAAATAAAGCAGAGCAGGCAGGGTCCCCTGGCTCCCCTGGCTTAGCACAGAGGATCCCAGCAGGCAGGTGCCTGGGGAACTGATCGGGATCTCAAGCACTTGGGGCATTGCCTCCTGCCAGGTCTGCGTGGTGGGGGCACTGGACTGGCCCCATCCTTGTTGGCAAGGGCAGCTGCAATGGGTAAGGATCCAGTCAGCTTCCTTCTCCAGCAGTGGAGAGCTTGCTTTCCCGAAAAGCACTTGTGTTTTTAAGCCATTTATTTTCCCTTGCACTGAGTCATTAAACATTCCTGCTTCTGTTTTGTTGTTTTTACCCTCTGTAGGAGCTGAGGGAATTTATTCAGCGTCTCAGTCCGGTAATGGAGGGGCTGAGGAGGTGCTTGACTGTCTGACTTGGCAGGCAGAGGCACGGATGTTGCTGCGTGTGACATCTTTCTAGTGAAGTGGGATGTCAAGATCTGAGATCCTTTTCCACTTAGTGTACAAGAGCATTAGAACAAAAGGAAACAAAAAGCAGCCCTGCACCACAAAAGAAACCAAACCCAAACCCCTCTGGCTAAAGGTGCATTTTTAATGTTATGAGCAATTTCAGACATAAATTGCGTGAAACACTTTACCTGAGTGTTAATCATCTGCTGGGGTCAGAGGAATTCGGCTGGTTTACACCAGCCTTGTGTGTGATCCTCCTTTTTTTTTTTTTTTCCTCATTTCCAACAGATGGTGATTATTATGTTTGCTCAGATCAATGAATATTAAAAAAAAAAAAAAGGCAAGACAAAAAGTACAAAAAATGCCCTTCAACTCAATAGAGTCACCCGGGGTTCAGTTGTAGCCCCTGGGTTTTCATTTGGACAATGTTAAGTTATAGTAACTTAAATGGAATTTTTATGAGCAATTGTTTTGCCATGAAACAAGATCTCCCGTGGCATTGACCCAGGCAGATATCTGCCTGTCGGACATACCAGTCAGCTCTTCTAGCAACCCCTGCTCTCACGGGGCACGCTTCTGAGGTGGCGAGATGCTTGCTTGACTGGCAGGTGCCCTCAGGGGTGTACCTGTTCCTCACCTTGCTTTCCTGGAAAAGACACTTGTTTACAAAGCAAGTATTTTAGTGGCATATGAGACTTAAAAGCACATAAAGATAAATTGAGACACAATCCAAAATAATCTGTTGGAGTAAACGGGAGTGCCATGAATGAGCAACTGGGGGTTGAGACTTGTGGGTGGAGGAGATGGACACGGGGGGCAGTGGGCATAGGAGAGCTGAGTTTCCCTCTACACACAGGTGTCAATGCCGTGCTCCGGCGTTTCCTCCCGAGTGGTTCAGTCCTGGACCTTACTGTGTTTGCTTTATTTTCTGGTTTTGCCGTGGCAAAGTCTCCTGCACAAGGATCCACCGCTGGGGTGTGAGGACACACAGATGCTGAGATCTCTCCAGAGCTGCCCTCGGTGTTTTCTCCCCATGGTGCAGAGCATTGCCGGTCCCAGAGAGCAAGGGTTCCCGTCCGGAGCGGTAACCTTTGTGGCTCTTGTAAAGGCTAAAGCAGAGTCCTGTGTGGTATCTGAGAGATGGATGAGTCATTTGGGGGCCAGCCCTGCTCCCGTTGCATTCACAGGCAGGGTTTGTGCTGCCTTCACCACAGTGTGGTCAGACAGACCCCCTTATCCTTCCCTCTGAGACAGGCTGATCGCCGAGTGGGACGAGGAGCTGTGCTCTGCCTGTGAGCACTCCTGAGTGCTCCAGCCTGCCTTCTGGGTGCTCAGCAGAGGGTCCCGAGAGGAAGGGGAGGCTGTAGGGGTGCTTAAAATTGAAGGGATTTAAGGAATAATCATAATAAACATAACAAATTGCTTTTATTTGGGCCAGAGGAAAATGTGAATGAATGTCTGGGCTCTTCTCTGCTGAGACTTTGCAGGGAGGGATTCCCCCAACTCGGAAATAGTGAGTCCCCAAAGGAAGAGGAGCAGAGGGAGAATATTGTGCTGTTGGCCTGAGGAGGTGCTTCAAGAGGGGAAAGGAGGGGTGCTGCAGATCGCCGGGTGGGGGGAGCCCATCTGCCATGAATCAGTGCTGGCTGTGTGGCAAGGAGAGACGGCAAGGTTTTATGAGGTGGCAGAACAGCACTAAAGCCAGTTTGTCCATGTCTTAGTTTGACTCCCAGCCCTTTTTACCCCCAGATGTTTCTGTGCAGGAATGGGAACTCTTCCCTTTCTCTGCAGGTGTTTCCATGCATAGTTTGCTTGCAGCCAGCTCAGGTATGATCGCTGCCTCAAATTTTGTGGGGGGTTTTTTTGGATGTTTTTGATCAAGTCTGATTGCAGTGGCCTGTTCAGACAGCAGAACAATTTACTGTTGTCTTTGGAGGAGGCTGAAGGCTGTCTGCTGCGATGGGCAGCCTGATTTGTCCCCTCTGGGCAGTAAAGGTGAATATTCTTTGAATTCTGGCACAGAGGAGCAGAAAAGAAACAAGACACTAAATGTGTTGGGAGAAGGGAGAAATGGGGAGTGGGATGAGACCAAACATTACTGACATGCAGTTTAGGGTTTTTTCCCCTCTGTCATGTAGTTATCTGATTTGTAGAAAATTTGTGACTTTGTCCTAACACATACAAGATGGGCCCTGCTCAGAACAGAAGGCAGAAGGCCCCTGTTCTGTTGACAGTGTTTGTTAACTAATATTTTTAAAAGTGTATGTATGATTGCATACTATTAGGTAGACTATCTGCAGGTGGCAAGTTTTAACATCCCTATAGGTGTGCAGAATTGGGCGCTGGTAGCTCAAGGTGACTCTCGGCTTGGAGTTTCCCTGGAGTGGGACCTCGATGCTCAGTTCCCAGCATTTGCCTTAGGTGCAGCCCAGGCAGGTACAGGTACCGGTGCTCTCTTAGCACCCAAATCCATACGTACCCAGCTGCTGTGTACATACTGGGGCATGCAGCAGTGAGTGCAGGGTTTGTTGATGGATGCAGTCTATGCACTCATTTTCATATGCTGGTGGGGTGGTCCCTTGCCTTGATTAGCTAAACCTCTTCCTTGGCTTTAGAGCCATTTTCATAACATTAATCTTAGCGCTGTGAGAATCTCCCAGCATTGGGGGATGTGTGTGTGTGTGTGTGTGTGTGTAGGAGAGAAACAGAAACAGCTGTATGTTTACTAAGTCCTGCCTTTTTGTTTGGAGATTCAAGTTCAGGTACATAGGCCAGGTGAGGACTAGCTGTAGTTAGTTCCCTCCATTCTCACTGAGTATTGAATTTGTTCAATAATCACAATAGCATGTTTTTTACAGGGACTAGCTTTTATCTTTGCATTTTTTGAAATTACTAGAGCTGAGGTTAAAACAAGCTATTCTCCTGTGGAAGCTGCTGTGTTGTACTAAAATAGAATATCACACCTTCAGGGGTGTGTGGTATTTCACAATACATGCCTCCATTGTGTGTTAAATGATAACGCACAGTAACAAAATATGTCCAGATTGTTCTTATCTATTTTATGCCCAGTAACATTTTTCTATTTGCATCAAGCATTAAGGTCTACTAAAAAAAACCCAAATGGGGCAGGTCAGAGTGTGAGAGAGGATGGGATTGTGGGGACGTGATTTTCTACTGGAAGGAGCACGGCTGAGAAGGATGTTGTTGAAAGACAAATCTTGTACAAAGTCATTATTTCAGAAGCCTTTCTTTTGCTTTCCAGGGAGAATGGTTAAAGGAGCTTTGCATGGGCTGGAGTATTCATAGGTTAAGATCTGTAAGAGACTTGTGTGCTTCTAGAGGCCCAAGTTTAGATATAGTCCTTTCACAAGTGAAAACCAGTCAGTGCTGTGGATTGGGTTGCTAGTCAGTAATGGTCTGTGTTGCAACAGGATCATGCTGTTCCCTTTAAATGGTGACCTTTGTTCAGAAGGGGCCCAGCGACACGTTCGAGAGCAGGAGCAGATTTTGCAAGGTGAAGATGTGGAGCTAAGGAGAGCTTATTTGAGAAGCAACTGTGCTGTCTATGACTTGAGAAGTTGCTAGTCATCATGACTGATTTTCCTGAAAGCTGAAGTGCATTCAGCGGTTAAAATGACATTATTTCAGGTCTTTGGCATTTGTAAAAGATGCTTGTGCTTCTCTCGTTCATCTCCTTTTCTCCCGTGCTTCCCGCCCCCACCCCTTCCTCTAACCTGCGTAACTATCATAAATTGCCTACAATGGGCTTTTCTTTGAGATAAACTTGTTATTCTCTAAGATAAACTCATGCACATGGTCTGCTCATTGCTTTTGTAGCCCCCTCTTGAGGGTATCAAAAGCTGAATTTTATTCTGACACTTTAGCTGAGTATTATTAGCGTTATAATGAGTATTATAGTTCTGGGGTTTGCAGCCTGAACCAGACACTTTGCCAGTGCCTACAGTCACCAAATTTATGGATGTCCCTTGAGCATGTTCATTGTGGATCTTGAGTAACGAATCATTATGATATCTCTTTGTGCTTTGGTGTGCTTTAACTCTAATGTCTTAACCCAGCTTGGTCCAGGCTCAAGAGCAGTGTGGGATGGATCCCAGCCCTGTTGAGATACATGCCTCCAGTCCTGCTCTGTCCAACCTACGTGTAGACGTGGGACCATGAGTTTAAGCACACCCAGGCTGTGGACGGGCAGAGGATGGGCACTCCCTTGGCTTATATACAACCTCCCCACAACTCTTCCCCTGCCCTCTGAGGACAGTCCTAAGGAAACACCAGTTCAGGGCTCAAGAGCATTCACAGAATAAATGGAGTATGAGGACTTGTTGAGCAGAAATAGAGGAGAAAAAGAAAATGTCATCATATTGCTGTACACATCCATGGATTGCTGTGTCTTAAATGTGCACCCCATCTCTAAAGGGTATAATAAAACTGGAAGAGATACGGAGATGGGCTGTGAAGGTGATGGTTAGAGAGCGAGAAAATACCTTCAGTGTATGGGGTGGGTGAACGGAGTAGAGGTCTTCACTGTGGAAAAGGGATAATTAAGCAGGAATGTGATAAACGTGATAAATGTTGATACAGCCATGAATAAGGTAGATGGAGAGTGACTGTTCAAGCTCTTCTTCATACAAGACCTACAGGCATCAGATGAAGTGTGGAGGTTCAGAACATGCAGAAGAAGATATTTTTTCCTGTGAGCGTGCAGCAAGCTGTGGAAGTCGTCACCTCTGGGTGGGTGTGAGAAGCTGATGTGGGTTTGGAAATATGCTGGAAGCGTGTGTGGAAGAGACACCGATCAAGGCTGCGAAAGAGCATGACTCAGGAGATCCCCAGTCACAACTTGTACAGGTGGCTGATTATTCTGGGTAGACTTATTATGCACTGAGCTTGTTTTGATCTTCCTTAGACCTTCAGTACAGGCTGTTGGCAGAGCACCCAGCGAGGTGGACGCTCCGACTGGGTCAGTGTGCCACTTATGTTTTTCTGGGGAAAAGGCAGAGAGGTAGCTGGAAGCATCTGGCAGGCTGGTCCGAGCCCTCACGCTCTTCCTGAACCATGCTGCCTGAAAGGACAGAACTGCTTTCCAAAGGGGTCGTGGTTTGGGGATAAAGAAGCTGTTCAGAAAGTTGACTTAGATTGGATTCTTTTGGTTGGTTGGTTGGTTTTTGTTTGTTTGTTTTTTGGTTTGATATTTTTTTTTTTGTTGATTGGTTGGAAACTTCTGTAGGATGTGGGGAATTTCTAAGGAGCTCTTGCCCCTCGTTCTCTTCAAGTAAATAATGTTTTTCTTTGTCCCTTCCCCCAAATTTGTTTTTAAGTTACTGAAATGAGAGGCTTTGTGCTGGTGTTGCTGAAAACAGGGAGATCCCTCTCACAATTACCCATCTTTTCAGATTCTTTCTTTTCTTTCAACTCATTCAAATGATATTTCTTTTCTGTAGTCTGAATGCCTCTCTGCAGCCTGATTCCCTTCTTGCACTGGTCAAAACTGTGAGAAACCTTATTAAAATCAAAGTATTTAAATGAGGCGAGGTGCAGGGAGAAGCGAGAACCTTCACTGGAAGAAGCATACGCTGTTGTTTCATTGCTCTGGAGGAGCACGGTTCATCTAGCGGTGGGCTCAATAAAGATGCAAATTTTATACCTTCATCTGCTGTTAACATCAAAAAAAAGATACGGCATTTGTAGGAGGACAGTGACTTTGTTACAGCATGAGCTCTTTTGTCTTTGTTCCTGCTATTCCAGTCCTCACAGGCACAACTTCAAGTGACCCCTTCTTTGTCTGTCTGGTGGCGGAGGATGTCTGTGGTTTTCCCTACCCCTTCCAGGAAAAGAGGTGGCTTTGGCACATGTCATCTGCATAATGATCATAAATTGCCTACAATGGGCTTTTTTACTTCCATAAAAAGAAAGCACCCTTTTCCCTCTTTCTTTAATAAAAAAGGAAATAAATAAATAAAAACCCCAGACAAACCCCAATATATTACAAACTGCCTTCTACCTGCAGTTTCCCAATTAGCTAATTATAACACAAATTTGCACACACATGCACACAGGCTTTTTTAAAGCAGTCTGTTGCTATTCCCTTTCTGTACAAGGTTTTTAGTCACTGTACATCTTGTGTCTTTAAATAATGTATTAGGAACATTTTCGAGTCTGTAAGTGCTTTTTTAATGAGTGTGAAGATTTTAATGGGACTAGATTGCTTTTCATGACATTTCAGAGTGACTTAATTGTAACAATGTTGAGAGGCTGTATTTTAAAGTTTGCTAAGTATGTCTGGTGCGGATTGTAGTCAAATGCTTTAAAGACAGAATGGCTGATGAGATCAGATATAGCTTCTCTTTTTTTTTTTTAATGTCAGCTTTGTTAAAGAGCAGAGTTTGCAAAGTTGACACGGAAGTCTGAGCTCAGAAGAAAATGAAGATTTTTAAGCTCTAAACTAGCAGTGGGTCATCCATTCTGTTTAAGCCTATTCTCAGTAATTTTCAAAGATTATTTCCTTTAGTGCTGTGCTTGTGCTTGGTGCTTCTGTAGTCAGTGATGGGGCTGTGTAGGGCTTGTAAGGGTTTTTTTTGTTTGGTTGTTTTTTTTAAAGAAGTAGCTAGATTTGATACAGGAGTTGGATTCACCATTTAGGCGACTTTGCATAAGTGTTACAGACTGTTTTAGGATGGCTTTTAATTTGTGGCCAAATGGCAGGTTAGGAAACTGGCATTAGTCTCCATCAAAATGCGGGCTCTGTCCTGAGCCTCTCCCCCTTCTAGGTTCCTCCCTTCCAAGCCAGAGCAGCTTTCTGGAAGAGGGAAATGTTAAACAGGATAGAGCCCAAAGGAACTGAGGCATAACCTATAGCAGCTTGTACGGCTTTCATTATACAAACACCCTTTGCACAGGAAGGGAGAAAGGAGAAAAGATAGCATCATAAAAACACTAAGGCAAAAAAGAATATTAGACTGCGGCAAGGTGAAAGAGCATGAAACTATTTGCATTTCTTCAGTCTTGTCTTCCCAAAGACTTAACGGTATTCACCAATCACAAATGAGGTAACTTTGAGGGCTCTCCTGTGGGACAGGGCAGTCCTGGGACTATTAAGTGACTTGCTCAAGGTCACCTGCAGCATCTGTGGCAGAGTCAGGCTTGCATCTGCACGACTTGACTCCGTGGATTTAATTAGGCAATGGGGCCTCTTGTTTCTGACAGGGCTTCTAGAAGTGACAAAACTTTTTGTTTAAGAAAAACAAAACTATAATTTAATTTGACTTAGCACCAACCTATGCCCAAAGTAACTTCCTGAATGCAGACTTAATTCTCATTTAAAAACAAATGCAGTGTTTAAGCATTTTCAGGGAATTTGAGAGCTAATCTTGTCTTTTCCCATGAATGCAACAGGGAAGAGATTTGGAATGAGTCGGTTGATTTGCATGTGAAGTTATTAGTATGTGCTAGTGATAGATTTCACTTGACTTGCTCAGTGGTTGTTACTCTCTCCCATGACTTGGCATGGGATTGGGGTACACCTGGTAGTTGGCAACATGCACCAGGCCAGAAATTGGTGATTGTTGCACCTGAATATAAAGCCGTTGAAATCAATGAAGCTCCTCTGCGTTATGGAGCTGAGCATCTGCCTTCTTGCATCCATCTTGACTTTGTTTTGGTGTCTCCTGAAATGCTGGTTCTGTAACCTCCACTAGCTGTTTGCAACCACAAATTGCTATATACGAGCCAGGCGCTAAAACAAAAATATACCACGTGCTGTGCCTGTGGTGTATTTTGATTTTACACAAGCCCGATGGGATGAGTGATAGCATTTGTTCAGCAGCACGGGCAAGCCAAGAGGGCCAGACTGCTGACAGTGGGATTTCTGTAGGGGCAGGGTTGAAGGCTTTTGGAGGAACATTGTGTTTCTGAGTTGTCAGTAACATACGTTGGGCCTTTTAGCCTTGATTCTAAAAAATAATTGTTTCCACTGGAAAATAATGGGGAAAATACTCATTTAGGAAAAAAGTTAGTCGCATGAGAAGGTGCTCGGGGAATGAGGAATCCCTTCCTCACAGCCTGATAAGTCAGGATCAGCTGAAATGGTTCACATTTCCTGGTGTGCCCATACCTCTCAAATTTAGGTCTGTTGGGAGGGCTGAATTACAGGGTTGGACAAATCCTGCCCAGAGGCTGCTACAGGCTTTCATCTTTGCTCCTTTCCTCTGATGAATATCACTGAGGAAGAGATGCCTAAACTAGTCCTCGAAAATAAACCTAAAGGAGGCCTGAATAGATTTGCAGCATTGCTGAGCCAGTCCAATTCAGATTAAAGTCAGTTGGCGCTAGAGCTGCTCCTTGTGTGCTTAAAATGACAGAGATGGATGTCTAACAGCTGAGGTCACCTGTAAGCAGATTCACCTCAAGGGGTGTCAGGACTTCTTTAAGTGCAATCTCTTGATTCCTAAAGATCTCCATTTGCCCCGGACTTGAGAGGACAGAGGCGGCAAATCAGCAGATACCTGCAAAAGCCACACCTGGATGCTCCAGATGTTGCTCCAGCCCCTCTTCTTGCAGGTGCTTTCTCTGCTGGGTGGAAGCCCTGTGTGCGCAGTTGACAGTCGGTTGATGCGTATAGGCTTCTGAGGGGGTGTTAGACACCTTCTCTCCTTCTCTGTCAGCCAAGGATGCTTGCCAGCCTATGAGGTGGCCTTTGGTTTTGCCTCCAGGCTGGGATTTAAAGAATGTATATTGAGGATCTCTGTTTAACCTGTGGAGAAAGGAAATGTTTTTGTTAGCGGCTAAAAGCCCCTGAGCAGATGGTAACTCCTGCACTTGCTCATCCCTCATAGGGGTTTTGCTGACTTCCAGAGGGTAAGTGCTCATCAGTGCGATTTATAGCATCGTCTTTGCTTATCAAACGAGATGTCTGTAGAGAGGCCCCCTCCATCTCCCTTCCCAGCTACGCTCTCCCATTACACGCTGGCCTGCGGCTGCCTCTGGTTATGTGTGTTTGCACGGCAAGAGCGCCGGGATAAGAATGTTTTTATTTCTTTTTGATCCTTAGCACTGCTGATCGGCACAGCACCTGGCACCCAGGGGCACCGAGGGTTCCTCCTCAGAAAGAATGACAAATAATGACAGGGTAAAATGGTTTATGAGGTAAAATAAAGGAAAGTGGGGACATTGAGCGGTCCCTTCAGCAGCACTTAGGGGAATGCTCCATACCATGCAGGATTAGACTATAACTAGCTGTAAACCCAGGCTTTAATAATTAGTGGCTCTTATAATTGAAGATTAGCCTCAAATGTGTCTGCCTGTTTGTACAGCACGGAACTTGGATGTAAGTTGTCTATTGAGATGTAGTATGAAAATGACAGAAACATCCACTGACAAAACACACCTAGGCAGTCTTGATTAGATTAAATCAAATGGTTACAGCATCTGGAGCCTTTAGCATGTACGGGGCATCCTAATGGCCCTGAAAGCTTCCCCAAATCCTATTACATAGGTTAATCTTGTTGGAGAATACATTCCAGGTCTGCATAAACTGCATTGCTATAATACTTTCTGTGGTTGCCTAATCCTTTAAGGTGAACTGTCGTAGGCTAGCTCTGTGGAGTGCATCGTAATGTAGTGCCCCAGAAAAGTTCAGTAAAACAATGCCATTAAAAAAAAAGAAAAGGAACGAAAGAAACCCTCAGAAGCCCCAGTTCAAAACTTTCCCCCTCCCAGGGGACATAGTCACGTGTTTGGCAAAACTGAACCTTCATGTCCTACAACACATAGGATGTACCCTTGAGATACTGTAGCCTTTAAGCTACCACTGCTTTGAGCATTGGAGTCGGTCATGGGTGCCTGAAGGCTAAAGCTACTGCCCCTTTGTGCTGTAGCCCTTTGCCATGCAGGGAAGTGAGATGTGGCATCCAACATCTCTGAACAGGCACGAGGATAAGCTGTGACCTAAGGAGCTTCAGAAGGACTCGTTCTGCCAGGACGAGCGCTGCTGGTGGGACTGTCCATGTGTCTGTCTGGGCTGGTGGAGCTGGGGGCTGCTGTTCGGCCCCTACTTTGTGCCTGTTGGGGGTTTTTTTTATGTAGCTGACCCAAACTATTGAAAATAACTCAGAAGCTGGCAGGGTGATGTGGAGCTGCAAATCAGGGATGATAGCTGCATTACAAATGAATAAAAATTGGAGGGTATTTTTCATCACTTTATCATGCTGTGTTTTATTTGTGCCACTTGGGAAGAATTGCTTCCTCCATTCCCATGGATCCTCCATGTGCCCTTTCCAGCTGACTCCTTGTGCCTCTGGAGCGGTGGTCAAACAGATGTGTGAGATCCTCCTGCTTGTGACCCGGGGATACTCTGGGGAACACGGGGGCTTGGAGAAAGGCTGAAGTTACCTCCATGACGGAGGCTCAGGTTAGGCTTGCAGGTCTGAAGCTGCCCTCCCTGCTTTGCTCAGGGATGAACATGTGCAGCCTGCCCCAGGACAAGGTGACCCAGCACTGGCTCGCGCCGGGGAGCACGTGCCCCCAGGGCGCAAAGATGGAGCAGAGCCCTCTTTGAACCAGCTGCTTGACTCCTAGCAGCATCCAGTCCCTGTCCGTTTGAAATCACTTCTGAGAGTGCAGCGCCATAATTCGGCTCTGGGTGCTCTGCTCTGCAGGAGGAAGGGGGGACATTTTTTCACTGGGTGCTGCTGCCTTGTCCCAGCTGGGTGCTGCCATGGGAGCGGGCCCAGCAATTGCAGTCAAGCTGGCGGCCTCTGATTTGCTTCCTCTCCTCCTCCCCGTTCTTGTTCCTGGCTTTGTCACCTGGCTTTTTAACACAGCGGTCCACTCTGGCGAGGTGGCAGCCGTGACAGGCGAGATGGCAGCCGTCCCGGCCTCCGCTCCCTCCTTGCCCGTCCCCTCTGTGTGTGCGGGGTCTGTTTTCCTCTGAAGTAACACTGATTGTCATGCTTCTACACTAATGGGGACTTCAAAATGAATGACGTGGTCCCACAGCAGTGTTATTTCAAGAGACGTACCCCGGTTACCTCTACACCATCTCTCACACCCTTTCTAGCCCGTGGAAATAACAAGCCAGTTCCCATGCCCTGCTGTAGGAAAGGGACCATATTCTGGCATTATAAGGGATTAAACCTCCGTTGTGGTCAACTCTTCTGCATTGCATGGATGTCTCCTGTGACTTTTAAAGAAATGCAGAGTATTCCAGGGAGACCTTATTGCGGCCTTCCGATACTTAAAGGGGGCTTATAAGAAAGGTTGGGACAAACTTTTTAGTAGGGCCTGTAGCGGTAGGACAAGGGGCAATGGTTTTAAACTAAGAGAGGGTAGATTCAGATGAGATGTGAGGAAGAAATTTTCTATGATGAGGGTGGTGAAACACTGGCACAGGTTGCCCAGAGAGGTGGTAGATGCCCCATCCCTGGAAACATTCAAGGCCGGGTTGGACGGGGCTCCAAGCAACCTGATCTAGTTGAAGATGTCCCTGCTCGTTGCAGGGGGGTTGGACTAGATGACCTCTAAAGGTCCCTTCCAACCCAAACCATTCCATGATTCTATGATTCTATATTCTGCCTCCTGCTACTCGGTTCCTGCAACAAGGAACGCAAGCCAGAAAAAAACAAGATTCTTTCTCAGCTGCCTTGATGTGCCTTATGGCAGTGTGTCCAAACACGTGGCTGGGAGACGTGGTGCTGTCTTCCCTTTTGTATACCCAACTCCACATGCAAGCAGCAGTGTACTAAATGTACATATGTGTATTGTGAGTGCATCTACAACCTGGCTGGCTGCAGTTAAATAACAATTAGATTTGCTTGTTGACCATTTGGCACTTAGCAGTCTCATAATTAGTAACTGTAAACCAGTGGAGACAATGAAGCAAATCCCTAATTTTTATAATACTGCCCTGCTTTATGACTATCTGCAAAATCATAACCTCCTGCTTGTACAACAAAGCAAACACTTAAGTATTTTGACAGATGTTTTATATAAAAAAGAGCCAAGCTTGTGTATTAATTTGGTGTTCCTTGCATTGTCTTTTTTCTTTTTTTTTTTTTTTTTATTGAATACATCCATGGCTGGTGTTATCTGCTTTTGCTTAATTTGCTGCTACATTTGCTTTTGCTTTTTCCATATGGTGCTGTGAGGTGGAGGAGCAGGTCCCGGGGAGTGAGAGCATTGCCTCTACAGCAGGGAGGCTCCTCTGGGAGTGGCAGCAATTCCCCAGTGCTCACCTGTGGATGGGCAAGTGTCTGTTTTTCTTTCACGTCTCCTGCTGATTTTGGGGGAAGTTATATAGCCACAGCAGGTGCTTGCCAGCTACTGGGGTTTGAGAAGCGAGTGTGATTGATACCAAGCCAAAGGAAAACATGCCAATTACTTTGCAAGGAGACATGGGATTGCTTTAAAGGAGTCTGTTTTGGGTCAGTATCTCCAGCAACTAGAGAAAAAAATCCCTGTTCTTGTGAAAACGAAAGAAATTACAGTATAAGTCACCTGGGGACTGTGCATGGAAAATGCAACAGTATTGTCATCTCTGCAGAGCAAACAAGTAGGTGCATCGTTTGGCTGGAACATCCCTGTGTTTGTGTTATGCTGGGAGCAGGGCTGCTGTCTATGCTTGCTGTTCTGGGATCCTTCAGTGTTTTCCAGTGTGCTCACTGCAGCACGAAGGCAGGAGGGTTTGCCCAAGGCTCAGTCCCAGCAGGAGTCTGGTGATCAGCTTCTTCCTGGCTCCTGAGGAACTAGACGTGGGGAACACAAGGAGCTGCTCCCACGTTTAGTTAGTATTACCCTGAGTTAATTTGCTTGCTTGCTGGAGCACTTTACTTTCTTGATCACCATGCATTTTAGATGGGTTTAAAAACCCCTCTGGGAGCAGTAGCTTGGGTATACTCATTGATTTTAACCATGAAGTCTTACTTGCTCCTTTGTAGTAGCTGGGACGGCAACTGCTCTGCAGAGATGGGGTTCATCATTTGCACTTGGGTGTGCTAAGAATGGGAACATGAATCTGAGCTGGTCACCCAGGGCTCTCCTTGTAGCTGGGGGTAAGAAATAGGCACATCTGGAGGGGTTTGACTGAGTTTCCAGCTGTTTCCCTCCATTGAGTCTGGAGCCTCTGTTAATTCCAGTTCCTCCCGAATTAAGCCAAATGCAAACAGAAAAGCAGATCTCTACTTTAATTAATATTGGAGCAGGTATTCTCTCACGCATTTTTCATTTCTTTCCTCACCACTCCCTTGAAATAATTTATTTTCTCTGCTTAAAACATTCCTATATTGTTATTGCTCTCACAGTGGTATGCACTGCACTTGCTAAATCAAATTTATAATGCTGGAATTAATTTAGTAGGTTTCTTCCATTTTCTCTCCACGTACACTTAAAAAAGAGAAGTTCTTTAAATTAACCTAATGTAACTGGATTTGTTTTCACTTTATTAGCTTTGGAGGGGGTTCTCTTGGGGACCTCAGTGTCATTAAGTTATCTGAGGAGCAGATCTGCTTCAGTCTGATGGGAATTTTTAACAAGAGCAATGTTTTCCCATTTCAGAGTGAGTAAATACTTCACTGAAATCCAGGGGGCTGATGCTCTGCTGCATTACTAGTAAACATGAAGCGAAAAACAGCTGGCAGAGTGGAAAGGAGACAGAAAATACAGATTGCTGCTGTTCCTACAGATCTGCAGAAGAGCTTGCGCTTGGGTGTATTTTTGTGAGTGATTTTATCTGTCCGGAAGGCTTTAGCTCTCAGCCAACTCTGAAGCAATCTTGGTTTCAGTATTTAGTTTAAGCCGCGTGTCTGACCTTCACCCCGTACC
Source organism: Haliaeetus albicilla (assembly GCF_947461875.1). Taxonomy (NCBI): domain Eukaryota; kingdom Metazoa; phylum Chordata; class Aves; order Accipitriformes; family Accipitridae; genus Haliaeetus; species Haliaeetus albicilla. The sequence goes on from NC_091491.1 coordinate 10,791,726, forward strand.
ACTTACCAGTGGTGTGGGAGCTCCAGTGACTTCAGCATCAGGATGGGCGATGCTCGGGAATAGATGCTCTCTGGCCCCTGAAGCTTTTGGCTGCAGCCCTCGCACCCACAGCAAGCTCTGCAGAGCTGGGGCCAGGCAGGGATTTTTTAGAAGGTGGCAGGAACAGGTTGATGAATGCCATGCCAGAATTGTTAAACTCGACACGCAGCAGGTGAGACGGACAAATGGTGGAGCGTCCTTTCCTTTAGAGACGGGCTCTGCTCATTACTTGTGCTGTGTAAGGAAAACATCCAAATATGAGCCTTGTCACAAAACTAATTTTCAACTGTTTGATTATCTGGAACGTTTTTGGTGCAGATAAATATTTCTGACCCTGGTCGGCACATTATTGCTTTGACCTTTCACCCCTGGCAAACCTCCGTCTGAATCCTCCCAGGCTAGATGGCTTGAAAACTATTATCAGTGACAAGTAAAAGACTGCAGAGAAATAAACAACGGAGACCTATGAGCCTGCCCTTGTAAACTACGGTCAGGCATCACCCGAAAAGCGCCCAGAATACAGACAGATCAATGCTCTGCACAATCCTCTGCAGACATACTCGCTCGCAAAGGGCTTTCACAAGCTATAATGCATGTTTTGATAATGTCTTAGCACTGCATTTTTTTTAATGTACTTCCTTTGTTTGTTAAGGTGCCTTTCAAGCCGAGTCAGTGCTGGCTTTCCATAAAGATTCTCCAGTGCTTCCATCATATACGTTGAAAGTGGTGTGCAAAGAAGCGATTCTGTCAATAGTATATTTTTATGTATTATTCAGCTGTTGTTTGTGTTCGCCAAGGAAGTTTGCATGCAATCTGCCAGATTAGTTTCCTAAAAGCTTGGAGGCTGAGTTTTGGTTTTCATCTAACTCTTCCCCCTGTATAGGAATGAGCTGTCAGGAGTGGTGGTATTTTTTGTTCAGTGCTGTGCAAGTCCTGGGTGTCCAGATAGGAATGTGACAGGCAGAAAAAGCAAGAATGTGCATTTTTTTAAGTTTAAAAAGCATTTGTAAGTCCTTGAAGTAGTTTTTGTTTAGCAGTGTTGGTGTCAAAGCGAAGTACTCCATGGTTCTGCACTGAAGTAGCTGAAATTTGAATAAGCTCCTGTTTTTTATCAGTCATCACTTAGGAATCGAGATGAGCTGTTAGGCCTTTCATGTGAGATCTTCTGTTTCACTGAATTAGTGCCACTGAGGGCAACGGCACTGGGATGAGAGGATTATGGTTTGAATGAACACCCAGAACTAATCTGCTTCCATGATTTGCTGGGTGCGGTTGGGAAGAAAGCTAATCCAGAGGGAAGCGTTTTGCTTTTTCTTAAACCTTTTTCCCCCATGTATACTGGAGATCACATTGTCCTGAACGACCCCGCTTTCCTCTTACACTGCTGCGATACAAACTGCTGCAAAAAACATGTCCGTGGTGATGCTGCGTTGCCTTTAGGGTGTTCCTAATCCCATTGTCACGAAGGACCTGGCGAAACGTCACGCTTGCTTTGCCTGTTTCTCGCTGCTGCATAATGAAACCCCAAGAGAAGAGTAGAATTAAATTTAAGTTTACAGAATTCATCTCTCAAAGGCATTTTTACTTTTGTGGTGGTACACTGCTTTTCTAGTTGTTGGGGCTAAAATCCTAGCAATACATTTGCTGATATAATTTTGACCATGTCAACCTTTTTCATTTTATTTTTTCACCACTTGTAAAATATCAGGGATTGATGCAGTGGTTTTCTGGTGAAGGGGGATGTGTTATATGCAGGAGCGGTTGGGGGACTTGGGTTCAGTTTCTCCTCTGGCAAGGGACTTGGTCCTATGCAGTCATGTAAAGAACAGCTGAATCTGGTCTAAGTCCTTGCTCCTGAGGTTCCTCATGGCAAAGCACCTCTGAAGATCTCCAGCTGAAGTATAATAAAGACAGCATGTGGTGTCAGGAGGGGAATTTAGACCCAGAAATCTGATCCCTTGCTTTCTCTGCACTGCTCTGTAAAACGAATAGCCCTTCCCTGCTTCACTTGTAGGTGGTGAGGAAGATGCATTGAAGTTTTAGGTGCTTAGAGACTCCGATAACAGGTCAAATACCCAGAATCAGAAATCTGCTCTGAGGGCTTAATGTTGACCTGTTGGAAGTCTGACCAACAGATCCTGGAGTCCAGAATGAGAATTTTGCTCTTCCTTTTAGACAGTCTCTGCTTTAGCTCGTGTTAATACAGATGCTCGTGCATGTGGGCTTGGTCAGAGTCCAGAGACACGAGACAGGCAGAGCCCAGTGCAAGCGCTAGTTCAGAGATGGCATTTCCTTCCCTTTGTTTTCGAATTCTTCAAAATCCTGGTTTGGGGCATCAATCTTGAGCCAGGCTGAGCAAGCCTGCGTTTTCTTCTCCAGGTTTCTGTTTCGCTACATTCGACTCTTTTTTTTTAACCCGCTTTGCTTATATTCCTGGTGTGCTTTCCAAGAGCTGCTATTAGTCATGTTCCTAAGAGTCACGGGACTGTTTCATTCCTGGCCGTGATACATGACATCGCCATAGGTTTTCTGTTTATTTAAAAACTGCTGCAGCAACATACAGTTTTTCCCCCTGTGTACCTTCACGAACTAAAAGCACCAGGCTATTCATTATTTTCAATAAATAAGCAGTCATTTTGCTAATCCATCTTAAAAAGTATGATCACCCACAGGTGGAGTGCTTTTTTATTACTGTTATTTGATTCCTTCTCATAGATCGTTTTCGCAGAGCTACATCTCTCGGTTGTGTTGTCCGGCTGCCGTAGGTGATGCAGGAGGTCGGTTGGCTTGTTGGGTGCTCTTGGCGTGGGCAGCAGTGCTCCCCGGTGGTTTTGGGGTGCTCTCCCAGGGACAGGTCTCCATGTTGATCTCCTATGAAATGGGCAAGTTTCTCTCCACCTTTCTCAGCCTCCTGTGACAGCAGAATCCTGCTTCTTGCCTTACCCATTAGGTTGCTCCATCGGCAGTCCCTGAGTCCATGTTTCTTAAAAACATGTTGTAGCAGCAGCTGCACAAGGTAGGGAGGAAACAATAACATGGAGACTCTGCTAAATACTCGCCTATGGCAGGTACAGCTGTCCTGGTGTTGGACTGGAATTAGGAGGGCTTGATTCTGTGCCATTGATGTAAGTGTCCTCAAGACAAATCCATTATTTACACTGGAGTAAATTAGTAGTATTTCTGCTTCCACCTTTGGAATTACTTCAGGTGTAAGTGAGATAAAGATTGAGGCTCTTGCTCTGGTGTAACTCTAAATGGGAAACCAGAGGATGTATTTTTAGAAATGCTTGTTCCTAGGTGAAGTTTGCACTTGGTGAATTATGCCCTTAATTTCAAAGAAGAGCGAAATAAAATCACTGACATGAAAATCCTATCTGTACCTTTAAAAAAGCATATATATGGATGTGTGTACAAACACACAATTGTTTTAAAAATAATAAACCAATAAAAAGCATTTATTTATGCTGCAGATAACACTCATTTGGAAGTGTCTGAATTTTGTTTGCCTTACACTGTAAAAAGCTCCCAGCCATGATGTCTTCGGTTCAGTGTGAGCTTGCAGTAGGGCCTCTACCAAGTCTGCTTGTGTTGGGCTGCTCAGGAAAGATTTTGGCTATGGGCAGCGTTAAGAGAGACACCGAGTCCAGAGGAGGATGTGAAACATGTTAAAAGCTACTGGTTAGGAAGCTGAGAGATGAACCAGAAGGTTGAAGGTGATGTTTGAATGAAATAAGAATATGGTAGGGCCAAGTGGGGGGAACACAAGGGTGTGAAGGCAAATCGGATCCAAACTGGCATCATGGACCGGTAGAGGGAACCGTGTTCTGGGGCAAGACAAACCTACGGAGATGCACTCAGGAACTGAGAGCTGATTTCAGACTGACAGTATTCTTGTTTGCATCTTGCAGAGGTAAAAGGGGAAGGCATTTATGCATTTGTTTTAAATTAGTTTGCGTTTTTTGAGTTCGGAGCCCTGAGCCTGTTCTTTTGCTGGGAGATGGCGTTATCAAGTGCATGTGCGCTGAGCATATGTGAGAGGGGAATTGAATTGCTTGGAGAGATGTTTGTGAGCTCTAGGTACCAGCAAAGAGATGAGAAAAGACAGACGTTTTGGGACCGTTTCAGCAAATTTTATGTGAAAGACTAAAATGCATTGAGTTAGGCTAGGAGGGAGGATGTGGTACGAGACACTGAGGTGATGCCTCTTTGCACGGTAAAGAGCAGCCTATAAAAGCAAGAGCAGAAATGGGAACAGATGGTATGATTTTGGTTGGGGGGGGTAGTTATTGGTTCTTCAAGTTTCTTTTTAAGAGGCGACTAAGGAAGGCGAGACCTATAATGGAGACAAAACTGAGAAACAACCTTGCCAACAAAACATTGTGGTCATTGCAACATTTCCATTGTTTTCTTCAACAACAAACCCAAAAGGTCAGATTGCAAGACTTGTTGTTTCCCTTCTCCTCCCCAACCCTCGCGCCATTCCTGCTTTTTCTGAGAACACATCTGTTGCAGAGGTGAAGCTTCTTCTTCCCTCCCTGTGGATGGAGCTGGCTAACCATGCTGCTGTGTACCTGGTCCAAGGCAGTGGGCGCAGGAGGTATGAGATAGGGTTTTAAATAGCTACAGCGTGTTGTACGTACACCATTGTCACTGGCAGACATTGCGTGTCCTCACCTGCAGCTGTTTTGTTTTCCCGTTGAAGTCTGTAATCCATGTAGCTGAGTGCTTGCCATCATCTGTTCAGGGACCCTCCAACAGAGGGAGACAGCCACAGGCATGAAATATTACACACAAAGCATAATAAACTGGAAAATAGCAGAGGTGGTGTAGACACGTAAGTGGCTATGTTTAAAAACCCCATCTGCTAGCCCATTCGGATGGGTACATTTGCACACCTTACCAGTGCCATTATGGAGATGTGCTTCCTCCGTGGGGTTTTTGCAAGCGTGGGTGGGATGCTGGAACCACTGAGCAAGGATGCCCCGATGCTTGGGTCGCCTCTGTGGTGGGCTTGCACTTCGCAGCTTTGGGTTGCAGGTCCTCTGAAGCCACATGCACTGAAGCAGTAGCAAATTGAGACTGTTGCCTTTATTGCTGAAGTGAGATGCTGCTGCCAAAAAACCTGCAACCAACCCAACAAGATGAAGGATGCATGTAGGCTTGAGCAGGGAGGATTTGCTGGGGAGCATTGTGATTTTTGCATTTATTTTTCCAGGCTAGTAATGTTCTCCTGCATTTGTCATGGCTCTCTCTCTAGCTCTGATCTTTTTGTCTGTATTTAAAGATCTTTCTATTCTCTATTTAGCAACAGGAGGTTTTAGGTTTAAATGGCACAATAGTGTATGTAATTTATATATACAAAAAAGATAAATTGCTGCTTCTTGAGACACAAAATGGAAGTATTGCTTTGTTGGCTGAATTAACTTTTGTGCTATGTCAGGCGTGGAAGGTATTGTTAGAGATATGATTTTAGTATATAGCAGTACTAAATATTTCATCTTGTTGGCAAGCGGTGTTGTTGCAGAAGGTTTAAACTTCAAAGAAAGCTTTGCTAAAATGCCTTTAAAATAAAAAAAAAAAAAGGTGGGGAGGAAGATGTAAGAGTGACTCGATTCCTGCTGGAATGATTTCACAGAAGGATTGTTATCCACTGAGACACAAGGCTTCTATTTGACCTCCTGCTGACTTCCCTAAACAGTGTTTGTAGGATGTTTAAACACTTAAAAAAAAAAAAAAAAGGCAAAAAAAAAGCTGCTCTGCCAGAGTGTCTCAGTGCAGAAGAGCCACATCTGTATTTTTCTAAGTGACACACAGAGAAGGTATTTAGCACTTAGAAAGAGCTTGTTGGCGAGCTCTCAGTTCCAGGAGTCAGACTGGGCTCTCTATTTAATTTCATTTTTGGTGCTGGATCTCACTTTCCGCACAGGCTTTGCACAGAATCAGTGCATCGGTCTGGTGCTAGCATCAGCAGCACGGCATCTCCCCCGCTGTGCCATGTGGGACGCGTACAGGAGGTGCTGCAGTGCTGCTGCTGTGTGATAGCTTCATCTCCTGGGGCTTTTTTGGTACCTGTTTGGGCATTGCCCCAAGCAGGAGTCCCAGCTCTGTCGCCTGCTACGGCATGAGCATGGGCTCTAGCAGCACGCGCGTGATTTGTAAGCTATTTTTGGATCCTTCTGGCAGAAAAATGCAGTATCATCATCGAAAAGACTGCTGTGGGATAAACTATGACTAAGATCTGAGCCGGCAAACAGTGTGGAGATCTCCCAAGTGCGGGGATCTGCAGCGGAGTGTAGGCAAAGGGGGGGTTCAGCCGCTCCTCGTCATGCTGCCCGAGGTGCCGTGGGGGTGTTTAACCAGGCTGACAAATTCATGGGCTCTGAGCCCTGGTTAAGGGGCAGCTTTGTGCTGTCCCCCCCCAGGTACCGCAGGTGCGCTGGCCTGTTAGAGCACTTCATTTCAAGCACGAGTTTCCAAATTTTGCTCAGTAACAGTGCGCAAGTGCATTTTAAGGCAGCTATTCATCTGCGTGAAGCTCTTCCCATTTGTTTCACCCCCTCCTTGTCTTCTCGTTGCACTCCCTACGCTCCTGCTCCCTCTTTCTCTGCCTTGGTGAGCTGGCGTTTTTAATGAGTGGCTGGAAATACGACATGGACTGAGGTAGCATCTTGTACCATGGAGGTGTCCAGGTCTTGTTGCCTTCAGGTCATCCATGACTAAAGGCTTCAGGACAGGGAAGGTCGGGTGTGGGATGAGCGTGGAGCACAGGCTGTCACCCTGGTGCAGGTGTGCGCCCAAATTTCCTTCCTGCGGTGGGCAGAGCACCTTTCCTGTGGGAAGCGGCAGGAGACATCTTGTTGGGGCAGGAGGAATGTGACTCAAATTGTAGATCAAGGTGAGCCCAAGGGTGGCTCGTAAACCGATTACCAGGTTAAGCAGATAATGCCAATGGCTGGTGCCCAGATTTATCGTCACTTCTGCAGTTCTGAAGTGCTGAGAGAAAGTAAGTTTTTCCCTTCATCGGCTTGTGAGGGTACAACAAAGCTCGTGGTGATGAGTGGGTGGTCAATGGTGCTCTCCTCTTCTGCTCTCTCCTGTCTTGCGTGCACTTTTCAGGGGACACACACACACATGATTCCTGTCCTCCTGCTTATTCTGACGTGATTGAATTTGGGACACCGGTCCCCTGGGAACAGAGCTAGTTTTTAAGCTCTCGTAGGCTCCCTGTTGTCACTGTTTGGGACATGTCAGCAGCAGAAATGGGCACTGACCTTAGGCAGGGAAGAAAGAAACTCTGCGCATTTTAACCTGGTGCAGCTGCAGCTCCTGCTGCGTCACGCTGGGTTTGGAAGGGGACACGTCTAAAGCTGATCCAGAGCTTCCTTAATGGAAGGACCCTCATGGACTGCGAAGGGGCAGCGGGGACCTTCTGAAAGGACTGCAGAGAGGGTGCTGGTGGTGTGTTGATAGATCACATTGTGTATGACGTCATTGTGACCAGAGTTGTGTTACATGGATTTTACCCAGAGAAGAGCCCATTTTTCATTTTTGGCATGTCATTGGGTGAAAGCTGGCTCTTCTCAGGGCAGTTTGAGCTGCAGGAAAATGAGTTCAGCTGTCCAGGGCCTTTCAGGTGGCTTTTAAATGGCAAGGTGGAGTGGTTGCACCTGACAGTGATGGTCCTGAGCATTATTTGAAGTAACATGGCTATGAAACTCAAACCTAAGTGCTAAAAAGGTAAAAATTTTTGGCATACATTAAATATTCAACGAAGAACTCGAGCTCTGCTTGCTTTGGCAAACAAATACATCCCCAAATGGATCAAACAAGTTGTAATGCAGAACAAATTGAAGTAGTAGAGGATTTGTCTCAGGCGCTTAAAATCATATTTTATCCTCTGCCTTTATATTACCATCTATTCAAGGAAAAAAAAATCTTCTGAAATACTGATGGAAAAAAAAGCTGAGCAAGTGTTGTTTCTTCCTTCAGTGCCGTGGTGCTGCTCAGTACAGTCTTGTATTTCTGTCCTATGCTCTTTTCCAATCTTGGAACAACCAAAAAGATAGCTGTCTAATGTACTGTACTGAATTGCTGTCTTTTTCCCCCCAAAGGTTTGCAAAAATTATTTTAAATTAAGCAGGGTACAAAGTTCTTCTAATTTCTAGCACGGAGAATTCATTTTCAATTTCTCTATCAAAGCAAAATGACAAATACAAAATGCAAGTGAAACCAGATGGACTAACTATATTAGGAGCGCTGCATGCATATTTTGTGTCACTTATTAGCATTCATTAAGTCAAACAGGGGGAGAAATAAGCTTTGCCTACATGTATTAAACCAATAAGGCTGGCAAAGATCCAAGCCTGCTCTCGTGGATTAATTGTTTTATAACTGCTTTAATTAAAATTGTTCAGTATATGATTAACCTAAAAGTTTTAATTTCCACAAAATTGTTGAACAAATGAGACATTAATATTTTACATTAACCGTGGAGAGTGTGCTTTGGTTCTCTGAATAGCTTGCTTACTGTAAACCTGAAGCAAGTGGCATTGTGGAAGGAGTGGGGGGTGTGTGGCTCTCGGGTCCCCCCGGTTTAGGTGAAACACTCGTAGCTGGGCAGTTTGTTACAGGAGGTTACGCGTGCGTCACTCCGTTGTGATGAGAGGTGAGCGTCCAGCGTGGTCCTCTGCTCCCGCTGACAGCTTCGGTTTGGGCGGGCGTTGCGGATTGTCCCACGGGGAGGTTGGCAGTGCAGCAGCGAGGCAGGAGCAACGGGTTTGTCCCGTCGGCTCCTCCCCTGCCTCGGCCGATACGGAGTTTTGGGCTGCGCTGGGGGAGCACGTGGAGCTTTCCATTCGCGGATCTGCAGCACTCTGAGAGCTGCCCCTGTATCGGAGATGGACGGAGTGAAGAAGCGATGGCTGCAGGCCTGCTGCAGTGAGCAGGTACCAGGAGCGCGGGCACCTTCGCTGTGCTGGTCACCCTGCTGTCAGGGTCACCCGCAACCTCTCTTCCCTCTTCTCTAGTCAGGGGTGCTGTCTGTTGCTGTAGACTGCTAATTGTGAGCTTTTGCCCCTATTTAATCACCCAGTTCTTCCTACAGCCTGGGATTTTAAGAGCTTTTCCTGCAAAATGGGCAACAAATGCCGCAGGAGAGATGGAGGTTTGGGGCCAGCCGCTGTTGGCACCTCCTAAAGCTGTGCCGAGCACAGGTGACCTCCTCGCGGTGTTTGCTCCGTGGTGGCTCTTCTGCAAAGCTGGAAGCTGTTAAATCTCTGTAGTGCCAAACTCCTGTGGAGAAAGAGCACTTGGAGCTCTTGGGCTTAGGCAGAAGAAAAGCCGATAACCTGTGCTGGAACCTGAAGGGAGTCAAGTCACCTCCACTAAGGAAACCTGCTGTGGGATTTTTGGAAACGTGAGAAGGCACGAACTGTGGTTTTCCGTGTCTTATCAGGAAGTCTGAACTTTCCACGTTTATGCTGTGCGATGCCTTTCTGGGGCATTAGGTTAGTGGAGTGGGGGGGCAAGTGCTGCGAGGAGCCATCGGCACCGCTTCTTGCGGCGTTGGGATGTGCCTGGGAGATCTGCAGCTCACTCTGACCTGGCCTGACCTTCTTCTGCTGTTAGATCTGGCAGGATCGCAGTACGAGGTGGTATGGCTTCAGGGTGTGGATGTGCTCACATGCTGATGGTTTACCTGTTTTGCTGGAAATATTTTGACCTGTGATACTGCAGGCAAAAGTTTCTGTTTGTTGAAGTGACTGCAGAGCTGGGCTGCACCTTGTTGTCCTCCTTTTAAAAAATCAGCCAAGTCATGGTCCAAGCTCCTGGCCCCATTTGAACTGATGAAAATTGTCATTGACTTCAGTGGGACTGAGAGTTCATCTCTTAATTTAACTCTTTAGGGGCCTGCTTTTGAAGTGGCTGGCGTGCTTACAGCATGGGCATCGTGGGTGTCAGGCCCCCAGTCTGTGGGACTTTTGTGGGGGGAGAGGATCCTCACCTGACATGGGGGAGCTCCACAGGTTCTTGGTGGTAGCTCATGTCTTCTGCTGGTGCTCCTTTATGAACCCGCATCGGGGAAAAAAGTCTTTATGTTGATAGCCTCTGTGGTCCCACAAGATGACAAAAAATAGACAAGTGCTGGCTGTGCAGGGTCCAAAACCTGAGCTTATTTTGCTGGAAATGTTATGCACAGCCATGAAACCTCCTGCTGTTGGGTCCTCTTAGAAGTACTTTTGTTCAAATGCAGTTGCCTCCAGTTCAACAACATTATCTGGGCTCTGAATGTCCCGTAAAGGGTTTTGCTTTCTGATAGTCGTCGAGCCTTTTTGTGCTTTCCAGAGTGGAGTGTGCGGGATGTCTGCCATCACTTCAGAACACAAGAATTTCTCCTGGTGGGAGGGCAGTTGCAGAGGGCTAGCTCTGTTAGCCTTCAGCGCATACTCCCGGCATCACTATTAAAACTTCATATGGCTTAGAGTTAACCAAAATCTGGGGTAAACTGAGCAGCTGGCCATGGTTTGCTTGGTCAGAGAGAGCAAGGAAATCCTACTGGTGTTGGTAATAAATCTATAAATGCTCCTTATGTCTAGATTAGGTGGAGTCGGGGCAGGATTGTTCGTGTTGATTTCTATTACAGTTTTAGGATATTTGGATAAGCTTGCAACATGAAGGAAATGAAAAATGTAGGGATTTTCAAGAAAGTGTGTGAGGGTTATCTAACTCAAATGGAGATGGATTTTGATTCCTGTAGGCTTCCTAGAAAAACATATGGAGGGTGTGTGTGCACACACAAACATATGTGGTACGTGCTACCCTACGTAAATACAGCAGTTTTCCTTTCTGTCACATCTGATGAAAGATTTTGTGTAGCTGAATCATTTAATACAGAATTCTGAGAAGATAATGACCAGAGTTTTCCACTTCAGTTCCCGGAGTTCTCTGTTGTTTCCTGCTGTTCTATGCGCTGGGCATCGCTGGAAATTGGGCCATGGCTTTCGCTCGCTAAGGCCTAAGATTAGTGCCTTTGGGTCTTGGACTAATCTGTAAAAGTCGATCAGAGAAACTAGCTCTTAGGTATTTGCATGTGAAAACGTTGCAGCAATCGACCTTTCAGGGTGCACACGGGGGATTCGCAGACATTTGCCAACCCTGCAGGAACGCAGCTCTGCTTTCGTGCCCTCTCTCTGGGGGAGATGAGGATGCAAAATGCAAATCCTGGTGAGGGGTTCTAGCTCCTAAATCCTCATGTAGGGCGGCTGTAGAGCAGTGTTCTCTAGAGTCTCCTTTTTTAGGCTCTGGGAAATGCTGAGCATCAGCCTCAGGCTGGGTGTGCTGTACCAGTGGTGCTGACCTTGGGAAACAGGCAGGGCTTCTCTGCATTTTAGGGGTAAAAATCACTTGCCTGTAGCTCCACCTTGTCCCACAAAGAGCCAAAGCAAAAATCTGTAGGTGTAGTAAGTGCTGAGTGCACCACTATGTCTGTAAGGGCTGAAGCCAGGTGTAAAACCAGCATGGTTGATCCTGGACAAACAAATCTATGGGAGGTGCTGCATTAAGCATCAAGGCAGGTGGCCTTAAGGTGACCTTAAGGTGTTGTCGAGGGCTGTCCTCTCGAGGACCAACGCGTGTGTTGGGTTCATGCACTGTGTTAGCTGTGAGAGCAAACAAGTGTTGCTTGACTGTCCAGAGAGGAGGAAGAGAGTGATAATTCCTTCTGCCAGAGCCAATTTCTCTGAGGAACATCCATTGGGATTCCTTCAGTTACTAATTTGGATGCTAGTTAGGGTTGAAGGGATTTACTCTACTCTCAAGGCTAAAAGGCATTGAGAAATTTCTGTTGCAAAATGTTGCCCAGCTCACAGAGCTGCCCGGAGGCGACTCGCTTATCTACAGGGTGCTGGGGCGGCTTTAAAGTTTTAGCAGGGTAAATGCAAGCATTTTTATGCCTTTGCTCCGAATAATGGAGTTTTGTATTTTCATGCTCCTCCGATGTTATGCCTGGCAATGAGAAAAAAAGTGAGACAGGGTTGATGAAAGCTGCAGTTGTGATTTCTGGAGATGCACTTTGGGAAGTGGTTGGAGTGGCCATCCCTGCCTGTGGAGACCCGTAAAATGCAGCCACATTCCCTCCCTCCGCAACTGCCAGCCTTCCCATGCGGAATCTGTCCAACAGCTACTGGTGCAGTTGAGCATTCTTTGAATCCTCAAGATGATGAAAAGCAAACAATAGGAGTATCTGAGCATTGTCTTTTATACAGCAAGAGATGTTTAAGTGCCTCTGTGGAGATTTTCAACCTGCCTTTCATGTACAATGAAAAGGCCTGTGCTGTTTTCCTGTTACGCTCTTTCCCTCCTGTTGATGTACGGCAGAAGTAACTGCAGTCTGTTGTGAGGAAGATGCAAAACCAGTGCATCTCAGCAAGTTTTTTCTTTTTTTTTTAAAAAGCATCTTTTCAGATTTGAGACGACCACTTCTCATTAATGTGCAGCTTAACCTGGGCTGATCCCATCTGAAATATAAGTATGTCTGTGTTGAGAGAGCTGAAACGGACTCCAGGCTGTTGTAATCCAGGCTGTACTTCATGGTATCCTGTGGGAGTTTTGCATAGTGTAGAATTCCTGGCTGTAGGTGAGTATCGTTGTGCAGGGTGGTGAAACCAGCTGCTCTGGAAAGCTTCATTCGGTAGGAAATGCCTAATGGTGTCTCATGACACCTGCCACGGGTATGTCCCATGTCTGTCCTTTGCGTGAGGGTACTGGAAAATGGAGCAAGGGCAGAGCCCTGGGTGAATTTGATATTAAATGCTGGAGATATTTCTGCATTCTGTGATTTATGACCTCCCCCGGCAGCAGTGTCCAGCCAAGCGTGTTCACCAGGAGGAGGAGATGGTCTTGCCAGCTGCACAGGTCTTGCCACAGTCCAGTTTCCTCTGGGATATGCGTTCAAGCAGATAGCTCTTGTTAGTTCAGCAAACCTTTCTGTAGGAACTGGGGAAAGAAGGAGCATTATTGTTTTTTGTAGTACTAATTATATGGACCTATTTGAATGCCTGCACTGATGAACCATCTAAGCAATGAAAGTTTTCGAGAGATAAAGACCTTCGAGTTTTTTTCTCTTCTCCTGAGTGTGAGTTTAACTTTGCATGTTTACACAGTTCTACTCCCCTCCCAGATTTAATGGGGAGTCCAGGCTGGATGATGAGCATGCCAGTTTATTGAGAATTCTTCTTTCTGATGGTCATGGTTTGTATTTTGTTTTTAATGTAGTTAAGCCAGCTAATTCACAGGTAGCCATCACTTATAGATTGTTGACATTATCCTCTGACAAAATATAATGTGTGGTTAATCCTATTTCCTGCAGTCAATATGGTAATAGTAATTAAGTATCTGAATTATGGAATACTTATGTTGTTTACTTTTGAAATCACACAAACTTCCTGCAATTAGAAACATGAAGCTAAATTATTTAATATCAGATCAGATCTTGAATCCAAGTCATCTGCACACTAAAAAGCATTGTTTCTGTCAAGATAGCAGTACTTGGGTTTCTAATAGTTGCGTTTTATTTGAGTTTTCATGAATAGTTAAGTTCCCCAGTGATTTTGCAGGTGCTCTTCCAACTTCAAGAATTTAGAAATACGACAGGCCAGCTCTTCCAGTTGCGGAGTTAGGATCCAGGCCAGTCCATACAACTGGTCTTTTGACCTGTGGGGACATTTTCTGTGGCAAACCAGAAGTTTCCTACATCTGTATCCCGAAGGCTGCATCTGCTTTTGTGGGCTGAGAGCTGATGACTACCCTTGCAGCTGCCTCCTCCTCCTCCTCGAAGGCTGCTATAACCACAGACACCCAGGCACCTGGCGGGCTCAGCAGAGGGATGGGGCCATAAATTCAGCATGTGGAAACCAGACCTCGCTCGTGCACGTACCTCTTGAACTTCTGCTCTGCAGAGACTGGTAGCAGGAGACTGCAGTGTCCTGAGCACCAAACTGCCCATGTATCTGCCCCAACGAGCCGCAGGGTTTCCTGTTCCCAGTATACTGGGAATGCACAGAAGATGCTCCAGTTGGTTCAATCTTATGCGTCCTGTGAACAACATATTTGCTGACCTCACTCAGCGTTTGCTTCCCTGTCTGCAGATTATCAGAAGAAGGGAGTGGTTGGGGACTACTGTCTGTCTTGTACCCAAATGGGTTGTACGTCCATTCAGAGCCCTCTTTCCAGCGAAGCAGAGTATGCTGTATTTTCCACCCCGGTAGCGTTTTTGGTTCTTTAGTTCTTGTTTCTCTTTATTCAGCCCAAGCTCTCTTATTCAGTTCATTTTGTTCCTGACAGGTTTTCATTTCCTTTATAAATATATAGCATTTTCGTTGGCCTCTTGGCTGTGAAAAGGATTTAATACATTGTTTTCTCCACACTTGCTTTTTTTGTTACTATCAAAGGCTATTCTTTCTTTTCCTCGTCCCTTGAATAATCACTGGAGACAGTAAGGGAGTCTTTCTGCATAGCTGCATGCTTGCAATACATGGTAATAACTATTAAGCTCCTTATGAATTGTAGCAACTTGTGTTTTTATTTAAGTTCTAGCAATTGGAGATGGCTTTTGACTTGTAGACAGAACACTATGCACTGAATTTTCCAAAGATGTGCCTACCGAATATGCATATACTTGTACATACAGGCATTTACGCACGCCACTCCTTGCTTTGCAATGCAAATGTGTGATCTGCAAGTAAAATATGGGCTCTTCTGTGCGCAAGAAGAGCGAAGCAGGATCTGAGTGCAGGCTCTGAATTCCAGTCCCCGTTCTTGCACTTATTTCTGTGACCAGAGGCAAAAGTTGCTTAACATACTCCATACCTCAGCATAATGCTCTGCAAAATGGGGGTGACAATACCATTAACATCACGCAGTGTGGCATGGAGCTGAAGGGAGAGGCCGAAACCACTTCCGACACTCTGAATAGTACCTTTCCTTACAGAAATGTGGTATCATTCCTTACAAGTGAAGTATCCTGTAAGTCGGTGTGGGAAAGGGAGATGCAGATGTTCATTCTGAACCAGTTCATTTCCAAAAGGATGCTGACTTGCGTTCGGCCCCAAATATAAACCTGTGATAACAAACACGGCACCAAAAGCCAACGCAAGAAGTTTCCATCACTTTTGAAAACTGGCACCGAACAAATGAACAACCTCACGCGGCATTTGCAGCCCGGTGCTGCAGTGCAGGGAGCCCTGGGAGCCTCCTGGCAGACAGCGGCTGCATCGGCTTCCCGGGAAACTTGACTGTCCAAGCCAAGGGACCCGTGGAAAAGAAAATGAGTAGAGAGAGAAGCAGTAGAGAAACGTAACTCGACCTTTATGTGTTCATTGGCTTTACTATTTTCAGGTAAACTTGGCAGAAAAGGAGGGGATTTCTGTTTGCATGCACTGTGATTTATATTTTTAGGTGAACATTTATATTTTTAGGTATGCATCTCTCTCATACTAGAAGACAAATGTGCTCTATCTTCAGCTGGTGTTATCTATTACTTTTCTCTCTCTAGCTCATGTAGAGGAGATGTCTGTGTGCCTGAACTGGGAGCTGTCTTTCCTAAGGGATCTGTAGCATGGACCCTTGTGTCCCTGAAGTCCCGCAGTCATTATTGCATTTCCATTTTCCTGCAACATTCAGTGTTTTTTTTCATGTCACCTTCCTTGGAGTGTTCCTCTTATTATTTTCTCTGCTGGTTTAAACAGTCCACAGCATCTGTTCTTAATTTTATAAATGTATTAAATTCCATTCCTGGATCTGTTTGAAGCACAGGGATCAAATACACACGCCCCTCCCTATGGATCAAAGCATCTTTTTGCCATTAAAATATATTATGCCTAAATATATGCTTGGGGAAAAAAAAAATCAGTATCGCATTTACATTGCGAACTGGAGAGAGATAGATGTATGTCACCCATCCCAATCACTAGAAAGGTTTGTGTAGATTTAATTGGGTGCTGTGTCCCGTCGGTTGGGGAAGCAGTGTTGGGCTGCGGTGCTGTGAGCAGGCAGCTGAGCGTGTGGGGTCGAGATGGTGCCACAGAGACAGAGATGCACTGCCGACCTGCGTGGTTGTGCCCCGGGTTGGCAGTGCATCTCTGGGGGTAATTACTTAATGCGGTCGCTGTTACGGCATTTCTGTGTTGTTAGGCCGGTGTGGGAGCTGAAGGGGCTCTCATTGCCTGCTGGAGCGCCAGGGCTCCGTGCAGAGCTTGCAGAAGTGAATCAGAACAGCTTAATAGAGAGCAACCACTCTCTCTTCAAGCACCTGAGGATGTGGGCAAAGAGGAGGAGAAAAGGTGATGACTAAGAAGCTAGACAGTGTAGAAGGCAGCTTGGGCTACCTGATGGGGGGGGCAAAGTGGCGATGATTTTTTGCAGTCTCTCCACCACTCCGGCAGAGATTGGATCACTTGAAGGTCTGTACCTGGAAAGCAGGGTAGCAGAAGCCTGAGCGGGGTCTGAGCACAGCCGTGACTCATGGGTAAATGGCTTGGGATGATACATGGTCTCTGCTGAAAGGCTGGATGGTGCAGTCTGGGACATTCTCTGGGTTGCTTATGTCCAAGGAGGCCTGGCAAATACTAAGCTGCCCTTTCAAAGCATCTTTAGATAGTTGGCCATTTCTCTCACTTGATTTATGCTGGAGAGCAGAAACCAGTGCAATGAGTTTTTAGTTCCCTTGAGATGCCAGGTTGGTACTTTGCTCACACAGTGACTTCGGCTGGCTTCAGACCAGTCCCTCTCCAAATGTGGCAAAGGGTACATATGGAAGGAGAATGAGTCGCAGTCTTAGAAAAATGTGGCCTGCATGAATTGCCTTTCTCTCTCTGCTTCTGTTCAGATAGGACTTCTGACACTGAGACCACCTGTGAAACAAAGGAAAGCATGTGCGCTAGTCTGAGAGGCTGATATGCTGTCTGAGCTGCCTTCACACTTGTACTGTTTTAAAAGGAGCAACTCAATCCATGTTGGGTTTACTGGAAGACTTGGCTGAGAAAATTGAAGTTAGGTGTCTATGATAAAAGCATTGAGCTTTGCTTGTCTTCCTGCCATTATATTTCAGACTCAGCATCCAGCTGAGGTTGGGACTCCGGAGCAGAAGGAACTTAATTCTGATACACAGATGGGCCTTGGTCCCTTGTCTTTGAAGTTTATCTGAGGTTCCCGTGTAGCATCCCGTCTCAGTACTGTCTAAGCATCGGCAGATGTTTTACCTTTTACCTTTTATATACATGATGAGGTTTTTCATCTGGTGATCTCAATTAATTAAGCCTTGTAGTACTGCTTTGAGTTCTATGAAAGCTAGCTGGATGCTCTTGCTACTCTTGCTCCCATCTGATGTTAAACCTGCTGAAGCAGTAGGTAACAGACTCAAACCAGATTAAAGCTTTATTATTCACATAGAAGTTAATCACGAGCAGGGATTCTTTGCACACTGCAAAACTCCACATATCTTGCTGGGCTTTGAAGGAAGAGCTAGGCTAAAAATAAAGGGGATGAGTTATTACCATGTCCTCCTTCAGGGAGTGGGTTAGCTGTATTTTTTAAGAACTGGAATGAGCGCTGGAGATGTTCGTAGAAAACTTAAATTGGTTTTCAACACTCTGTCCCTGTGCTTTAAGTTTGGATGGGGGTACCTCTTAGGTAAATGCGGATCTTGGGTCAGAAGCAGGTCTTGCTAAATTGGCTAGAAAAAGTGGTTGCTTCAGAAAATGAACTAATGGGACATTTACAGCCCAGTCTGTAGTGTGCTAGGTGCTCTGGGTTTGCCTACGTAGCGCCATCGTGCATCTGATTATCTTGAAGCACATGGGTAGTACGACTGGCTTCTTTAGGCTTATTGCTTGGTCAGAAGGCATTCTTGGAGCATGCATCATCTTCAAGAATGGAGCCCTTCCAAACAGATTTGCTATAATAGGATGCATTGGAGAGAACATAAACACAAGAAAATAATGGCAGGAAATACCTCAGATCAGCAATCTTTTACTTAGAAAAAATACTCAAAGACACGTCATTCATGTCATAGCTTTCCTCTGAGAAATCTGCCTAGTAACAAAACTTTTAAAAGTGCCCCAGACCTGAGGCTAAATGCCACTTCATTCTGGATTCTTTGCTACCTCTTGTAAATGTATTGAGTTACAGCCCTTGCTGTGGTTACTTTACAGAAATACTAATGAAAGTACTGGAGAGAAAAGGCCAACCACCAGAAAAAGTTGGAACCCAGGCGTATTTCTTAACAGTGGCTTCTGTTAATATGGATATCCTGCCTCATTTAGTGCTTATGAGCTATTATAGGACTTCCGTGGTGAAATGCAGGCAGTTGGATTGAATTTCTTGTTTGACTTGTCCAGCAATGGATAGAAATGCTGGAGTGATTCTCTCCTCCCACATGGCAAATCCGAAGCCCCAGTTTGCCTGTTACTGGGCTGCAGGAAGGTGGGTTGGGCTGTTCTTCACAGCTGCGCACATATTTGCTTCTCAGAGGCAAACTGTATTTGAATTTGTATTTCTTGCAGCTCCTTCTATTCCATCAGTAACTTGCAAGCGGCTTCCTTCATGGCTGGTTCTTCTGCTGTGTGGATTCACGCCCTTGCAAAAGTGCCATGGGAGCAACCTGGGGTGTCTCTGCCACTGCTGTTTTCCCTTCAGTCACTGTCACTGCTCCCTCCTTGCTACATTCATGCCGTTAAGTAAAATCCTGTCTTGGGAGATTGCTGGGTGTTGTGACATGCGTGTTGGTAGAGTCAGAATTTCCTGTTCTGTCTCCTAAGGAACTCCCTTCCTGGCTCTCTGAGCAGCTTATGTGGGGCTTTATTCCTGTGATATTCCCGTCCCACAGTCTTCAACACGTTGTAACGTCCTCAGTATTACATACGAGGCTCTGAAACATGAAGGAACCAGTGGCCTGCTGAAAACCTTGCAATGTGGCAAGTTTTTGAACGGTGGCTTCCCAAGTGCCGGCCGTGATGCTGCCCATGGCATTGGTGACCATCCCTCCTTCCCACTGCTGTCATGTCTAGCATGTCCAGCAAGTTGGTGCAAATTTCTCAAGTGTGTTAAAATTATGTTAAGAACAACATTCCATGGTTTGACCATCCGCTTTTGAGAACCCACTTTGACCTGAACCTGGATAACTCCAGGACAGATCCGCTATATGTCCAGGAGACTGACCGTGGGCTCTTTATAACTTCCCAAAAGCTTGCCTCATTAACATTAACTCTGTCCTCAAGACCCTTTCTCTTTCTTCACAGGGCAGATCAGTGTTTCATACTGGGATGCTCAGGTATGGGATATGTTAAGATGTATGGGGTATTCTGCTTTCCAGAAGAATTTCCCTGTTTTGGATTAGTTTTGCTTTGCCACCCCCATGTAACATGTAGAGATGCAGCACTGGCAGAGCTTTGGTAAAAGCCAGTCCTGCAAAAGTCCTGGTTAACTTGGATGTCCTTTATTGTGTTGTAGGTTTTGAGTTTGTTTAATTAATTGCTGGAAGGAGGAAAACTTCTCTTTCTCAGAGCAGCAGGGATGGATCTCACAATCTCAGTGGTCAAGAATGAAGTAGACTGCCAACAATACTCCAGCCTCTTTGAAATGTGATTATATGTTTCGAGCCTAGCCCTGTGAAATATAATAAAAGCCAGCAGGAGACTATAGCAAGGCTGAAATATCATGCTGCCACCTGCTTTTACCAGTTCATACCGCCTTTTGAAGAGTTGTTGGCTTGGCAAGAGATTGGCCAGCAGCCTGATACGGCAAGGCCAAAGCAAGGAGAGGTCTGGGGTCCTGGAAGTAGCGACACCTTTCAAACATCTGTCCTTGGAGTACACAAAATATCTAACCTGCATTAATAGTGATGAAAACAGAGAATCGGTGTGAAAGAGTGAAAATCATGTGCCTTTGCAGTTTACTTTTGGACTCTGTGTGTGAATATGTTGTCTTTTCCTGTGGGCCATTTGGCAAGCAAGCAGCGCAGAGGGCTGCAGGTTCAAGCTCTCAACGCCGGGAGAGGCGATACCCAGGTGTAGTGTATAGTCAGAGGATTTGCTTGTGGTTCCAGAATTCCTTAATCCAAGCTAAGGCACAGGAGGGATCGGCATGCTGGCACTAGCAATCGTGTTTCTGTGGTCTGGCAGCACAAGAGCTGAGAGGACCGACCTCCCCTGGACCCAGGTGGCCCCAGCCCGCAGCAGGAGGTAGTGGGTTAGTTGCAGCCAAGTCACTGCTGGAGAGCCAGGGAAGTTATTTAGCAAGTCCCTTTTCGTTGTTCTGCTGTCTCTCTTATGGTCTCTTTCCTTCAGGGTTATTTTCGTGTGTCGCTTAGAGTCTCGGTGCATTGTCTTTTAGAAGTTTTCTCTCTTCCCGCGCCTGTGGGTTTGCCCTCCTGTCATCCCGTGATCCAACCCGCCTGTTCGACACCATCATCGTGTTTGGCTCCGAATATGTTTCACAGATCTGTTGCAACTCCAGTTTACCCAGATGAGGTTTGGCATAACAGAAACATGTATCTTCTGTTTCCTTATGGTAGCTGTAGAGAACAGAAAGGGTATTTCCCCATCTCCCTTCCCTGCAGTCACTTGAGTTACAGCATTTGCAGGTCTCCCCCTGCGAGCGGCTGCAGGGTGAGATTGTGATGGATTGACTCTGCCTTCTGTTTACACCAGCACTGCCTTTCATGCCCTGTTGCTATTTGTGTTTTTTGATGAATGATTAATTAGAAAAATAATCATTTGTAAATTGTGAGTGAACCAGACGTTTGGCCTTGCCTGTAGGGAAATCGAGTCTCCGAGCTCTGCTGCAGTGTGCAGCCTGCTCACGAATGCAGGAGTATTCCCAGGCTAGTGATGAATTTACATGAAGTTCCCTTTCAGCATTTTAATGACTGTTACAGCTGAGTAACTAATGAAAGATATTAACAAACAGAAGAAGTAAATATTTAATTTTTCTATAGCATTTTTTCAGCTTGTCATAGCCAGTATTTTTAAATGTATGTATAGGAGAATTTCTGCCCCAATCTCTTCATCTCTGCCCTGAGTACAAAGCTTGCTGTATGTGTTGGACATGATGAATGCCTCTGTGGAGACATTTTACTGTGAAATGTGCTGTTCCTCTGCCCTGTCGTGACAGGCTGCAGTCAGCTTTTGATGGCTGTGAGTTAGCACAGCCGAAAAGGCATCTCCTTGCTGCCTGTGGTCCCCGAAGATGAGATGGCCACAACAAGGTCATTCGGTAAACTACAGTGATTAGTGACTCCATCAAGAAAAACTGCTGAACACAGCAGGGAGCAGTCATTTGAAATGTCTTAACTCTGATAATTTACCTTCTTCTACCCTTTAGTATTTTGCCTCCTTCCTTTGCCTGAAAAAACCTGCTGGGTAAGATTTTCTGCGGGGTCGTCTTGTCTCCCAGCAGATTCTCTTGCCTGTTTTTCTTTTGTATTCCTCCATGGTTCACCACAGTGTGATGATCTGGCATTACTGGGATTTGGGGTCAAGCTGAGGAACACTCTGCAGCCTAAAAGGTGGGCTACTGTCCTGCCAACATTATATTCAAATAGACAGGGGAGAACCGGGGGCAGGAGTTCCCTAGAGGGAAGGTTTTGCCGCAAGAAACAGCGGGGAGGATTTGTCAGAGGCCTTATGGGTGTTTATTATTAAACAAGTGTGGAGCTGGCTGCGTGCTACACCTGCGGTTTATTTTGGTGTCTGGTGAACCCAAGCCGTGCACACAAGATGGCACTGGGGGGGTGGCCGGTCTGACAGTCACGCCGCGTCTGGGGTGCAGTGCCAGGCACGGGGACACGGTGTGTTTGTCCCCACCTCGCTTCCAGGCTCGTGCCTGCTTTGCCATCTGGGCTCGTAGCAGCAGACCCAGTGAGAAGTTCCATCCCATTCTTGAATTAGACTCTGTGCAGTTATAAAGAGGTGGGGGAATTTTTTTGTGGGTACAGCTATGAACGAATGAGCCAGCTGAGATCTTTGTCTCTTAGGCATTGCATGCTTTGGAGGGGGAAGGAATAAATCTTTAAGCCTGCAGGAACTTCATCAAGCACTTACTTAGGGAATTTGGCCAACATCGTATACCCACTATGTCATTGTGGTTCTCTGTGCAGGGCCCCACGTGATGTAAATCTCCCAGGGTTGTCTCTGGCTTTGTCCTTGTTTTCGACGGAGCCTGTCCAGGCTCCGCGCGACTGGGATCCAACTGCCTCGGCTCTTCCCTGCTCTCATTTAGTCTCCCCAGCCTGCCATCTTTTACAGCCAAGAAAAACTTATGCTAAGTGATCAAAAGCATTCATCTGGATGGAGATATATATATATATAGCAAGAGTATGTGTGTGTGTGTATTTTTTTTTTAAAGAGCTCATCAGAGTAGATCATAAAGCCAGAGTGAAATACAGTGAAATTTCCCATTAGAGACAGTGTTTCTTAAACTGTTTCCCATGGGAACCTTTTTCGACCTGTATCTAGACTTAATTGCCTCTCCTGCTTCTGCCTGTGAGCTTTGAAATATATGAGAAAATGCAAGAATAGGGCCTTTCAGTTGCAGGAGACAGGATGGGGACTGTCAGGATCCAACCCACCACTTCTGAGAGAGGTGAGGGGAAAATGGAGGCTTCCATGCCTCGAAATGTAGTATTTCATGCCTGCATGTGCAAATACGCATGGACGTCGCTGCTCACCAGTGGGTCTGCTTTCTCGCCTCTTCTGCTTCCCCATGCAAACATCCCGTCTGGACATACATCTCCCTTCCCGTTGCAAGTGCTCGTGCAGACCTTCCTCCCTGCACGCCTCCTCTGAAAGGCTGTGGCACCTCCTCTACATTAATAAAATATGAGCTGAGCCGACCTTCCCCTTTCTCTGCTCTCCACCTCCTCTTTACATGTCCTCCTGGCTGTTCCTCTGCCTTTCCTGTGCTTAATCTTGCCTCTCTTCTGCTGGTCTCTGTCCTTGCTGAGCTGGGAGGTGACGATCCCCGTTTGCCGTGGAGTGTGCGTGGGTTCCTGCTGCCTCCAGCGAGTCCCAAATTGAAGCTGAATGCCCTGAGCCTGATAGGCAGCAGGGAAGGGTTTCGTAGAGCTGCACGGTCAGGATCAGCTGTCCTTGTTATGGGTGTGAGGTGGCTCAGTTATATGTGACTTGCCAGCTCCTTTCGTTAAGTGCAAGTCCAGGGGTAGAAAGGCCCCTGGTTATCAGCTTTGGATGGTGCAGGGTCTGGAGCGGAGGTGGCCTCAGAGAAAAGCATGAGCTGTTTTTTCTTCACTGCCTTCAGGTTAGTGCTGCCAAAGTGGTGTTCCCTGGGGTCTGGGCTGGATGTTGCCTGGTGCTGAGCTGGGGTTTTTGGCAGAAGGACTGTCTTCTGGGATGTTGGACCAGCTCCTTTTGGGACTGGATTTTGTGCGTAACCAAAGCAGGTTACGTGTTGAGTTTAACTGGCCTCTGCCTTGCTGATTTTTGTCCCGTTACAAAATCTCAGACCTTTACTGTCACACTAGATAACTCGATTCTGCATAAATCAGTCCTACTAAAAAAAAAAAAGAAAAGGTAAAAAGCAAAACCCTTTCCTTCTTGTAGAGAGCAGGCACCTAGCAAGGTTGTTCCCCTTCCTAAACAACCTTAGCAAGGTTGTTTCTTCCTTTCTAAAATGCTGAAGGGGATTAGATTGTATAATGGAGTACTCAACTGTCAAGTGATTTACGGCAAAGGTGCAGTTGAGTTATGGGAGCTGTTAAAATGCCTGTTAAAGTACTAAATGTTTTTAAAAACTCATATTATTTGGCTGGTAGAATGTAAAGGTCTAATGGAGCTATTACTTTGCTCTGTATAAATACACATTTGGGCAAGTGTTATTTATGTATGTTCTCACTATTGTGGGTTGGAGTGACCCAAAGCCATTGCCACCAAATGGGTGTACATCAGCCTGTGCAAGCCAGGCAGTGGTTTCATTCCTGGTGGACAGTCGGACCAGAAGTCCTCACCCTGTGGAGGTTTAGCCTCCTCTTGACAGCGCTGGGGTGATTTGAGGATGTATTGGTTTTATGTGGCAAGGTTTTGGTAGCGGGGGGGGTTACAGGGGTGACTCCTGTAAGAAGCTGCTGGAAGCTTCCCCTGTGTTCGAGAGAGAGCGAGCCTATACCAGCTGGCTCTAAGATGGACCCGCCGCCGGCCAAGGCCGAGCCAATCAGTGATAGTGGTAACGCCTCTGTGATAACATTTTTAAGAAGGAAAAAAAAGTTGGGACGCGGAAAACAGCCACCGGAGAGAGGAGTGAGAACATGTAAGAGAAACAAGCCTGCGGACACCAAGGTCAGTGCAGAAGGAGGGGAGGAGATGCTCCAGGCGCCGGAGCGAAGATTCCCCTGCAGCCCGTGGTGAAGACCCTGGTGAGGCAGGCTGTCCCCCTGCAGTCCAGGGAGGTCCATGGTGGGGCAGATATCCACCTGCAGCCCGTGGAGGACCCCACGCCGGAGCAGGTGGGTTCCTGAAGGAGGCTGTGACCCCGTGGGAACCCTGCGCTGGAGCAGGTTCCTGGCAGGACCTGCGGATCTGTGGAGAGAGGAGCCCATGGAGCAGGTTTTCTGGCAGGACTTGTGACCCCGTGGGGGACCCACGCTGGAGCAGTCTGTGCCTGAAGGACTGCACACCGTGGAAAGGACCCATGCTGGAGCAGTTCGTGAAGAACTGCAGCCCGTGGGAATGGCCCACGTTGGAGAAAGTTCGTGGAGGACTGTCTCCCGTGGGTGGGACCCCACGTTGGAGCAGGGGAAGAGTGTGACGAGCCCTCGCCCTGAGGAGGTGAAGCGGCAGAAAATAACATGTGATGACCGTAAACCCCATCCCTGTCCCCCTTGTGCCGCTGGGGGGGCTTGGTGGAGAAATCCGGGAGTGAAGTTGTGCCCGGGAAGAAGGGAGGGGTGGAGGGAAGGTGTTCTGAGATTTCGTTTTATTTCTCATTTACCTTACTCTGGCTGATTTGTAATAAAAAGTGAGCTAATTTTCCCTAAGGTGAGTCTGTTTTGCCCGTGATGGTAATTAGTGAATGATCTCTCCTGTCCTTATCTCGACCCGCAAGCTTTTTGTTATATTTTTCTCTCCCCTGTCCAGCTGAGGATGGGGGAGTGATAGAACGGCTTTGGTGGGCACCTGGCGTCCAGCCAGGGTCAACCCTTCACAGAGGAGTAGCACTGAGGCATGCTTGTGTCTGGAGGTGATGATTTTCTCCTAAGGATTTTCAGTGCCTTGACTCACTGACTTTGTAGAAGCTTTTGGCAAAAAAGCAGCAGGTCTGTTGTCCCAGACAGCATGGATTTATCTTTCCTCAGCACTGATGTTTCTCATGTCCTGGACTTGAAACATAGATGGATGTGCATAAAAGCACACAAGCCTAAATAAACACTTTCAGTGTTTCTACTTACTTTAAAGGGAACAGGGTAAGCTTGTGGCCTGTGGACCTTGACAGTTTTTGATGTGGAAGATGATCTTTATTTTTAAGACGCAGTTTTGCACCTGCTTTTAAACATGCTTGCCCAGAAGAAACAGCGGGGAGTTGGTTTGCCGCGGAGATTTATGACTGAGTGTCAGACCTCTTCTCTTCCCGAGACCTTTGCACCCCAGCAGAGTCACTGTGACCTCCTGGCTACCCGGCACTATAACCACCGGAGACAGTAAAAGTCTGTTCCTGAGAAATAAATATGGGAGACTTTGGCCAAGTACATGTGATGTCCTCTAGTATACAGCCTTTCTGGGTCAGCTGTAGCCATCTGGTCAGGATGCCCTCATATATATCTGAATTCAGATGCTGCTAGATTTGTATACCCTGGTACATCTTCCTTGCACTGACAGCCCATGGCTGATACGGAGGAAAAAGTTCACACCAGCTTCTCATCCAGTGTATGAAAAATTAATTCTTCTGGCTTTTTGGGCCGTTGTATGCCTACAAAGGGTTGCAGTGTTGCGCTGTGTAAATTTGTGGTGGTGTACAGTAAATACTATGCTTTAATGGTCACAGGTCTGACATTCCTGTTGAGTTATGTACCATAATGTTGGAACACCATGGGTTGAATTTTGATCTTATATACGTGGGTGCACTTTAGTGCATGCCTGAAGAAAATTGGCCACTAAACTTGCAGGTTTGTGTGCACAGTCAGTGATTGTTTAAGGCATCTGGTGATGCCCCAAAAGGTATGAAATTAATTTTCAGGTACAATAAACAATATTTCAGCCCTGACTGGCTTGACGGAAGCTTCATCTTCCAGCACTAGATATTGAAATGGGTTGCGGGATTGCATTTAAGAAGGGATTTGTTCTGCCTGTCTCTTTAGTGCAAAGGAAGCTCACGAAGTTGTACCTAAGCAGTGGTGATACAGCAGAGTGCTGCTTCACCTGAGCGATGCCTCAAATCCTACACTGCAACTGGAGGTTTGGAGTCATCATTAACTATCTTACAAATTCCTCATCATGTAGATTAAATGGAGAGATTTTTTATTCCTGTTTTCCTCTGTACAAGCTGGACACAGCCCTGTCTAAATGCATTTATCACTGACTGCTTTGGATAGGGGATTTCTGCACTGTTTTTATCTCTGCATGCAAGGGGCTGTGCAGGACCCCTTTCCTGAGAGAGGGATGCCGACTGGTAACAAGTGAAAGGAGGCTCCGGAGGGGCATGTGATGGCTCATTCAGTGTTTGAATTTCAGTGCAAGGGTTGCCAGTGACTGGGAATTACTCAGTGCAAGGAAATCTCTGAAGAGGCTGGAGCAGAAAGTGTCTGTTGTGGGACACGTTGGTCTGTGGTAAGCTACAATGGGAGTCCAGCACCAAGACCAGTAAAGACTTGTTGGCAGGAGGTGCTGGACCCTTAGGACAGGGTCATTGAGACTTTACCAGCAGCAGCTAATCTGGTGTCTGCTCCTCTGTTATGAACATATTTGCATACTTGCCCCCATATTATATCAGGTCTGTCTTGCCTTGGAAGAGCATTTATGAAGTCTAGAAGCATGGTAGGAACAAATCTGCTTCATCCACAGCACAAAGCAGCCTTTGGTATTAATCACTTCATGCCATTAGCTCTGTAAGTCCCATTCAAGCCAGGCTCTAGATAAGAAAGTCGGCGTCAGAGCCGTCCTTGCCCTTCTTGCTTGGATTCAGAGGCTGGGAAATGATAAGTAATGTATTACACAAATTTAGCTCTCCTTTTTACTCTCCTGTTTATAATTGTCAAAGGTTTGAGCCTTCTGAAATAATAAGGTTAAGTGGCCCTCTCTGACCTTAGATATATAGGAAGAAATATAGCTGTGAGAGACTCGGGCCATTACACCTTAACAGTGAAGAATCAGAGTCATTTGAAAAGCCTGCTAAATTATCCTGCTTAATGCCGGACACTTGCAAGGTGACTTACAGTGCTGAAAAAACATAAACATCCATAACTGTGACTCTGCTGCAATCCAGAAGGGGTTTTGCCACATGCCTGTGTCTGGGTCGGTTAATAGGAGCGATGGCAGATGAGCTCCCATGGGCATCATCTCGCCTGGGATCCTGGGTGCTTGGTCCACAGCTGGGCCCAAGCTGGGTGCCACTGTTACCCCAGTTCCTGTGCAGATCCCAGGCAGCCGAGCTGTGGTCACACCTATGGTTTTAGAGCACGTATTTAACGCGGGAGCCTGGCCAGGCTGCAGCACGCCTTGTTGTGTGGCTGGTGCCCGTCATCTCTCCAAGCAGCGAGGTGCTCTGCCCCAGGGCTCCCCACCTCTGGGGACAGCAGGAACGGAGGGCTCTCTGTCGCTGTGCCCCTTGGACTTGGTAGTTGCTGCTCCTTTGCTCAACAGTCTAGGAAGGGAAAATTTTATTTTCATGTGGGGGTTGCCTTTTAGATGCCGCCTGTCTTACCCAATTGAGCAAGAGACAGATAAAGCATAACTGGCTGATGTGAAGTTTGATTAAGGACTTGGTAGCTGACATGTTCTTTTGGTGGAAGGAGAGCAAGCCTGTTGCTAATTTAGCACCTGATCCAAAGAAACATGGAAACGGCACTGAGAAGTCATCCTTTCAGCTCTGTTTAGATCTGGCCTTAAAAACGTAGCAAGTTTGGGCTTGGATAGCCATCTGTCTGCTCCAGGTAGGGGCTCAGGAGAAGAAACGTCCTTTTGTCCTTGAGTCCAGAGTCTCGGAGAAGAGCAAGCTGTCCCCACTGCCTGGCACAAGCATCTATATGTCAGCCTGTGCACCTTGGTGTAGCAACCGTCGATGCCAAAGCTGATTTACACTAGGTGAGACTCTGGTTCAGGGTATTTCCAATGGGATGCCTTTTCTGTACGCTCTCCTGTTATCTGAATTATCTGCAATTACAGAAATTCCTGCTCACAGACGTATTTGCTAGAACATTTGGGGAAAGAAGGTTCAGAGCTGGACTGAAATAGACTTGTTGGAGCGGTGCTCTGTCGTAACCGCTCCCCCATGCTAAAGAAAATCTTCTTCGGCAAGCACATGAAATAAATTGGCATCGTTACTCAGAAGCCAGATGGAGCAGAATTCCAGATTAAATAGAACAAAGTCAAATTCAAAGAAATTTAGAGCGAAGGCACAGTGCGAGTTAAAGGCAACTCTGCGTTGCCCTTAAATTGAACAATCATTGTTCCCCCACGTTCCCCCTGAGCGCTGATCACCCCGGTGGGAGTTTCAGTATTGGGTTCGTTACAGTGGTGTAAATGAACTCCTCCTACAGAACTGAAGATTCAACTCCCAAAGCCAATCAGCAACATAGGGATCTAATTTCCCCTCTGCTGTCTAAATAAAATGCTGCTGCAGATGGAAGGCTCCCTAGAAGCTGCTTCTGGACTGCTTCCACCTTTTTATGAAAGCTCCACTCAGACATGGTACAGTATGCAGTAACATAACCCGTTGAGTGCTGTGATCCCTGGAAAAAACGTAAGGGGGAGAGAAGCTGGGAACAAGCTTTGAGATTCAGGGTTGGGAATAACAATAGAAGAGCAAAGTATTAATATTTCAGAGCACAATCTGCTTTGTGGAATACAAGGGGGCTTGAGGGAGGAAGCAGATGGAGGGAGCTGGGTATGTGTTTCCCGAGGAGGTGGCATTGTGTCTGTTGCTTTGTTAGTTGGAGTTCTAAATATTGAAACAAAAGCACAGAAAAGAAAGAGGCTGAAATTTAAATTTTACGATTTGCACTTGCTTCTCAGTTTGGGATTAAGCTGGAGCTGTTGTCTTTCAGTCCGTGTAGGCGTTTTGGTTGTGTGTGTTTGTTCTGTGTACACATCTGTGCATGGCGGGGTGTGTGCTCCTGCAGACTCTGCTGGGGTGAGCGCAGATCCAGAGCCGTCCTCGGAGCTCGTCCCATCACAGTTCACAGCACTGAATCTGGCCTGGCATTAGCACCCAGCCGAAGTAAATACAGCTCTAGAGATGGTATGGCAGCCACCTGCACGGGAGTGCACTCTGTTTCTAAACTCGCCAGAAGTTCTCATTCGTGCCCTAGGATGTGTGCAGGCAGCCAGCCACGTCTCTTGGGGAACAGTTTACTCCTTAAGTGCAGACTCGCAGAATCCAGTCTGCAGGTGATGGTGTGCAGCGAGACTCCGAAGGACAGCGCTGATCCTCTGGTTTCATTATGGCTTGCAGATTTTCACACTTTCTGACCTGAGCAGAGATTCAGCTGGACCTTCAAGTCATATTCTTGAAGTGAACACAATTAAGTTGTGCCTTAAGTTGGCTCTTCAAGTTGTTGATGCTCTGTTTTGGTCCATAGGTACCAATGGCTATCTAGGAGGAAATACTATTTTCTCTTAGGATGGGCATAATGTCGACAAGAGCTGCTAGGAGTTGTCTCTTAACATGGAGAGATTAGGAAATGGATGCAGAGAAGGGCCTGGTTCAAAGTTTACCCCAAACCAGTAGAATAATTCCTGGTAGATCTCATGGATACCGGGTTGGGTCTGAGTTGGAGTGTGCATGATGGTTTGAGTTGTAACTGCACATTCAAATCTCTGAATGTGAATTCCCCCATCTTTAGCAACCAAGCTGTTTGAACTGGGGTCACCCTGGTTTTTAGGATTGGTCTTAAAAAATGTTAGTTAACCTCCTGCAGTTACAGAGAAACCCCAAATCTGCTATGGATGACTGCAAGAGGAGGACTGAGGGTTTTTGAAATGTCTTTCAACAGCATACAAGGGAGATAAATGTTCTGTGGCCACAGTGCTGCCCTCGTAGCCCGACCTCATCACTGTGTGTGGTAAGTCCCAACCGGGTCCTTCACGGAGGAGGTCTTTCTGGTGTCCAGCTACCAGGCAGTGATGGCTGCGTTCTTCGTTGGTGAAATTATACATAAACATACACACTCTGAAGCTCAGCCCTGGGACTGTTCACTGTAAACATCACATTGTCCCACAATTTACATTAATGAGATTGATTTACATTTATATAGCTCCTTTCATCCCGAAGGATCTCAGAGTGCCTCACAGACTAAAAAAAACCTACGGCTTCATCACAGCAATGTGAACCGGTTGTGGTGTGAGCCAGCCAGACAGGAAAAATGCACACAAGCATTGCCTTGTTGTCTTGAGCAAGAGGCATTTTGGGGAAGTTAGTCAAATATTTTCTCCTGTGCAGACCTGGATGGACCTTGTAATCAGACATGTGGAGAACTTAGTGGTCTTGTGCTTTATCTGCTTCTGTGGCAGGAGGGACTGAGATGTCTCACAGAGGGTCGGGTGACCAAGCAAGTTTGGAAGAAAAGTTGTCCAGAAGAAGTTTCTGGTAATGGTGTATGTGGCACTACAGTGCAGCACTTGCCCAGTACATCTCCAGACCCTTAGCAGAGGGAGGCAGGCACTGTTGACAGGGATGAGATGAGGATGGGACTTGTCCTTTAAGGCAACACCACGCATGGGAGAGCTCAGGTCTGTGGAGTTGGTCCCCTGTGAGCTCCCCCACTGCGAGCATCTCTTTCAGGCTTCTTGTTCACCACCACACACTGCTTCTTGCTGTGCTGAATGCCACTGTGAACATGGTCTTCCTCCTTCAGGCTGTTTCCAAAAGAGAGTTTTAAATATTCATTTGCTTATTTTTAAGTGTATATTTTAAATACTACCAACATTTCCAAGGAGCATTTGTAAACGAGGACTCTATTAAAGTCATTTTAGTGCATTAATTCATGAGGCAGCTTCAAAAATTCATGAAGTATAATAGGACTTTATGCCAGGAGGAATTGGGGCATCTTTGCTGCACCTCTAAAGTGGAGCAGACATTTTGTTATAGAGCAGTAACTCTTAAATGGAGTCTCCTGATCTCAGCCACGCTGATTAAGATACTAAGACAGGCTGCAGAGGTGCTTTATATGTCTTTAAGATGTCCTCGTTTCACCAGCCTTAACTGTGATCTTACTTCAGTAGGGATTAAGCAAGCTGCAAAAATATACCTGGCTGGCAGAAGAAGCAGCACTCCCTCCGACTCAGCTCCCCTGGGCTGTCCTGGAGGTCCATAGGGCTCTTTTTGGCTCATGGAGGGGGACTCGCGTGGCTGCACGCCCGCTCGCAGGCACAATCCCTCTTAGTGGTGTGATTTTAAATGTGGAGTGACTCTGCTGAAATCAGCCCAGCCGCTGTGAGCTGATGCTGGGGTGACCGAGGGGTGAAGTCAGCTCCATTGGGGGATTATTTCTATCAGGCTAAAAGCAGCAGTGATTTAAATGGAGCAGATTGTGCCAAGGAGCCCAACCTGCACTGGTGTGTGCTCCAGTATAGCTAGAGACAGCCAGTGGAGTTGGGTTTGGTTTAAGGAGTAACTCTGCAGTCACAGAAGCAATGTCAGTATAAAATGTATGCGAAAAAGAGGAGAATTGGGTCTCTCACCTCCAAGATGGCTTAAACTAAACCAGAACAAGGCATTTTTGCTCTGCAACGGGCAATATCCACACGTAGAATTATTTATAAACAGCTCTGCAGTGTAAATTCATATTTAAACAATCTTTCTTCCTTCTTATCCTGTAATAGGATCTTCCTCTAAATATTAAGCTGCATGTTTGGATGTCTGAAGTAGGGAAGAGCAAAGTGTTTCAGATTAGATTAAGGACCAGACCGAACCTTCTCCTGATCTTTAAGGAAGGAGCGATGTACTTTTGTGCTGGCTCCTGCCCCGAGCTTTCTGCTTCACTTTTGATGCCAAACTTGCGAGTGTGCTGCTGCTCCTGGTTGCGTGATGTGTTTCAGGTTGGACAAACGGGCCCTGTTCATTGTGTTTTGCACAAAGATTGCTTTTCTATGCACTTGACACAAGTCTTTGAAAAGAGAAGGAAAAAAAAAGCTCTCCGAACTCTCTTGGCCTTATTTTTTTCCAGGTAGCTCCTGACCTTGAATGATATTCAGTGTTTTCCCATTGATGCCAGAGGGGCTCAGGCTTGTGTAAGATTTAGAGGTACTCCCCGCCTCCTCCCACTAAGTCTTTTGGTTATTATCCATTAATGAATAATCAGAAATTCTAAAAGGGAGGATGGCTTTCATTCTTTCAAAGCCAGTGGGATCTGTGCAGCTTTACAGTTTGTAGACAGCTATAAATGATAATGGAAAGCACGTTAAAATCCTGTCTCCACAGCATGGCTGTAATCGCTGTTGATTTGCTGCTTGATTTCGTGGAAGGCGGTAGGCCAGAGCTCTCAAATGTGTCTGCTAATGAGTACCCAGTCTCCACTAAAGTGCGGACCAGGCGCACGCTGTGTTGTTTGTGTTTTCACACTGTCAATAAACCTCCCATTAGAGATGGTCGCTTCCCTCTGCACTTAGAATCTCTAATAGTCCAAGTGCATGTGGCAAAAGTGGTATGGTTATATCCCCCTTGTAGACATGAGAAGGAGGATGCAACTTCCTTAAGACCTTACAGTAAGTCTGTAACAGAGCTGAGAAATGACTTTCTAACCTCCTAAGTCTTTATTCCACGACTGTCCTTTCTGTCTCTGTAAACTCTGATTTTTTGACTCGCTGAGCATCCTTTTGCATTGCATGTGCGTAACCCAAGAGATGGATAGCCCTGATGTCTCCAAGTGGCACATCTTTGACTCAAGGGGGGTTATGCTATTAGGACTGTGGGCAGGGCTGCTGAAGTGAGACTTACGATGGCACCAGATACAATATAAGGCTCTTGGTTGCCCAGCTCAGAAGCTGTGCTTCTAAAATGATTTTATGCAGCAGAGAGGAGTCAGGAGCATCTGCATTGCATAGGAAAGTCATCTGGGGTCTCTCCTACAAAATGGATGCATTTGGTTCAGAGGCTGTGTTTGAGAAATGTGGGAATTGGCTTTCCTGTCGTGTGTTTTCTGGGTTTGTTAAACCCTCTGAAGTTAGAGGAGCAGAAGAGCTGCTGAATTATTTGGTCCATTGAGCTGATGTGCTGTGAAGACTCGCTCGTATTTATAACACGCTGCAAGTTCATCAAAGGTGCACAAATCCAGTGCAATATTCAAGAGGGAACCTTGTGTGTCTTTGGTTCCTCGTCACCGCAAGAGATGCAGAAGGAGGAAACTGTAATACTCTTTATACATCAACAAAGGAATTTTATTATTTCTTGGAGGGGCCTTGTGGTGCTCTACAGAGCTGAGGTGCCTCCTGATTTGTCTTCCCATAACATCAACCATATATTGAGCCATTTGTCCTGGCGACTGGTCAGTGAGAATCCACCAAACTTTCTAGGTCAGGAGGAATGCCTGTGCACTTTCTGTAGTGATTTAATAGTTTAGATGATTACAGGCTGCAGTGGATTACTCGGTTACCTTGTGTGTATTAGTAGCTCTATTTCTAGAGAAAATATGCTGCAGTATTTTATATCATTTTTTTCTGTTTTGGGAGGCCTTTTGTTTTGTTGTTTTGTTTTTTTTTTTAAAAGGAGGTGGAGTGCCATCTAGAAGAAATAGGGAAGTGTAACCAACAGTTTTATTATCCTCCCAGTGCTGGCCTCTTCTGTCTTTACAAATGCTCTGAAGCCACAACTCTGCATAAGAAAAATGGATTTGTCACTGAATTTTCATGCTTCATCCTCGCAGAAATGTAAATGTTTTCCTGGGCTTTAGTACCGTTGCCTTCAAGCTTGGATTTAATGCTGATCATTATACTTTTAGAGCAGGTTACGTAGAAAAATAGAGGCATGGAGCAGATCCAAAAGCCAGCGGTCTTGCTTTCACTCCCATTTTGTTCTGGTGAGGATGCTGAATATTTATTAAGAAAATCCCACAATCCTACTTTTAAAGAGGAAAAAAAAATGACCTCTGTATTTTAGAAAGGAACAGCTGTAAACTGCAGCTGTTGAGCTTAATTGTAACGCTTACAGCCCAGTGTTGGGGGAAGAGGGAGCTGTGCACATTGAGGAGAGCACGCGAGCTGCACGGCACCCCATGCCCTGTCTGCGCTGCATTAAGGTGGTTGAGGAGCATCTGGCTTCTTCGGGGAAATAAAAGCATTGCTGTTGGTACCTGTTCCTGCTGAATAACAGGGGATGGCTCGCTGGTGCAGACGGGTTCAGCTGGATGGTGTGTGACTTTCAGTGATGCTTCTTTGCCGTGTGAGAAACGTGATGTTTGTTCTCACCCCACTGTATTTGAGTGCTTTGGAGAAGGGCATTTGTGACGGGAGTTGCTGTGCACCTTTTAGTTCCTTCTGCATTCTTCTCCTGCCACGGTGGGAGTCTCCAGATGGCTCCTTTTGCAGTTTCAAAGCTATTTTTATTTCTGTGTTAGCACAATTCTGTTTTTTTAAAAGGAGGTTGCATTCATTTTGGGATGTATTTTGTGTTTCAGATGTTGGAAGTAGCAGAAGAGTTAATTTGTTGTTTTGATCAAAGCAGATTTGACCCTGAAATCGAAGCATTGCTGGTTTGGGCTGACATTTCTGAAAGAAAGTTTCTTAGAAACTCCTTTAAATATGCTTGTTTGGGAATTGGCCTTATCACATAAAAAGGATAGTTGCCGTGAAGGAAAACCAGTTTGACATCTGAGCGGTCATTTCCCACTTGCTGAGATCGCAGCTTACAAGTCTTCACAATGCCGACTACTCGATAGCACGGCGACTTAACATTACATCTGCTGCACCAAGGGTGTTTGGTTTTGAATGCAAGATCAAAAAATTCATGTTACGTGCCTTGCTTCTACCACTGTTGCATGCTTAGCACTGCCTCACAGCACTGAATTTCAAGAGGGGAAGAGCAGAGGGGCTGAGGACTGACCTGCTCTCGAGTGGCTCCTGTTGGGTAATTGAGCCCTGGGCAGCAGAGCCACCTCAAGGCCTCTGTAGTTGGGTCCCATTTTTTTTCATCTTAGCCAAAGTGAGCAAAAAAATCAAATGGAACCACAAGTAAATGCAATGTATTAATTGCATTTTGGTCTGTTCAGTTTCTCCTAAATTCTAGATACAGTGTCCTTTCATTTTGCTTTGCCTTGCCTCCTGGCAACTGCATGTTTCAGAAATTGGTGTTTCTGGCACATTTTCAAGCTATCTTTCAAAGTAAACACCTTTCTCCACAGGTGAGGGCATCCCAAGGCCCTATTTGCATGAAGTATCGTTAGCCAAACGGCACCACAGACAAAGGTGATCAATATACACACTTGGAGCTTTGTAGTGAAACTTAATGGCATGATCTTGAAGTGAATGATGTACAGCCTTCAGAGACTCAGCTGAAACCCAGCCACAAGCCTTTGTGCATTTAGCTGTGGATTTCTGGGGTTATTTTCAACACCTAAATGAGTATAAACTGAGGCGCTGGCAGCCTGGGCTGAAGGAGGAGTGACACAGGCACTAAATTATCTCTGTCCCTGGGGAGCCTGGCTTGTCCCGGTCAGGTCATTGAGTTCATTGGAAAGATAACATAAAAGAAATTCATACTGCATAGGAGCCGTCCTGCTGAAAAGGGTTTGAGAAGCCTTAATACCCACCTCATAGCAGCTGTGGAATAGATGCATGTTGTAGCTTTTGTATTATTATTACTTAAGATGGGGGAAGATGGTGTGGCTGGAGCCGCAACACGAGCACTGCTGCCTCACGGGGCACAGC
This sequence comes from Haliaeetus albicilla, assembly GCF_947461875.1. Lineage (NCBI taxonomy): Eukaryota > Metazoa > Chordata > Aves > Accipitriformes > Accipitridae > Haliaeetus > Haliaeetus albicilla. The sequence goes on from NC_091491.1 coordinate 10,827,842, forward strand.
TCGCTCGTGCTGACTTTCCCTGGATCTCACAGTGAGAGGGGGACCTGTACAGCTTTTCCCAGCCATGCATCATACCATGGGGCTGCTGCCTGTTGCCCCGTTTCAGCTGCATAGGCAGGTTTACACCACCATTTCAGTCCTTTTTTTTTCCGCTCCTGTTATTTTTCTCCATCTCCACACAGAGTTGGCTGCCATCTGGGAATCAGCATAGCCAGACACTGTGGGCCTCTTCTTGGGCTGTTGCTCTCCTCCTGCACCCCTTGGTCCTGCTGCAGGGCCAGTGAGGACACTTCACACTGCTTTCCGTAGTCCTTGCTGCTTTGGAGTTTGCAGGACTCATCAATGAACAAGGAGTACTTTTGGTCATCAGAGGAGAGTTTGCTGTAGGATGGTGCCTTGGTGGCTCTGCTTCGTCGGGGGGTTCAGCCCGTAACGCTCCCTCCTCGGGCCAATTCACTGTTTCTTCTGGCAGCTGGGCTGGTTTTGTCTCCCACATGTGCTCATGGGCTGAGCAGTGTTGTCCCCTTGTTCCAAGTAGGAGCGATGGCGTGAAGGGTGGTGGCACCCCTTCTTCACACACTTTAGGCCTAAGAATTGTATTTCCTTTGAGAATTGTTCAACTTTAGACTTTCTGATGGCACATTTGATTGCATGTGTTAGGGAGCGCTGCCCTTCTCCAGGGCTTCTTGAACCCATCCATGGGAAGAGGGGGGACTATGTTTGTACCCCTAGAGTAATCGCTTCCAGGAGTACCGGCATCCTTCCCAGGGGAAAGCAACCTGTTTGTTACAGTCCTTTGCTGTGGGAATGGAAAAGCACGTGTTTGCAATATCAATGGTTGCAAACCATTCTGCTTGTCTTCCAGTTGTACGGCAACTGGAGCATGGCCAGGATGGCGGCAGATGGAGGTGGGTCACTTCGTTTAGGGCTCATTAACCTGTTGCCACCCCCATTCGCCCTTTTTGCAGGCTGTATGGGACCGTTGCGGGCAGTGGGCTTGTGTTAGAAACCCGAGGCGATGTGTGGCTGCTAACGCAGTTGTCAACCAGGTCTAACCTAAGCTAAGTGCTGCAGGAGGGAAACCCTTTGATATCTTCAGTTTGTGTGATGCAACTCCGCAAATGTCTTTAAATCTGAAACTGGAAAGCTGCGTTTCATTGCAGTGCTCCATTTCAGTCCAGGGCTGCTGCCGAGGAAGCGGTGGGAGGCAATGTTACAGGATTACAAAGGCATTTTGCGCTGACATGCGTTTGTGTAGCCAAAAATGAAGAAGGAATCTAGGAAAGCTGGGTGAAGGCCTTCAGGTTAAAAAAAACAAACCCAAACTGTTCAGTGTTTGACTTGGTGGGGCGGGCAACACTTAAAATAGAAAACACTTATCTTTGTTTCCTTTTACAATGTGTCCTGTATCCTTGGGAGGCTTCTGATCAGCCTTTGGATCAGTGCCCTGCGTATTCAAAGCCCTTTTACTTTCAGCAAAGGACTATAATTTGCAGCTTGTTTGGGGTGTTTTT